>NC_056725.1:711988455-712288455 GCF_019279795.1 Protopterus annectens
ATTGTTTAGTTCTGTAAGTTCCTAGTGACTGAAACCTGGAGTCTTTGGAGTCACTGGCTTTGACCTGAGTGGCTCTGTTGGGTACTGGAAAGGACCAATTCTTAGTAGGCCAGTGCCTACTGAACCTGTGCGGCTGCACTTGCAAGAAATCTTTTACAGTTTGCATAGATTTAGCTTTGTCTTCCATCTTTTTCAAAACATCTCCTGCCTTATTACCAAACAGACTGTCCTGTTGTAAAGGAGCATCCAACAATTTAGCTTTAACATGATCAGGCAGATTTTGCTCCTTGAGCCAAGCATGCCTTCTTATCACAAATCCAGTTACGGCGGCCCTGCAAGAGGCCTCCAAGGAATCAAAACCACATTGCAAAGTATGCTTTCCAACTTGTTCAGCTGAATGCAATAAATCCTGTAACTCGATTTTTCACACAGTCAGAAATCAACATAATTTTCTGTTTAAGTAAGCCCATGACATGCTGTTGATATTTAAGCATATAAAATTGACAGTTTAAGCCCTGATTGCCAGGGTTGCAGACGTATAAACCTTCTTACCCCATCTATCCAGTGCCCTGGAGTCTCTATCAGAAGGGGTAGGATTTTTAGTAGTAGAAGCCTTAACACCCTTGGGACCCTGAGAAATTGTTTCAGGGTCAGCAGTAGGGTTTTTGAAAAGAAACTTGTGGGAGTCAGGAACCCTGTAATATCTGTCTGGCTTACTGGGAGCCAGAGGCAGGGGAATCAGGAGCCATGCTGGATTCTGAGAAAACGTCATCAACACTGTCTAAAACAGGAAGTAGAGCCAAAGGCCTATGCTGAGGAACAAGGAAATCCCTAAGCCTCTTTTTGGATTCTGAAAAATCCTGACTCTCCCAATGAAAATGTTCCCTTAAGGTATACAAAGTTTCTCCAAAAGAAAAATCCTCAGGTGGAGAAGCAGAAGGGATGGATTCTTCTGCGTCAGAGTCCTCATAAGGGGGAATGGAAAATTCCTGATCAGAAGAGGAATCAGAAGAAATGGAAACCTGATCTGAAGATTCATAATCAGTGCCTTGCCTAGGCCTCTTAGCAGGAGGCGGTTGAGAACCCCGATCAAGGTAATTAAATCCTCAGCCATTTTGATCATTTGTTTTTTAGGCATAGGGATCTGAACACGTGGCTCATGGGTTTGTTTTTTAGACATAGAAGTTGGTTTTGGCATTGTTTTTGATGATGGCGTCAGTTTTTCTTTAGGCCTGAAAACACCCTCAGAAGCCGGTGCCTGCTCAGCGGCTCTGGACCCATCCACGGGAGAGACATCTGCGGGTTCAATACTTGAAGAATCTTGCGGCATACCGGACTCTGAATGGGTCTCGGTAGAGGCCTGCGATTCAAATGTAGAGAGCATCAGGGGCTGCGAAAGCACCTCACTGAGTACCGGCAAACCGGCGACTGGTTTAAGAGAAGCTTCGTCGTCAGTTTTGGACCTCGACGGTATGTCTGTCTTTTTCTTTGCGTTTTTTGTGAATTCCAGTAGTCGGATTGCTAACCGACAACATTTCAGGATAGTTAAATCTTGAGCCAAAGTATTTAGAAGCAAAATATACCAACGCTTAATAGTGCGTTGGTTAAATTTAGCACAAAACCGACAGCAAGGCACGTTGTGATCAGGGCCTAGGCAAGGAATACAGTACTTCCCACAAGTAATACAATTATTAACTTTTACTGACATCAGTAAGGAGCAAGAAAAAGTTTCCCCAACGGGGTACTTAGCTTTAGGTTGAAGACTTTGGTTCTGAAACTCAAAAATGAAAATTTCAGGAGTCAACCGACTGGCACTTGCAAACTGCTTCTGCTTCAGGCACCGTGCAGCAAGAAAGACTGATTAAAATGGCGTTGGCTGCATGTTTTACATCCCTGACGACCTGACGTCATGGAAGAAGAGACAGCAACTGATGCAGGACCCAAGACTTTGTTATTCAGGCCGACTGAGGGCAACCTGCCAGCAGATTACCCAAATGTAATGACTGCAACAGTGAAACACGAAGAACATCCCTTGGTGAACAAAGTGTTTCCAACAGAAATGGGGGGCTGTTGGAAGTAGGAGGGAGGAACTGGCTACTGCAACACTGAAAACTAGGACATCTATGGTTATGATAAAATCTTACACAACTGCACCATGTCCTTCCTCGGCACTGTTGCAGTATTCATTACATGTTGGAGATTACCAAAGCTATTGTAAAGGATGGGAGGAGGAGGAAGGCAAAAAGGAACCCTCCACAAGCCCATGAAGGCTAGCCCTATAAAACTCTGCCCTGGCTCTAGAAATAACATCCAACTTATGTTTAGTTTGGACAGGAAACCAAGCAGCAGCTTCCAAAATGGACCTAGCAACCAGAACCTTGAAGAACGCTCCAGATCAGGCTACTGTTCTCAGAGAATGAGCTCAAGCTAATGCTGAAAGTTGCATACCATGAAAGGAATAACACAAAAATGGCCTTAGAAATACAGGAAAAGGTGGTTTTGTCCTGGTATTGAAAGAAAAGATTAGCTGTGTAAAATCTCAGCATAACCACAGATGTCCTTCTCTTCCATGTTGCAGTATTCTCACATGTGGGATCCTTCCCCTCAGGTGACCCGAACGTCCGGCTCTTCTACCAAAGCTTAAGCCTGGTTGCTGTCAGCTGCGTAGGACGTCACACACAGGGCCATAAACCGTGAGCCATAAATGTGATGTTCCACATGCACAGACCTCAGAACTGACTGCCCAGTCGGACAATAGTCTAAGGATACAGAATGATGCCATCCAGACGGGAAAAGGTCCTTTAAAGGGATAAAAGGGAGGAAAGGAATACTGCAACATGGAAGAGAAGGACATGTACATTTATGGCAAGATTTTACATAACTAATCTATGTCCTTCTATTCTAATGCTGCAGTATTCTCATGTGTGGTAGAGTACCACAGCTCAAGCAGAGCAAAGGGTGGAGGAAGAGGAAGCAGTTTCCAGGAATCTGTGAAGGATGGCCTTTGCAAATCTTGCCCTAGCTCTGGAGATGTCATCCAGTTTATAGTTCTTGGTGAAAGTGTGTACAGAAGACCACGTGGCTGCCTCTAACACAGTGGCTGTATCCAGACCTTTCAGAAAGGCCCCCGAAGAGGCCACTACTCTAGTGGAATGTGCTTCAACAGCATACAGTACCTCTCTGCCATGGAAGGAGTAACAGAAGATTATAGTTTTGTATATCCAGGAGGATATTGGCTGGATACAGCTTTCCCCAGGGCCCTGGGATGAAATGATAATAAGAGTTGGTTGGACTTCCTAATGTCCTTGGTCTTGTCCAGATAAAATCTCAGTTGCCTGTCAACATCATGGGAATGGAGCACACACTCGCTACCATTCTGTGGCGAGGGGAAGAATGTTATCAAATGGATAGATTGGTTGAGGGACAGTTCGTTCACCACTTTGGGCATGACTAAGGGGATTAGTACGTAGAGAAACCTTGTCCCTGTGAAAGATAATGTGAAGTGGAGTAGCCATGGGTGCTTGCAGCTCAGAGACTCGTCTAGCTGAAGTGAGGGCTACTAGCAAGATAGTCTTCCAGGTACACATCTTTAAAGTGGCAGATGCTGCAAGTTCAAAAGGGCAATGGTACGTTTCAACAGAACAAAGTTTAGGTCCCACTGAGGAGAGAGAGGTTTCCTTGGTGGTCTGATGTGGAGAACCCCCTTAAGAAAATGTTTCACCTCTAATCTCGATAAAAGGGGTGGATCAATGTGTAAGCAGGCTGAAATGGCTGACAAATGGACTGTCATTGGAGAGTATGAAAGTTCTGATTTTAGGAGCTCACACACATAGGCTAGAACTAGAGGAACATCCACTTGGAACGGGTCTAGTTGCCTTTGAAGACAGCAGCTGGAGAACCTTTTCCATTTTGATAAGTAGGTTCCCTTGGTAGTAGGTTTCCTGGCCTCCTAGGATAGTTAGCATGTCCTCAGAATAAAGATGCCTGAAAGGGATCAGAAGTTTATCACCCACAGGGTTAAGCTGAGGGTTTTCAGATGATGGATGGATGAGGGGATCCCTTCTGTTGTGTGAGAAGGCCCACCTTTTGAGGCAACTTGTGGTGATTGCCCTAGGCAAGAGATAAAAGAAGGGGGAACCAATGCTGCCTTGGCCAACAGGGGGTCACCAGCAAGATTTTTAGTTTGTTCCATTGGATTTTCAGCAGAACTTTCTGGATGAGAGGGAAGGAGGGGAAAGCACAGAGAAAACATCCCCTTCCAAGAGATTGAAAAGGCATCTTCTTTCCAAGTTAGTGGCAAGGGCAGCCTGGAGAAGAACAGCTCTAGGTGTCTATTCTGTAGGGAGGCAAAAAGATCTATCTGTGGGATGCCCCATTGGTGGACAATGTCTAAGAAAACATCCCTGTGTAACATCCATTCGTGATGTTGAGAGAATGATCTGCTGAGAGCATCTGCCTGATTGTCTTGTGATGGGATGCAGACTGCCTGCAGTGTTGCATTGTACTGAGTGGCCATCTCCCATGCCTGTATTGCCAGCCTGCAAAGGAAGTAGGATCTGGTCCCCTCCTTGTGATGTACCACATCACTGTGGTGTTGTCTGTGAAAACTTGAAGTGGACCAGGTTGTAAGAGCAGAAGGAAGGTCTTTAGACCCAGCAGTAGAGCAATTATTTCCCTCACAATGATATGTTTTTCCTGGAGGGAGGGCTCCCATTGATCCTGCACCCTGAGACTGTTCATAGTGCCCCCCCCATCCCTGATCTGAGGCATCTGTGTGCATGAATTGGACTGGCTTGGTAGGTTGTAGAGGGAGGCCTGGGTTCTGGCCTATTTGCTGGATCCACCACCCCAACTCTTTCTTCAGACAGGGCAGAAAGGGCACCTGAAAATTCAGGGGGTGATTGTATTGAGACTAGACATTTTTCAGGTACCACTGGAACTTCCTCATGTGCAAGGGGCAGCAAAGGAAGAGTAGGTGCCATGAAGCTTAGGAGATGGAGAAATTCCCTGGCTGAGACGTGCGTGACTAGAAGAAGGTCTAGGAAGAAGATGGTCATGGAGATAAAATCTCAGTTGCCTGTCAACATCATGGGAATGGAGCACACACTCACTACCATTGTCTTGAGGGAGGAAGGCCTTAATCCAATATGCCCTTATTCTGCAGCCCAAAAAGATCTGGTCTTGGGATGAAGTGAGGGAGGACTTCAGTAGGTTGAGAGTAAACCACAGACTTCTTAGGAGCGACACTGTGAATTGCAGGTGTGCCTGAAGAGTACTTGACTCTTCTGCTAGGATGAGAAGGTCATCCAGGTAAGGGTAAATCTGTATGCCCTTTGCTCAGCAGTAGGCTACTGCTGGAGCTAGACACCTGGTGAAGACCTTTGGTGCTGTAGACAAACCAAAGGGCAAGGCCAAAAATTGATAGTGCGAGGATGGCACAGCAAAGCACAGAAATCTCCTGAAGTCTGGGTGGATGGGGATATGGTGGCATGCCTCCTTCAAGTCCAAAGTGGCCATGAAGGCACTGGGTGTCAACAGTGGAAGAAGGGTTTGAAGGGATAACATGCAGAAAGAAGGAACACGCAGGAAGAGGTTTAACAGGGACAGGTCCAGTATAGGTGTCAACAGTGGAAGAAGGGTTTGAAGGGATAACATGCAGAAAGAAGGAACACGCAGGAAGAGGTTTAACAGGGACATGTCCAGTATAGCTCTCCAAGTACCCTCCTTTTTTGGGACCAGTAAGAGCCTGGAGTAAAACCCTTGACCCTCTTGCCCTGTTGGAACCCTCTTTATGGTGCCCTGTGATAGTAAATCCTGGATGATCTGGGGAATCAATTGGATTTGATTTTTTGGAGGGATGGGTATGCCTTTTGGTACAGGTCTTTCCTGCCAGGTCATAAAGTACCCTTTTTCCACTATTGATAAGACTCACTGTTCTGAGGTAATATGTCGCTACAGCGGAAGACATTGAGAGAGGCAGGTAGAGAGGAGGAGAAGGTGGAGGGGATGTAAACAGTCACTCATTGTTCGGTTTGTCTGGAAAGGACTGCCTGAGGTAAACTGGGAGGAAGTAGTCCTAGGAGACGAGGGTCTCCTAGCCCCTTTCGTGTTTTGAGGAAGAAGTGGAAGGAGCAGGTGCCCTCCTAACAAACTTGGGTTTGGCAGGGTAGTTCCTGTAAAATTTTGGAATTGGGGAAATTAATAAATGCTTCAGGTCCTGCAGTTCCTTGCTTTTTTTCCTGCAAACTTTTGAATAGTTCAGCATACTGCTTGCCAAAGAAGAACTCAACATCCAGGGAAGCATCCAGGATCTTATTATTGAAGTCATCAGCGAGGGGTTGAAGTCTGAGCCAGGAGTACCTGCATAATACAGAAGCAGAAGCGGCTGATCTGACTGAGGCTTCAGCAGCATTGTAGCTGCATTTTACAAAATGCCTGACTACCTGTGCTGCTAAGGAAAGCTTAGAAGCAACCTGGGGATTTGTAGGGGAGTCAGGCATGGAAGAGAGCAATGTAGTTGCCTGGGAAACTAGAGCTTGAGCATACTTTACCATGTGTGTCTGATAATTAATGGACCCTAAAGGCCAGAGTGGAGAAGTGTAGATCTTTTTCCCCAGTCTGTCTTTGTCTGATAGCAGGAAGGAAGAGGAAAGACTCTGCCTGGATTGCTTATCTGGTGCCACTGAAATGACAGCAGGATCTGTCATGGGCAGCTTGATGAGGTACTTTTGATTACCAGGGATTTTACAGAACCTATCTGGCCTTTTAGGGGTTGGAGGTTGGGATACTGGGGGTCCTGGAAGCAGAAGCAAAGGCATCCCAAGTAAGATGGAATCACAGCGGTAATTGTAGAGAGAGAGAGACTCCATCTGGAGGAGATCAAAGTACCTTTTTTTACCTCAGTCATTTGAGTGGTATCCCATTGGAAGTATTCTCTCATTTTGGAGATTGTCTCCCAAAAGGTGATATCTTCAGGTGGGGAGTCTCCTTCCAAAGAGTCTTCATCTGAAGAACAGTACTCTAGGGGAGAGGCCAGCTGAGAAGTGCAGGTGAGCGACTCGGAGGATGAAGAAGAATCTTCTTCCTGAGTATGAGGAAGTGGGGGTGGAACTGGCAGAGCAGGAGTATGTGGGGCTATGGGCCTGAGAGCCATAAAGGCCTGAACCAGGGACTGGGAGAAAGTTTGCCAGTCTGGCTGTTTCCAGTGGGGTAGACAAATGCCTAGCTTTTTTGTTTTCTCTTCAGAGAAGGAGACTTGGAAACTGTCTGAGAAGCTGAAGGCCTAAAGTCAGTCGTCAGGCCTGTGGCCGAGGAGCCCTGTTCTGAAACCGAAGGCGGCTGTCCAGTCAAGCCCGGTTCCCCCATGACATCAGCAAAGGCCAACATCATAGAAACATCCGTAGATGTGCCAACTGGAGATATTAAGGTGGCTTCTAACATGGTACTCGCAGAAGTTCACAGTTCGTCCGGACGTCCTTCAGCCCCTAGACCGGTAGCTGGTGGAACATATGATGTCGGAGGTGCAGCAGTAGCAGGTCTTGAAACCTTTGGCCTTCTTTTTTTGCAGCTCCATCTCGACAGCCAATTCAGTATCCATGCCTGTGGTCAAGCGTTTAAGACAATGGTTCCCTACAAATAATTTAAGGGCTGTCAGATGACTGTGTAGCGTCTTAAGGACAAACGACTGAGAGATATTACAGGATGTATGGTCATGGGACTGGTATAAGCAAAAAAGGCAGAGTTCGTGAGAATCTTTGTGCAAAATTTGCCGACTACACTTGCATTTTCCCTTCCTAGATGACATCGGCTAATAAAAGAGCAACAGCAACCTAAGCCCATAACAAAAATAAAGATTCTCCAACAGGGTACTTACTTGTATCATCTTCTGAAGCACGAAGCAGAACGAGCAAGCAGACGTTCGACTGTGGCAGAGTAGTTCTGAATTCTGTGCATGCGGATGTCATATTTATGGGCCACGGTTTACGGCCCTGCATGTGACATCCCACGCAGCTGACAGCAACCAGGCTTATGTTTTGGAAGAGGAGCCAGACATTCAGGTCGCCTGAGGCACAGGATCCCACATGTGAGAATACTGCAACATAAGAATAGAAGAACATCAAAAAGCTGTTCAGATTTTTGAATAGCCTTTGTCTTATCCAAATAATACCGGAGCGGTCTATGTAAATCTAAGGTGTGAAGCACCTTCTCACTAGCAGATTGTGGAGAATGAAAAAGGAAGGAAGTTGCATAGACTGACTGAGGGACAAATCATTATCCACCTTGGGCATAAAAGAAGAATTAGTAAGCAGAGGCACCCTGCTTTATGAGAATCAAAAAGGGAGGACCTGCCATCAGAGCGTGAAGTTCAGGAACTCTCTTGGCTGAAATAAGAGCCACCAGCAAAACAGTCTTCCAAGTTTAATGTTGCAAGGAGGAAGGAGGAGTGGGGTCAAAAATAACCTGAGCCAGTATTTCATGGACAAAATTAAGGTCCCAATGGGGAAGAAAAGGTTTTCTCGGGGGCCTGACATGAAGGATGCCTTTAAGGAATTGCCTGACTTCAAGAAGACAGAGGCTGGTTCAACGGCAAACAAGCAGAGATTGCGGACAGGTGACATTTAACAGAATTGCGCAGTTCACACAAATAAGAAAGGACTGAAGGGACATCCACTGAAAAAAGATCCTAGTCAAGCTTGAGACAACAAAAGTACAGTTTTGTACCTACCATAAATGTAGATGTCCGATAGACATGCAACTGCAGTCATAACATGTGGGTTGTCCTGCCTCAGGCAGCCCTCGGTCGGCCGGATTCCAAAGTCTGGGTCCGACGTCGGCTGATGTCGCATTTCTCTCCGTCAGAGCGGCTGGAGTACATAAGCATCAGCCGACGCCATTTTCTTCAGTGTTTCTTGCCCCAGATGCCAGGTGCCCTCCAAGGAAGGCTGTAATCAAATTGGAAGACAAAAACAGAATTCCAAACAAATAAATGAGCAATAAAACAAATACACCATAACAGATATCCCCAGCTAAGAGTAACAGGGATAGGAGTGGACCCTAGGCATAGAGGGGTATGGAGGGAGGGAAAATTGACTGCAGTTGCATGTCTATCGGACATCTACATTTATGGTAGGTACAAAACTGTACTATGTCCTTCAAGAATGCAACTGCAATCATAACATGTGGGTAGAATACCATAGCTTAGCTGGGGGAGGAGGTATGCTCTAGGAAAGAGATGGTGTGGCAATCAAACCCTGCAGGTCTGCCGAAGCAAAGCCTGCTCTGGATCTGGAATATAGAGGGAGATTGTAGTGTTTGGAGAATGTATGCACGGAGCTTCATGTAGCAGCTTCTAGAATGTCCTTGGTAGGCACCTCTCTTAAAAATGCTGTAGAGGTGGCTGTAGCTCTGGTGGAATGTGGTCTGACATTTACTGGAACAGTCTTTCCATGAAAGGAATAACAGAATCTGATGCAATGTCCAATCCATTTAGAAATAGTCTGTTTTGAAACTGCTTTTCCTTGGACTGCAGGGGCGTAAGCTACGAAAAGTTGTTCAGACTTCCTACTGGCCTTGGTTCTGTCCAGGTAGTATCGAAGTTGTCTGTGAAGGTAGTATCGAAGTTGTCTGTGAATGTCCAAGGTATGCAAAAGTCTTTCCCCCTTATTCTCAGGATTGGAGAAGAAAGTAGGCAGATGAATGGCTTGATTTAGAGAAACCCTAGATACCACCTTTGGCATAAAAGTAGGGTTGGTCCTTAATGAAACCCTGTCTCTGTGAAAAATAATAAAGGGTGGTATTGCCATTAGGGCCTGTAGTTCTGAAACCCTTCTTGCTGAGGTAATTGCCAACAGGAAAGCTGTCTTCCATGAGAGAAATTGCAAGTCAACTGAAGCTGCTGGCTTTTCCAAGACAAAATTGATGTCCCAGGCTGGCACTGGAGCCTTTCTTGGTGGCTTAATGTTCTTGATTCCCCTGAGGAATTGTCTTAGTAAGGGGTGAGAGAAAACAGGAGGATCAATGTTGTATCTAGCTGAAATAGCAGATGCATGTATCTTTATGAAAGAATATGAGAGGCCGTTCTTTAACATATCTGCCAAATATTCCAAGATAAGCGGGATGTTCAACAATGATGCATCATGTCCCTTGCTGGTATTCCAATTGCTGAATCTTTTCCACTTTGCTAAGTAAACCTTTCTGGTGGATGGTCTTCAAGCCTCTGTTAGTATCTGCTGAACTTCCTTGGAGAGAGATAAGCTGAAGATATTTATGGGATCTCCCAGGCTGTTAGCTGTAGTGTCTGAAGATTTGGATGCAGTGTTTCGAAATTGTGTTGAGTCAAAAGTAGAGGCCACTGAGGGAGGGCCCACCTTCTGGTGTGACATATGCTCCGCAGTAGTGGGTACCAGTGTTGCCTTGGCCAGTCCGGAGCTATTATGATTCCCTTGGGCTTCTCTGCTTTGATCTTTAGTAATACTGAGGTCATCAGTGGCAGAGGTGGGAATGCATAGATTGCTAGGGAGTTCCAGTTGAATGAGAGGGCATCTATTTTCCAAGCTTTTGGATGGTATGTCCTTGTGCAAAATTTTGGTAGAAGATGGTTGAGGTGAGAGGCAAATAGGTCCACTTCTGGCTTGCCCCATGTCGAAGTGAGTTGTCTGAAGGCCTTCGGATGTAACCTCCACTCGTGTGGATCTGTGAAATTCCTGCTTAGGCTGTCCGCCAACACATTGTCTTTTCCTGGAACAAACTGGGATTGCAACTGGATGTTTAGGCTCAGTGATTTCTCCCAAAGCTGCATTGTCAGTCTGCAAAGGGGGTAAGAGTGGGTGCCCCCCTGCTTGTTTATGTACCACATCACAGTGGTGTTGTCTGTCCATATCATTAAATGGCCTTGCTGGAGTTGGTGTTGAAAAGCCTCGATGGCATGCATTACTGCCAGCATTTCCTTTTGGTTTATATGCAGATGTGTTTCCTTTTGAGACCATTGTCCTTGTACACACCTGCCTTCCATGTGCGCCCCCCATCCAATGTCTGAGGCATCCGTAGTCATGGTCTGTGTTATCTGAGGTTTTTTGAATGACATACCTGTGTTTTCCTGGCTCACCGAGGCCCACCATAGGAATTCCTTTTGTAAGCATGGAATGAGTGGTATGATTGTCTCCAAGTTGTTGCTGTGTTGAGACCAAATGCTTTTTAGGTACCACTGAAGCTTTCTCATGTGTAGTGTTGCTAATGGAACCAGTAGAATGCAGGATGCCATGTAACCCAGGGCCTGTAGGAATCTCCTTGCAGTCATCTGGGTGAGTTTTGCTAAACCTTTGAAGTAATGAGTTAACTTCTCTTGCTTGTCTTCTGTCAGGTAAGCCATCTGAGAGGCTGTGTCTAGTTTGGCTCCTAAGAAGATTATTTGCTGGGATGGCTGCAGTCTTGACTTTTGGAAGTTGACTGTGCATCCCAGAGCTTGAAGTAATCGTATGACATAATCCAGGTTTTTTGTCAACATCAATTTGTCGTCCGCTTGTATGAGGCAGTCGTCCAGGTATGGGTAAATTTGTATACCCTGGAGCCTGCAATGAGCAATTACTGAAGCCAGGCATTTTGTAAATACTCTGGGCGCAGTAGATAAGCCAAATGGCAATGCTGAGAATTGATAATGCTCTGGCCCTGCAAGAAATCTGAAGTATCTTCTGCAGCTGTGTCTGATAGGGACATGCAGGTATGCCTCCTTGAGGTCCAGAGTAATCAGCCACGACTCCTTGCCCAGCATGGGAAGGAGTTGCTGTAGAGTCAGCATTTTGAACTTTGGTACTATGAGAAAGGTGTTTAATGCGGACAAGTCCAGTATTGGTCTCCATTGAGATTCTTTTCTTGGAACAAGGAACAGTCTTGAGTAAAAGCCTGTTCTTGTTCTTGTTGTGGAACTCTTTCTATTGCTTTCATTCGAGTCAGCAGAGTGATTTGCTTGATAGCCTCTGCCCTTTGATTTTGTGGTAGGTTTGGCATGCCTTGTTTTCTTGGTAAGGTATGAAAATGAAACCTGTACCCTCGGTCTATAATGTCCAAAATCCATTTGTCCTTTGTCAGTCTGTGCCAGTTTTCTGCAAACAGAGATAATTTCCCGCCCAAGGGAGCTTCTAGTTGTTCCCTGGTAGGCGGTAGTAGAGGAAAGTCATTGAGTTTGTGGTTGCTGGGCAGGTGAAACCCCTGCGTCACTTCTTTGGTTCCCTGGCTGCCACTGTCGTCCCCTGTAAGGGCCTCTATATTGGCCTCTTCCTCGGCCACGTCTGTTCTTACCCCTTTGAAACTTTTCCGGATTAGGAAAGGACCAGTTTTTTGAAGGCCAATTCCTATTGAATATGGGGGGTTGAACCTGGAGGAAATCTTTCACAGTCTGCACTGATTTTGCTTTTTCTTCGATGGTCTTTAACACATCCTTAGCATTTGCACCAAAAAGCTTGTTCTTTTCCAAAGGTGCATCCAGAAGTTTTGCTTTTACATGATCTGGTAGAGGTTGATCTTTTAACCAAGCATGTCTACGAATCACTGCCCCTGTCATAGCTGCCCTACATGAAGCTTCCAGTGCATCAGATCCACACTGCAGGAAGTGATTGCTTACTTGCTGAGTGTTATGTACAGCTTCCTGCAAAGTCTTCCTGTCTAAAGGATCAGGAGAAGCTAATGTTTTTAGTAAATCTTCTAAGAGATAATCCTGATATTGTAACATATGAAAAAGGCAATTTAAAGCTCTCATAGATAAGGTAGTGGATGTGTAAACCTTTTTGCCCCATCTCTCTAATGACCTTGCTTCCCTGTTGGAGGGCAAAGGATTTTTTTGAGGTGGAGGCTGAAACTCCTTTAGGCCCCTGTGAAATAGTTTCCAAATCAGGAGTATGGGCCCTGAATAAATGGGAATGAGTTTCCGGGACCCTGTAATACCTGTCTGGCTTGGCTGGAGCAGGGGGAAGAGAATCAGGGGTAGCACTAGAGTCAGAATACAAATCATCCAGAACATCAAGTACAGGAGGAATAGCTAAGGGCCTGTGCTGAGGCTTCTTAAGGAAAGTCCTAAGGCATTTCCTAGAATCAGAATATTCCTGACCCTGCCACTTGAAATGTTCCCTCATGGTGTGCAGAACTTCCCCAAAAGAAATATCCTCAGGAGGGAGGCCAAGGGATGGAATCTTCTGCATCCGAGTCCTCATAGGTCTGGAAGAGCTCTTCCTGGCTATCAGAGTGGACAGAGCCCTCAGAGTCTTCATCTGAAGGAGTAGGGTCAGAGGGTTCAACCCAGGGCCTTTTATCAGGAGGAGGCTGGGATGCTCTCTCAGGATGGGCCTGTGAACCTCTAATCATGGAAATTAAATCAGCAGCCATGGACATAATTTGTGTCTCCGGAGTCGGCTGAGGTAAGGATTTAGAAGTAATATGCTTTGTTTTGCTGGCTGCCTTAGCCCTAGTGTAGGCCTTAATAGACATGGCCATAGGAGGCCTGGCAGCTCCACTTGCAGGAGTGACCTTGTCTACAGCAATGGCCTCGGGCATTTCCTCGGTTTCGGTATCCGGAGGAAAGTCTATAACTGGCGCCGAAGTAATGTCTGGAATCGGAGTCGTCGGTAATGCGGTGTCTTCGGTTCGGAGTGGTGGAGAGACCGTCTCAGAGGGAACCGAGCACTCGCGCTAGGTTTTGGCGTGGAGTCGGTGGTAGACGCGGGCCGAGGATGTCGGTCCCGGTCTTTTCGCTTTTTGGGAGTTTGCGATGTCGGAAGATCCGACGGCATGGTGTAAGCAAATTTATCGCCGAAAAAATCTTCAGCGAACACCGCCCAGCGCCTGAGAGTGCGCTTGTTGAAGCGAGCACAGGCTACACAGGCCGAGACGTCGTGGTCTGGGCCCAGACAAGGGAGGCAGTAAGAGTGGAAATCCTTATGAGGTATTTGTTTACCACAAAAAAGACAATTGTTAACTTTTTCAGTAATTTCTGACATCGGCTGAGGCAAGAAAAGGTCCCCAACGGGGTACTTAGCTTTTTTGATGACTTCGGTATCGTAGAATACAGGAGCTGACCGACCGGCACTTGCGAACTGCTTCTGCTTCGGGCACCGCGCGGCAAGAAAGACTGAAGAAAATGGCGTCGGCTGATGCTTATGTACTCCAGTCGCTCTGATGTTGGAGAGAAATGCGACATCAGCCGACGTCGGACCCAGACTTTGGAATCCGGCCGACCGAGGGGCTGCCTGAGGCAGGACAACCCACATGTTATGACTGCAGTTGCATTCTTGAAGGAAATCAAAGAATCTTCCATTTAGCCGCATAGGATGTTTAGGTACTGCGTTTCCTAGCCTCTGCAGAAGCCTAACTACATCCTCAGAAAAATGGTGCCTAAAGGAAATCAAAACCCTATCACCCAGAGTGTCAACTTAAGTTTGAACAAGTGAGGGTGCCTTGTGTGAGAAGATCCATCTAGCGAGGTAACGTGTGATGATTGCCCCTGGCTAGGTGAAAGAGAAGGGGGAACCAGTGCTGCCTGGGCCAAAAGGGAATCACCACCATAATTCTGACTCCCTCACGATCTTATGCAGGACTCTGGAACAGAGGACAAGCATACAGAAATATTCCCTTGCAAGAAAAAGGATATGGCATCCACCCTCAAAGTCAGGGGACTTTGGGCTCTGAAACAGAATCAAGGAAGTTGTTACTCAGACAGCTGGCAAAAAAGATACACTTGAGCAGTACCCTCTGATTTACAATATCTGGAAATACTTCCATGTGAAGCATCCATTCAAGAAATTGTGTCTTGGACCTGCTCAGAGCCATGAGGCTGTGTCTGAAGGGATTTAGATGCCTGAAGGGTTATCTGATGACAGATAGCAAGATCCCAGGCCTGAAGAGTCAATCTGCAGAGAAAATAAGACTTTGTTGCCCCTTGTTTGTTGAAGTACCACATGACTGTGGTATTGTCTATAAAAACCTTTACAGGGCCTTGAGCCCAGGGGAATGGAAAGACAAGTAGAACAAGAATGAGCATCCTCATCTCTTTGATGTTGATATGGCCTGACATCTGATGGAATGGTCAGAGACTATGGACTCTCAGACTGTTGAAGGAAACTCCCCATCCCTGATCTAAAGTGTCTGTGAAAAGTTCTTGAGTAGGAGTAGAAAACTGAAAGGGCAGGCTTGGATTGAGGGAGAGCTACTGAAGCCACCAATAAAACTCGAGTTTGAGACAGGGCAACAGAGGAACTGGGAAACACTAATTGGTGGCAATGCTGGGATCAAACAGTCTTGAGGTACCACTGAAGTTTTCTCATATGAAGTTTGGCTAAGGTCATCATTGGGATGGTAGAAATCATGAACCCCAAGGCTCTGAGAAATTCTCTTGCAGGAATGACCTGAAAGGGGGGAGAAGAGCCTTGAAGTAAGCTGTTAAAAGACAGAACTTTGGGAGATGGAAGACAGGCCAATATTGGAATTGTCTAAATTCTGCAACACAGAAAAATGGGATCTTGACATGGAGTCAGAAGTGACTTCTCGAGACTTGCAGTGAACCCCAAACTGCACAGTAGGAGCATAGTAAAGCGTAGATCCTGAAGCAGTCAGGGCTGGAAGGGAACTTGCAGAAGGTGGTCATTCAAATATGGGAATATCGGGATTTCCCAAAGCCTGCATAAGGTTATCATATGGACCAGACATTTGAAGAACACCAGCGCGAATGTAGAAAGACCAAAGGGCAGTACAGTTGTGTACACTTACCATAAATGTAGATGTTCGAGTGTATTCACTGTTGCACTCCTTACAAATGGGTTATCTGGTTCCCGGTAGCCAGAATACCAAAGTTCTTGGTATATGACATTGGCTGCCTCCAGATTAAGCCTGATGTCAGGACGTCAGGTACAAAGGCAGGCAATCGACGCCATTTCCACAGTTTTTCTTGCCGTAACTGTCAGGAGCCCCCAAAAAATAAGACCAGGAAAGGAAAAGAAAATCCAGTCTGTGTCCTAGGAAAAAAGGGGGATGGAAGGGGGTGAAACCAGGACTGCAACAGTGAATACACTCGAACATCTACATTTATGTTAAGTGTACACAACTGTACTATGTTCATCATGTTTCACTGTTGCAGTCCTTACAAATGGGTTGCTTCCCAAAGTCCAGGAGAAAAACAAAGGGGAGGAGGACCACCACTGACTAAGAGTTGGTAAGAATGCCCTGCAACACTGCAGTGGCAAAACCAGCCCTGGACTTAGAAAACAAGGGCAAATTGTAATGTTTAGTGAAAGTGTGGACAGAAGTCCAGGTAGCTGCTTCCAGGATGTCCTTAGTAGGTACATCTCTAAGAAAAGCTGTTGAGGTAGAGGTAGCTCTAGTGGAATGGGTCCTAATTCTCTGAGGAGGAACCTTGTCATGCTGTAAGCAACAAAAGTGAATACAATGAACAATCCACTTAGAAATAGTCTGTTTAGAAACAGCTTTGCCCTGAGCTCCAGCAGCAAAACTGACCAATAATTGATCTGTCTTACGAAAAGGTTTAGTCCTGTCCAGGTAAAATCTAAGTTGCCTATGCACATCCAGTGAATGCAGCAACCTTTCTCCTCTATTCTGAGGATTAGGAAAGAAGGTAGGCAGGTGGACAGACTGGTTAAAAGTTAGGCTGGAAGCCACCTTAGGCATAAAAGAGGGATTAGTCCGCAGAGAAACCCGATCCACATGGAAAGTGATAAAATACTCTACTGCTATTAAGGCCTGCAGCTCAGACACTCTTCTAGCTGAAGTAATGGCCAAAAAAATGCAGTTTTCCAGGAGAGAAACTTAAAATCTGCTGAGGCAGCAGGTTCAAAGGGAGGCAGAGTAAGTTTAAGTAGAAAATTAAGATCCCAAGCAGGAGTAGGTGCCCTTCAGGGAGGCTTTAAATTGCTAACTCCCCTGAGGAACTATTTCATCACGGGATGAGAAAAAATGGGATGTTCAAAGGAACAGTGAGCAGAAATAGCTGAAGCATGAATCTTGATAGAAGAGAAGGAAAGTCCACCATTAAGTAAACCTGCCAGGTAATCAAGAATTAGAGGAAGAGTAGGTTGAGATGCGTCTTCTCCTCTAGTCTGCATCCAAATGAAGAATCTTTTGACACTTATCTGCATAAGATTTCCTAGTACTAGGCCTCCTGGACTCATGAAGGACCTCAACCACCTGTTGAGAAGGGTTTAAATTATGAGCCAGGCTGTCAAATGCAGGGTCTGAAGGTGAGGATGCAGAATTGCTCCCTCCTCCTGAACAAAGAGATCTGTTATCAGGGGAAGATGCCAAGACTGAGACTGGGAGAGGCTGCAAAGAAGTGAACATCAATACTGCCTGGGCCAGTCTGGAGCTATGATAATGGCCCTTGGTTTTTCATCCCTTATCTTTAACAGCACTCTGGGAAGAAGAGGCAGGGGAGGGAATGCATAGGTCGATAGCTGTGTCCAGGGAAGAACAGAGCATCCACTTTCCAAGCTTTGTCGTGATGATCCCTGGTGCATAAAGTTGGAAGAAGGTGGTTGGTCAGAGATGAAAAGAGATCCACCTGGGGAGTGCCCCAACAATGAATGATGTGATGGAAGATGGTCTTGTTTAGTTGCCACTTGTGAGGATCCAGGATCTGCCTGCTCCACCGGTCTACCAAGGTGTTGAGCCTTCCTGGAAGAAGATAGGCTATCAGATGAATGCCCAAAGAAGCTGCCATGAACCATGGTCTCATGCTTTGTCTGCACAGGGGGTAAGAGTGAGTCCCTCCCTGTTTGTTGATGTACCACATGACCGTAGTGTTGTCTGTCCTGACTAGAAGAGTACCAGGAGAGAGAAGATGCTTGAAAGCCATCAAGGCCCGCTGAACTGCCATCATTTCCTTCAGATTGTGCAAATGAACGTGTTGATAGCTCCAAGCTCCCTGAATCCATTTGCCCTCTAGATGTGCTCCCCAAGGGTAGTATGAGGCATCTGTAGTGAAAGTCTGGCTGGCAGGAGGTGGACAGAAAGGTAAGCCTTTTTTCTGTGCATAGGCCATTGCCCACCAAAGGAACTCTATCTGCAGGCAGGGAATCAGAGGAAAAATCAAGTCTAAATCCTGAGTGTGTTGACACTAAAGGTTTTTGAGGTACCATTGTATTTTCCTCATATGCAGTCTGGCATATGGAATCATCAGAATACATGAAGCCATGAACCCCAGGGCTTGCAGGAATTGCCTTGCAGAAAGCTGGGTCATTCTTGTCAAGTTCTTCAAGTAATTCGAAAAATCCATCTGTTTCTCTTGATGGAGGGATCCCATCTGGGCGGCTGTGTTCAGACTCGTGCCCAGGAATACAATCTCCCTGGTAGGTACCAATTTTGACTTCTTTTCACTGATTGTGTAGCCCAAAGAGGCGAAAAGGTTCTTTACAAAGTCCAAATCTTTTAGAAGTTGCTCTGGAGAGTTTGCTTGAATAAGGCAATCTTCCAAGTAAGGGTACATTTGAATGTTTCTTTGCCTACAAAAAACAATGACTGGAGCCAGGCATTTTGTAAAAACACTGGGAACAGTAGATAAGCCAAAGGGCAGTGCAGAGAATAGGAAGTACCTGTTCCACACCCTGAAACTTAGGAACTGCCTACATCTTTCCCTTATAGGGATGTGCAAGTAAGCTTCTTTTAGATCCAAAGTCACCAGCCAGGAATCCTTGGCCAACATTGGCAGCAACTGCTGAAGAGTGAGCATTTTGAATTTGGGGATCACCAAGAAAGTGTTTAGAATGGACAAATTCAGAACAGGGTGCCAAGTGCCCCCTTTTTTGGGGACCAGGAAAAGTCTTGAGTAAAAACCCTGGCCTATCTGTAGTGCAGGAACTGGATCTATTGCTCCCAGGTTTAGCAAGGAAGAAACTTTGTTTTTCTGCTTCTGCCCTTTGAAGTGGGGGAATATCTGGGTATCCTTGGAGGACCAGGAAGGTGTGAAAGGAGAATTTGTAGCCCTTGGGATACTACTTTTAGCACCCATTTGTCATCTGTGATAGTGTGCCAGACATCTGCAAAAATGGCTAACCTTCCCCCCAAAGGAAACCCTGGGCCCACAGAGGCAAGTAGGGGAAGGCCGGAGTCATTGAGAATGCTTGCTTTGGAAAGTCTGTTTAGAACTCCCAGATTTTGAAGATGGAGCCTGCCAGTGTTTAGCCTTTTGAGGGGTGGAAGTCTGTCCCCTGGAAGATATGTAGCCCCTAGACCTAGTGCAACCTTGTTTATTAAGGTCAGGAAAACTCTAAATCTTAGAAGGGTAATGCCTGCTAAAATGAGGAGGCTGAACTTGCAGAAAGCCCTTAACAGTTTGCATAGATTTAGTCTTATCCTCCAACTTCAACACCTCTTCTGCTTTGCTTCCAAAATGATTGCCCTTATGCAAGGGCACATCCAGTAATTTAGATTTTACAGGTTCAGAAAGGGGTTGTTCCCTGAACTAAGCATGTCATCTAATAACAGAACCAGTGGCCGCAGCTCTGCAAGAAGCCTCCAAAATGTCAAAACCACAATGTAGAGAATGTTTAGTAACCAGAGTGGCAGAATTCAATAAGTCTTGCATATCCTTACTCTCCATCAGGGAGGGAAGGAACACCAGCAATTTTAGCCTTAATGGCCTCCAAAGTATGCTGCTGATACTTAAGCATATGAAAGAGACAATTAACAGACGTAATAGCCAGGATGGAAGAAGTATAAACCTTTTTACCCCACCTATCTAAGGCCCTAGGATTCCCTGTCAGAAGAAACAGGATTTTTAGCAACCGTGGCTTTAACACCCTTAGGGCCCTGAGAAATAATCTCTGGATCAGCAGTAGGATTCTTGAAAAGGAACTGATGAGAATCAGGAACTCTATAATACCTGTCAGGCTTTCTGGTAGCAGGAGGAACAGAATTAGGAGACAAAGAATTCTCCAAGAAAACATCAACAACTTCCAAAACTGTAGGAATAGCCAAAGGCTTATGCTGAGGCAAATCCAAGAACTCCCTAATCCGCTTCTTAGACTGAGGGTAGTCCTGACTTTCCCATCTAAAATGCTCCCTGAGAGTATTCAGAGTATCCCCAAAAGGAAAATCTTCTGGGGGGGGGGGGGCAGAAGGGACAGAGTCTTCAGCATCAGAATCCTCAAAACCAGAAAAAATCTGTGTGTGTCCTCCATCAGCAGAGGTGTTGGAAACCTCTGAGTTTGAAGCAGACAAAACTTCTGGGGACAATTCCCTAGCCCTCTTAGGAGGAGGTGGCTAAGAGCCCCTGATAAAGAGTCAAGAGATCACTAGTCATCTCAACCATCTGAGCCTGAGGCATTTGAGGGGAGGCCGGCGGCTGCTTAGGAGTAGATTTTCGGCTGAGAGGCCTGCTAGAGAGCCGGCGGGGGGCCTAGCCACTGCAGAAGTGTGAACCGAGGTAATCGGTCTGGATCTGGTCTCCGGGCGGAGAAAAGAGGCCTCCGAAGCTGGCGCCTGCTTAGCGGCTCCAGATCCATCAGAGGCGGCGACTGACGGAGGGTCCAAAGGCAAAGTAGAAGCTTGCGAAATGGAGGACTTAGAAAAGGCCTCTGTAGACACCTGCTGCTGAACATCTGTGGATTGCAGGGGCAAAGAAAGCGCCTCACTGGCTACCACTGGACCAGCAACCAACTTATCTGAGGATGTCTTCAACTTTAAAAGTCGGAATACAAAAAGAAGGTAATCAACAGACTGGCACTCGTGCACTCATGCAAATTGCTTCTGCTTCGGGCTCCGCTGCAAGAAAGACTGAGGAAATGGGATCGGCTGCCTGCCTTTGTACCTAACGTCCTGACATCAGGCTTAATCCAGAGGCAGCCAACGTCATATACCAAGGACTTTGGTATTCTGGCCGACTGCGGGCTGCAACAATGAAACATGATGAACATCTGAAAAAGAGAGGAGGAAAAAGAGAAAACTAAAAACTTCCTGAAGACAAGATGGATGGGGATATGAAAATAACCATCCTGCAGGTCTAGAGAGTTTAGTAACACCTGCGAAAGCAAGAGAGAGAACATTGTTCCCTGTTTTCTAATGCAGTGGGGAAAAACTGGAACCTACTCCCCAACAATCTTACATCACTTACTTCCTTGCCTCTCTTTAAACAAAACCTCAAAAAACACCTTAAAACACACTGGTTATGCCCCTGCAGTAACCCTCACTAACCTTCTGCTTTTTCTACCTTATAACCCTGCTTTTACTAACTTATAACCCTGACTAACCATCTGGTTTTGCTGACTTTTATTTGCGCCTCTTTCTATATATTGCAAACACTTTGCATACTTTCTGAAGCAGAAATGAACTGGTGAACACAATGGAACAGACTGCTGGACTTCATACTGTTGTTGATCACAAAACACTCATTTTCATTATTTGTTCAGACCCTTTTCTCACCTTTTTGTGTAATTAATTTAGCACATAATATTTGTAACTTTTATATTAATGTACATGTCATCTTTTATCTCCATTTTTTTATTCACTTCTTCTAGTATCTTTACTTAACTACTTTCATTTACTATGTATCAACTATGATTTGCATCTCTTGTATTTTTATTTCAAATTTTATAATCAATTTGTCTACTACTGGAGCTTTTCTCCCCGGGCCTCTACTGAAAATGGAAATATATCCAGTTAGACTAGCCCGGTTAACAAATGTAAAATAAATAAATAAATAAATAAATAAATAAATTGTCTGGAGGGAATGCATCCTGAAGGAGAGAACCTTTAGAAAACTGGTGAGATAAAATTGGTCTAGGCTAGGTCTTCATGACCCTTCTTTTCTGGGAATGAGAAACATGCTGGAATAGAATCTTTTCCTTGTTGGGATTCTGAAACAGACTGAAGAGTCCCTTGATCCAAAAGATCCTGAAAGACCACTGAAAAGTAGGGAAGGTGCTCTGGAGGACATTGAGAAAGACCTGAAAAATGGGGAAGGGACTTCCATACCATGAAATAATCGAGATTGATAATGGAACTGACCCGGTCCAAAGGGGTTCCTATCACATAGTCGAACCTTTACAAGTTTAAACCACGTATGGTCGAGAACTTAAGTTCGAATTTGTAAAAGTTTGAGTGTTTGAATAGAAATCTCCATAAGTGGAGGTTTCCATTCTGTTCAAAGTGGTGCGATCTCGGAGTTGGTATATTTAAGCAGCGGGGGTTGTGGGTGGCGCAGCCTCCCACATGGGGGTGCAGGGGAGCTTGCCTCCCTGCTTACAACAATTTATTTTGTTGTCCCTTTTTTTTTTTGTAGTCGAAGTTCTGTAACTTCGAACATAATGGTTTGACCATTAGGTGTTCGGAGTTACGGAACTTCAACTATGTGATACAGACCCGTCCAAAGTAATCTGTTGTCAAAAATGACACAGAGAAATCCTGAAAGACGAGGGAACCTGGCCAAGGGGAGGTTTTATGTCAGATGGAGGCAGATTTGTCTGAAAAGAGGACTCGAGCCTTAGAAGTTTGTGTGGGTTTATCAGAGAAAGAAAGGTTGTGTAAAATCTTACCATACCCATAGATGTCCTTCTCTTTACTGCTGCAGTATTCTTCACTTGGGGGATATCCCTGCCAGAGGGCACCCCGACATCATCCAGTGTACAAAAGACATTCACCACTGTAGGGTATGTGGTACGTCTGGTGTAGGCTGCAGTTATACGTAGGCCATAAAATGGACAAACGCACTTACCATCCTCAGAACTGAATGCCCCAGGAGGAAAGGCTGACTACGGATTAAGTGGTGTATGCATCCAAGACAGACAAGAATCTAGTGGGGAAGGCGGGAGGGATAGAATACTGCAGAGAAGGACATCTTCGGTTATGGTAAAATTTTACACAACTTTTCTACGTCCTTCTATTCACTTCCTGCAGTAGTCTTCACTTGAGGGAGAGTGCCAAAGTTCAAGAGGGAAGGGAGACTGCAGGAATAGAGGAGCTTTCAATGAAGCCATAGAGAATGGCTCTGGCAAAACTAGTTCTGGATTTGGAGACACAATCCAGTTTGTAATGTTTGGAGAGGGTATGAGTGGGAAACCAGGTGGCTGCTTCAAGAATGGCACTGTTATCCAGACCTTTAAAGAAAGCAATGGAAGAAGCCATGGCTCTGGTAGAGTGGGGTTTTACAGGAGAGGAAAGAGTCCTTCCATGGCTAAGGCAAAAATAGGAGATGGTTTTGGAGATTCAGGACAATATGGTCTGTTTGGAAGCAGGGAGACCCAGTACCCTGGGATGGAAATTAATGAAGAGCTGGTCAGATTTCCTTAAGGATTTAGTCTTGTCCAGACAGAACCTTAGCTGTCTGTGAACATCCTCTCACTGTGGTTTTGTGAGGTGGGGAAGAAAGTGGGAAGTTAGATGATTTAGTTGTGAGAGAATTTATTAACTACTTTCGGCATAAAGGATGGGTTAGCCCTCAGAAGCACCCTGTCCTCACAGAAGACTAGAAAAGGGGGAACAGCCATTAGGGCTTGGAGTTCTGACACCCTTCTAGCTGAAGTCAAGGCAACTAGTAAGACCATTTTCCAGGTACAATACTTGAGGGAAGTGAACTCTGCTGGTTCAAAAGGGGGGCAGAGTCAATTTCTCTAGTACAAAGTTGATGTAACAAGGAGGAGGGATGGGTTTCCTGGGAGGTTTAATGTGGAGGACACCTTTAAGGAACTACTTCACTTCAAACCTGGAGGTGAGAGGGGGAGATAAGGACAGACATGCAGAAATGGCTGACGTGCGCTTTGACTGATGAATAAGACAAGCCAGCAGTGAGAATCTCACACAAGTAGGATAAAAACACACTGGAATATCCATGGTTAATGGATTCTGATCCTTAGACAGGCACCATAATGAAAATCTTTTCCATTTGGAAACATGATTTTCTAGTTCATAGGTTCATAGATTAGTACTAAGCTAACTGCCCTTGCGAGCCATTTTAAGCCTAGCCAATTATCCCTTGCGAGACTCAAGCCGTGGCTCTTTTTTTTGTAAGGCAAACACCTTAACCATTAGGCCACCCTCTTACCTCAGTAGTGTTGGGTTTTCTGGCCTCCTGCAAAACCCTGATTATGTCTTCAGAAAAAAAAAGGTGTCTGAGAGGAATTAGAACCCTATCAACCACAAAGTCAACTTAAGAGTCGATAGGTGAGGGTGAATGAGGGATCCTCTGTTTTGTGTGAAAAGGTCCACTCTGTGGGGTAACTTGTGGTGATGGCCCTGGGCTAACTGAAGGAGAAGGGGAAACCAGTGCTATCTTGGCCAAAAGGGAGTCACCTGCAAAGATTTTTGGTCAGACCTGCCTGATTTTGAGCAGAACTTTTGGTATTAGAGAAAGGGAAGGAAATGCGCAGAGAAACATCCCCTTCCATGAGAAAAAGAGTGTGTCCACTTTCCAAGCCAAAGGACTTGGGACTCTGGCACAAAATCTTGGAAGTTGCCTGTTCAGAGGGGAGGCAAATAGTTGACCAATGGAGTACTCCGAAAGTGGACCTATGTCCAAGAACACATCCCTGTGAAGCATCCATTAATGGGACTGAGTCCAGGATCTGCCCAGTGAGTCTGCCACAAGGTTTCTATCGGAGGGGATGCACACCACCCAAATGGTCATGTCATGCTTTTCCTGGAAATCTCATACTAGGAGTGCCAACCTGCAAAGGGAGTAGGATCTGGTCCTCCCCTGCTTCTTCACATACCAGAGCACAATAAAGTTGTAGGTGAACTGTGTAGTGGGCCTGGGCAAAGAGGAGGTCTGAAGCTCTGAAGGGCCAGGAGCAATACTCTCAATTCCCTTAAGCTAATGTGTTCCTTTTTCTGGGAGAGGGACCACCTTCCTTGGATAGTGTATTTTCCCATGGCTGCACCCCAGCCCATGTTGGAGGCATTTGTGTAAATTTCTTGGACTAGATCCACAGGGTAGAGAGGTACTCCTGGATTTAGGTTTACCTGTTGAGACCAACGGAGAACTTCCTTTTTCAAGCAAGGGATCAGAGGAATTCTAGAGGATGTGACTGTTGGGTCCAGACTGACCTGAGGAACCACTGGAGCTTCCACATGTGTAGTCTCGCCAGAGGTACCATGGGAATGGTAGAGGCCATAAACCCTAGTACCCTGAGAAATTCCCTGGCTGTGACTTGGTGTAAAGGCAGAAGAGAGAGGAAGAAAGTGTGAAGATCCTCTGTTTTTTTTTTTGTGGGGTAAAGATGCTCTTATTACATCTGTCTGAATTCTGCACCCAAGGAAAATATGGTCTTGTGTTGCAGAGAGGATGGATTTTTTGTAATTTATTGTGAACCCCAAATTTCCAATAGGGAAATGGTGGTTTGAAGATTGTGTTGCAGGATCTGTGGGCTCGAGGCCTGTAAGAATAGGTTGACCAGGTATGGAAATATCTGGATTCCTAGTAGCCTGCAATGGGCAATGACAGGAGCCAAGCATTTGTTGAAAACTAGGAACCAAACCAAGCTGTAAAGCACAACGTAATGGTAAAAAAGAAGGTGTTGGTACCACAAACGGATATAAGGTGAAACTTCTTCAAGTAATATCCACAAAACGAAATGGAATAAACAAACAGTACTTTTAATGAAAACAATTGACGTGAATTGTTTTACCATTTGTTGAAAACTCTGAGTTGTAGAGATGCCAAAAGACAATGCAGAAAACTGAAAATGCCAGAAACCTACAGAAAAATGCAGATATTTCCTGTAATTTGGGTGAACAGGGATCTGCAGACAGGCATCTTTTAGTTCCAGAGATGCCACGAAACCCTAAGGAAGGAGCAGAGAGAGAAAAGGGTCTGGAGAGTAAGCATTCTGAAGGAAGGAACCTTTAAGAATGTGTTGAGGTGGGACAAGTTCTGAATTGGCCTCCAGAAGCCATCCTTTCTGGGCACCAGGAATATCCTTGAACAGACTCATTGTTCCTTGGAACTGGGAGGGAATGTTTGAAAGAAGCCCTGTCAGCACAGGTCTGAAAGGAGGTTAGTGAAGAGATATAGCTGATCTTTGTGAGGGGGGGGGGTGTTGGGGGACACCCTGAAAGGTGGGAGTGCATTGCCCCACCACAACATATCCATTTCTTATGATGGAAAGAACCCAGCTGTCTTGGGTAATGCCTTCCCACACCCTAAGAGCTTTTGAGAGGAGGAGGGAGAGGGGAAGGAGAAGAGAGGCAGGGTAGCCACAGACCCCCTGCTCTGTCAGGAAAGGGCTGTTTTTGTTGAGGAGGGTTCTGAGGAGCCCTCGTCTTCAGATCTCTTTCCCCCTCTAGGAGACTTATGGATCTGGTGGTGGGAGCGGCTATGGACAAAGACAGGTTTTGAAGGAAAGTTCCTATGGAACTTTGGCACTGGTAAAAAGTACAGTTGTGTACACTTACCATAAATGTAGATGTTTGAGTGCATTCACTGTTGCCATCATTACATTTGGGCAATCGGCTGGCAGGTTGTCCTCAGTCGGCCTGATTAACAAAGTCTTGGGTCCTGCGTCGGTTGCTGTCCCTTCTTCCATGACGTCAGGTCGCCAGGGGTATAAAACATGCAGCAGACGCCATTACATCAGTTTTTCTTGCCCCAGATGTCAGATGCCCCCCAATTGGGGAGCCAAATATTTAAGTAATTAAAAACACAAAAATATACCTCCAAACTAAAGCAAATACACCAAAAAGGCTTTTAAGCATAGTAAAGGAAAGTAGAGGTATAGTAAGAGAAAAACAGGGGGTTGGAGGAAGGGTAACCAGGACTGCAACAGTGAATACACTCAAACAGCTACATTTATGGTAAGTGTACACAACTGTACTATGTTCTTCGTGTTTCACTGTTGCAGTCATTACATTTGAGTAGATTCCCAAAGCTATGTGGATACTCTACAAAAGGTCCTTACAGAAACAGATGCTTGGTGCCAGAGCCATGGGCTCAAGCTCAATGCCAAGAAATGTTTAGTTATCCCCTTTGGGAAAACACATGTACCCGTGAATTACCATATAGGTGACAGTACACTAAACACCGAAAGTGTGATAAGAGACTTAGGCACACAGGTGGACAGTGGTCTCACTTTCGATAACCACATCGCCACAACAGTCAGGAAATCCTTCTATGTGGCACACCTCATGACGAAGGGCTTTTCATCTGGAAAAAAGGAGGTCATTGTCCCACTGTACTCATCCCTCATTAGACCCATTATAGAATACAACGCCCCGTTTGGTATGTACCTTTCAAGACATCTGCAACAACTGGAAAGGCCACAGAAATACCTCACTAAAAGAATCACAGGCCTAAAGCAGATGCCCTACGCTGACCACCCTAAAAAACTCCAGCTATACTCTGTTGCATATCTTCTACTCAGAGGCAATCTTTGCTTAACATACAAGGCCATGTCAAACCCAGAGCTGTTGGACATGCTACACTTAAAGAAATCCCAATCCCTCAGAGCCACACGCTCCAGGGATCTAAACCTTGTCATCACAATAAACAAAGCATGCTGCAGGGATAGGTTCCTGACCCAGAGACTCCCCAGACTCTGGAATAAATTGCCCATACATGTCAAGCAGAGTGCCTCTTTGGCCCTCTTCAAAAGGAACCTTGACGATTGGATGGGAGAAAGGAAATTCACCCCGGGGATCATGTCAGTTGCCCTGCTAGACAGGGGTCCAGGGAAGTAAACAGTGTGGGAAGAAATAGCCAGGGAATTGTTATGGCTAAGCCTGTATAGGCCCTAGGGCTGATAGCTTAGTACCAACATATGAACCTATGGTTGGGAGGATGGATTTATACAGCATTAGGACCAGCTATACGGCCCTGCAGGACAGCAGTGGCAAAGCAAGCTCTGGATTTAGAGAAGAAAGGTAAATGGTAATGTTTGGTGAACATATGAACTGAGCTCCAGGTAGCAGCTTCTAGAATGTCTCTGGTAGGAACACCTCTGAGAAAGGCTGTAGAAGTAGATGCAGCCATGGTGGAATGAGATCTGATCCCCAGGGGGATAGTTTTACCATGGTGCATATAGCAGAATCGAATACAATGGCTTATCTATTTGGAAATAGTCTGCTTTGAAATAGCCTTTCCCTCTGCCCCTGCAGCAAATGCCACCAGTAGTTGTTCAGATTTTCTTAGAGATTTTGTCCTGTTTAAGTAAAATCTAAATTGTCTGTGTACATCCAATGAATGCAGAATCCACTCCCCCTTATTCTGTGGATTGGGAAAGAAAGTTGGCAAATGAATGGTATGATTAAGAGCCACACTGGATACCACCTTAGGCATGAAGGATGGATTGGTCCTGAGAGACACCCTGTCTGCATGAAAAATAATGAAAGGCTCCGCTGCAATAAGAGCCTGTAATTTGGAAATCTTTCTAGCTGAAGTGACTGCTAAAAGGAAAGCTGTTTTCCAGGAGAGAAATTTTAAGTCTGCAGTAGCCGCTGGCTCGAAAGGAGGGAGAGTGAGTTTTTCCAATACAAAATTGAGGTCCCAGGCAGGGGTTGGAGCTCTCCTGAGTGGTCTTACATTTTTGGCCCCTCTGAGATACTGCTTTAGCAGAGGATGAGAAAAGAGGGGAGGGTTCTGTGTTGTAATGAGGTGAAACGGCTGAGGCATGGATTTATATGGAAGAAAAGGACAGGCCCTTGTGAAGCATCTCAGTTAAGTATTGCAAAATCTGAGGAATGTTGGGCACTGCTGTGCTTATCCCTTGTGACTGATTCCAGGCACAGAATCTTTTCCATTTGTCAGCATAAGATTTTCTAGTACTAGGCCTTCTTGCCTCCAAAATGACATCCATCACAGGTTTGCTGAGGGATGCTAAGGGTGAATATAGGTGATTAGCCATGCTGCAAGATTCAAAGTTTGGAGCTGAGTGTGCAGAATTTGGTTGTTCTGCTGAGACAGTAAGTAAGGTGTCTAAGGCAGGTGCCACGGTGGAAGGTGTGACACATTGCGCAGGAGTGGGTACCAGTGCTGGTGAGGCCAGTCTGGAGCAATCAAAATCATTTTTGGTTTGTCCTGTTTGACTTTTAGTAGAACTTTGGAGAGCAGAGGCAGAGGGGGAAAAGCATAGACCGATAGGTTTTTCCAGATGAATGATAGGGCATCCACTTTCCAGGCTTTTTTGTGATGAGTTCTTGTGCAGAATTTACCCAACTGATAGTTCTGGGGTGAGGCAAAAAGATCTATGTCTGGACTCCCCCATTTGTGTGTTAACATGTTGAAAATCCATGGTTCCAGTTTCCATTCGTGTGGGTCCATGACATTGCTGCTTAGTTAGTCTGCCAGAGTATTCAGCTTTCCTGGTAAGAATTGAGCCTGTAGTTGTATTTGATAGGTCAAGGCCGTGTTCCACAATGCCATGGCTAGTCTGCAAAGGGGGCAGGAGTGTGTACCCCCCTGCTTGTTTATGTCCCACATAACTGTGGTGTTGTCTGTCTTTATCATTAATTGTCCTGGATGAAGGTAGCCCTTGAAGGCTGTCAGTGCATTCTGTACTGCTAGCATTTCTTTTTGATTGATATGAAGGTGCATTTGATTTGGGCTCCATTTGCCCTGAATGCACTTCCCTGCCAGATGAGCCCCCCCCAAGCATAGTCTGATGCGTCTATAGTTAGGGTTTGGGCGGCAGGGGGTGGAGTCAATGGCAGTCCCTTGTTTTGGTGGCAGGCCTCTGCTCACCATAGGAACTCTAGTTGCAGGCAAGGTATGATAGGAATCATTGTTACCAGGCTCTGACAATATTGACTCCATAAACTTTTTAAGTACCACTGAAGTTTCCCCATATGCAGTCTTGCATGTGGAATTAGAAGAATGCAGGAGGCCATGAACCCCACGGCTTGCAGAATTTGTCTTGCAGATAGCAGGGTTTTTGTGGCCACCTGTGTGAAGTAAGTTACCAAATGAATTTGCTTTTCTGGCATAAGGTAAGCCATCTGGGCAGTTGTATTCTAGCTTGCACCCATGAATGTAATTTTTTGAGAGGGTACCAGTTGTGATTTCTTTTCGTTTATGGTGTACCCTAGACAAGTTAGAACCCATTTTACAAACAGTAGATGTTTTAGAAGAATGTCCCTGTTTTCTGTCTGAATTAGAAAATCGTCCAAGTATGGATACATTTGAATATTTCTTTGCCTGCAAAATGCAATTACTGGAGCCGGGCACTTTGTGAAGACCCTGGGTGCAGTAGATAAGCCAAAGGGCAGTGCAGAGAACTGGTAATGCAAGTAGCCTGCTTTGAAGTGGATGTATCTTCTGCAAGATTGCCTGACTGGGATATGCAGGTAACCCTCTTTTAAATCTAGAGTTACTAACCAGGCATCTTTGCCTAGCATAGGAAGTAACTGTTGAAGAGTCAGCATCTTGAATTTTGGAATGTCCAGAAATGTGTTCAGAGTAGATAAGTCCAAAATTGGACGCTATGATTTGTCTTTTCTAGGTAATAGGAAAAGTCTTGAATAGAAACCTTGTCCCCTTTCCTCTTCTGGTACTGGTAGAATAGCCCCCATGTTCATGAAGGACAGTACTTGCTTCTGGGCCTCTGCCCACTGATTTGGGAGCAGGTCTGGCCATCCCTTTGGGATTGGCAATGTGTGGAAATGAAATCTGTATCCCTGGGATACTATATTTAAAACCCATTTGTCCTGGGTTATAAAGTTGCCAGTTTCTTGCATGAAGTGCCAGGTTTCCCCACAAAGGGGTTGCTAAAAGTTAAGTGCTTGGTAAGTGTAAAGGGAAGTAATTGAGACTGTTTACCATAGGGAGGTGCCTTGTTGTTTCCAGATTTGGATGAGGAGGCACCCCATTGCTTTGTTCTAAAAGTCCCTTGTGACTGAAACCGGGAGCCTTTGGAATGTCTGGGTTTGACTTGAGTGGCTCTCGAAGGAACTAGAAAGGACCAGTTCTTAGTAGGCTAGTGCCTACTAAATCTTGGAGGTTGCACTTGTAAGAAATCTTTCACAAGTTGCATAAATTTAGCTTTATCTTCCATTTTTTTTAAAACTTCTTCAGCCTTATTACCAAAGAGACGGTCCTGTTGTAAAGGAGCATCCAACAATTTTGCTTTAACATGATCAGGCAGAGTTTGCTCTGAGCCAAGCATGCCTTCTTAGCACAGACCCAGTTACAGCAGCCATGTAAGAGGCCTCCAAAGAATCAAAACCACATTGCAAAGTATGTTTTCCAAGTTGTTCAGCTGAATGCAAAAAGTCCTGTAAACCTTTATTTTCTACACAGTCAGAAATTATAATTTTATGTTTAAGCAGTCCCATGATATGCTGTTGATATTTAAGCATATGAAATTGACAGTTTAAAGCCCTGATTGCCAAGGTTGCAGAAGTGTAAACCTTCTTACCCCATCTATCCAGCGCCCTGGAATCTCTATCAGAAGGGGTAGGATTTTTAACAGTAGAGGCCTTAATGCCCTTGAGACCCTGAGAAATGGTTTCAGGATCTGCAATAGGATTTTTGAAAAGGAATTTGTGGGAGTCAGGAATCCTGTAAGGTATGTAAAGTTTCCCCAAAAGAAAAATCCTCAGGGGGAGAAGCAGAAGGAATGGAATCTTCTGCATCAGAGTCCTCATAAGTAAGTATAGACAAATCCTGTTCATTAGAAGAGTCAGAAGAAATAGAATCCTGTTCAGAAGATTCATAATCAATGTCTTGCCTAGGCCTCTTACAGGGGGTTGGCTACCCCTGATCAGAGTAATTAAATCTTCAGCCATTTTGATCACTTGTTTTTTAGGCATAGGGGCCTGCACATGTGGCCCAGGCGTCAGTTTTTTAGACATAGATTTAGATTTTGGCCTTAGTTTTGAAGATGGCGTCAGTCTAATATACAAATCTGTAGGCCTGAAAACACCCTCAGAAGCGGCTCCGGACCCATCTAAGGTAGAGACATCTGCTGGTTCCATAACTGAAGCATCTCATGGCATACCAGACTCCGAATGGGTCTCAGTAGAGGCCTGCAAATCAGAAGTAGCGGTTATCAGGGACTGCAAAAGCGCCTCACTGAGCACCGGTGAACTGGCGACTGGCTTAGGAGAAGCGTCGTCGTCAGTTCTGGACCTTGACAGCCTGTCTCTGCCTTTTTCTTTGTGTTTTTTAGGTATTCTGGTAGTCGGATTGCTAACAGACATTTCTGGATAATTAAAGCGTGAGCCAAAATATTTAGAAGCAAAAATATACAGACGTTTAATAGTGTGTTGATTAAATTTAGCACAAAACCAACAGCAAGGCACATTGTGGTCAGGGCCTAGCCAAGGAATACAGTACAAATGAAAATCCTTATGAGATATTTGCTTCCCACAAGTAATGCAATTATTAACTTTTACTGACATAGGTAAGGAGCAAGAAAAAGTTTCCCCAACGAGGTACTTAGCTTTTTAGTTGAAGACTTCAGTTCTGAAACTCAAAAACAAAAATTTCAGGAGTCGGCTGACCGGCACTTGTGAACTTCTTCTGCTTCGGGCACCGCCCGGCAAGAAAGACTGATGTAATGGCTTCGGCTGCATGTTTTATACCTCTGACAGCCTGACGTAATGGAAGAAGGGACAGCAACCGACGCAGTACCCAAGACTTTGTTAATCAGGCCGACTGAGGGCAACCTGGCAGCAGATTACCCAAATGTAATGACTGCAACAGTGAAACATGAAGAACATCTAGGAGATGTTTTAACTCATTGAGTTCCTTGGACTTTTCTTGTAGGGACTTGAAAGTGACACAGCAGCAGGGCCTAGGGCCAAACAGAAAAGGGTTATTTAGAAGGGCATGGGCTTGGATTTGAAATCACCCAGAAGTGGCTGAAGTCTGAGCACAGACCCTTTTGCAGCTGCCTAAGCATAAGCCTCAGAAGCATCATAGCTGTATTTTATGGAATGTTTGGCCACTTGAGAAGAGGCTCCCAACTGAGACAGGGCTACGGTTTTTCCCTCTGACTCAGAGAGGTCTGAGATGGCAGCAGCAGCCTGAGACAATAACTCTAAAGAATATCTAATCATGCGAGTCTGGTAGTTTACAGCCCTGAAAACTGAAGTATCTGAAGTGCAGGTCTTTTTACCTATTCTTTCCAAGGTTCTACTTTCCTTGTCTAAAGGCAACAGGGGAGCATCCTGAAAGACTTGTCAGTAGCAACCAAGATAACTGCTGGGTCTGTTGCAGGGCATCTGAAAAGAAAATTATAGTCCTCTGGGACTTTGTTAAAACAATCAGCCTTCGTAGGGGCTGGGGCCAGAGAGTCTAGATTTTGAGAGGCATTGTTAAATGCATCTAAAAATGCTGGGTGAACAGGTAGAACCATAGAAGAGCTAGGCAAGTTCATTTGCAGCAATTGGTAGTATCTTTTTTCAACGTCTGAAATTTGGGTGGTATTCCAATGAAGTACTCCCTCAGTTTCCAAATGGTTTCGCCAAAGGAAATTTCTTTCATGAGGGACTCCGCGCCTACAGTCTCCTCTTCAGATGATACATATTCTAAAGGAGTGGGTATCTAGTTTGAGTAGTCTAATGATTCCTCTTATTCAGAAGAGGAATTCTCTGATGATTCAGAATCACTAATCCTTTTCTGGGAGGATTGAGGGCCTGGGGAAGGAGGCAGCACTGTTGAAGTCTGTTTAAGGGCCATGAAGGCCTGGAAAAGACATTGGATAAAGGCCTGCCATTCAGAAGGGGTCTTTTTAGTAGTGGATAAATGTTTTGTCTTTTGCTTTTTCTTTTTCTTAGGTGGAGACACTATTTTCGGAAGGGTTGGAGGGACAGATGTTGGCCTAGTCTCGGACAGCTCAGACTCCGGGACTACGGATGCAGAGCGGAAAGCTAACCCCCCCTAGGTTCCTCAATGCATTCAAGCCTCGGTTCCCCCTTGACATCCAAGTCGGATGTCTGCTCAATCTCTAGTGACATTCTCGCAACTGAAGTCGAGGTAAACTCATAAATGTGTTTGGCCTGCTACTCCAAGCCAGAGATCTCACGTGGCTCCAGGTTGACGAGTGCCTCAGAAGGGACATCGGATGGCAGAGGTGCAGTCAAAGGTGTAGGCCTAGCTTTTTTGACCTGATGCTTCAGTGACTCGGTATTGAACCCCAGGACACCCTCCATTTGTTTAGTTAAAAGTTTTAAAAGTTGGCTTTCCAAATACAAAGCTAAGGAGTTAAGCCTGCTTCTAAGGGTCTTTAGAACAAAAGACTGACAACTACTACACAACCTATGGTCATGGTTGGGCCCTAGGCAGAAGAGACACTGGGTAGGCTGTCCTTATATGGAATTTGAAGTTCACACTGGCACTTGCCCTTCCTGGATGTCATAAAAATGAACAAAGAAAAAATTCCACAATGAGGCACTTATCTAAGAAGCTAACTGACTTTCTGACTGGCGGCAAAAAAGTTCTGAGGATGGTATGTGCGTACATCCGTTTTATGGCCTACTTACGACTGTAGCCTACACCAGACATACTACGTACCCTACAGTGGTGAAAGTTTTTTGTATACTGGGAGATGTTGGGGTGCCATCTGGTGGGGATATCCCTCAAGTGAAGAATAGTGCAGCACGTTAATAGAAGGACATCACACATTTAGAAACCCTTTTGCCCCCTAGGAAGTTTGCATGGTTACCTATGCACAAAAGCAGACTTGGAAGGATAGTTTCCCTGAAATTTGGGGAAAGAAGAAGCAAAAATTTGCTTATGGCATTACTTGCCCTTACTTTTGTCCTGCAGAATTTTAAACAATTCTACAGCAACAGTACCAGAAAGGTTCTAGCTGTATAAGGGTACATCTAGGAGCTTGGCCTTAATGTCATCCGACAAGTTGGCCTTAATGTCATCCGGCAAGGCCTGCAGGTGTAGCCAAGAGTACCTCCTCATAACTGAACCTGAGGAAGCAGCTCTAGAGGATGCATCAGCTACATCAAAACTAAATTTGATGGAATAGTGAGCCAATTGAAAAGAGGAACCTAACAGAGGCGGGGTAGCTGTCTTCTTTTCTTTCAGAATCATTTAGGTCCAACAAAACCCAGCCCAAGCCAAAACCAAACTAAAAGAGCACACCTGGTCATATGGGTCTGATAATTTATGCCTCTAAAAGCCAGCACAGCAGAAGTAAAGATGCTTTCCTTAGCCTTTCATAGCTCAATTGTATTTATTTATTTATGAGAAATTAGGAGTTAGAGGGGGATTAAAAGCTTAGATGGTTTGTCTGTAGAAATGAACACTACAGCAAGGTCTGAAGGACATTTGTAAAGGTACTTAAGGGCTTCAGACACCTTAAAAAAGTGATTTGGCATGTTTGGGGCCTTAACCTGGGACTGCTGAGCCAAAGCAGCAGTTGAGAATATATCTAATAAGGCAGCTGGAACAGCTAAAGTTTGATGAGATTCCATTTATAATAGCTCATAATACCTTTTCTGAATGTCAGACACTTGGGAACAATCCAGTTTAAAATGTTCCAGCAAGCAAATCACCACATCCACAAAGGACAACTTCTCAAATAGAGAATCAGAACTTAAGGAATCCTCTGCCTTAGACTCAAAGTCCAAGGGTGAAGGGATTTTTGAGGACTAGGCCAAGAATTCACCCCTAGAATCCAGCTCCTCATCCACGGAATCTGATTCTCTAGCCCTTTTGGCTGGATGGAAGACCAGGGAGAAGCAAGAAAGAATAGTTGTGTAAAATCTTACTATAACCATAGATGTCCTTCTCTTCCATGTTGCAGTATTCTAGGTGTGGGATTTACTGCCCTCAGGTGACTCGTGCGTTGGCTTCTATACAAAAGCTTCATCTTGGCTGCTATAGTGTGCGTGGGATGTCACACGTAGGGCCATAAACCAAGGGGCCTTAAATGTGACGTCTGCATGCACACTCCTCAGAACTTGAAGGCCTGCAGGCAGAGAATAAGGCCGAGTAGTAGGTGTGCCAGTTGTTTACAGGTGTGTGACTTGGAGACCTACTGAAATGTAGGTAAGTACAGGAAGGTATAAGACCTGGGGGGACTGGTGGGCGGGAAGATTATGGTAAGATTTTACACAACTATTCTATGTCCTTCTATTCCTACCTTGCAGTATTCTAAGTGTGGGAGAGTACTACAGCTTAAGAGGATGAGAGGGTGGTGGTAGATGCAGAGGGTTCTACAAGACCCTGCAGGATTGACCTGACGAATCCTGTCCTAGCTCTGGAAACTTGGTCCAATTTGTAATGCTTGGTGAAGGTGTGGATAGCGGCTCAGGTGGCTGCTTCCAAAATGGATGCTGTGTCTAGGCCTTTCATGAAGCCCCTTGAGGTGGCCAAAGCTCTAGTGGAATGGGCCTTGATTTCCCTTGGGGGTTCCTTTCTGTGTTGAGAGTAGCAGAAGTAAATCGCTTTCCTGATCCAGCATGCAATGGTTTGCTTGGAGACTACCTTGCCCAGATCTCTGGGGTGGAAGGAGATAAAGAGCTGGTTAGTCTTTCTGATGGCCTTGGTCTTGTCCAGGCAGAATCTAAATTGTCTATGCACATCCTGGGAGTGCAGTATCCTCTCCCCTTCATTAGTGGGTGAGGGAAAAAAAGTTGGTTAGATGAATAAACTGGTCAAGAGAGATCATTGACCACTTTAGGCATAAAGGAGGGGTTGGTTCGCAAGGACACCCTGTCTTTGTGGAAGACACAGTAGGGGGGACAGGCCATTAAAGCCTGCAGTTCTGATACTCTTCTGGCTGAAGTGATAGCCACCAGAAGGACCGTCTTCCATGTACACATCTGTATGAAGGAAGGCCCGGATGGTTCAAAGGGATGTTGGGTTAATTTTTCTAAGATGTAGTTAAGGTCCCAAAGTGGAGGGAAAGGTTTCCTAGGTGGTCTCATGTGCAAGATCCCTTTAAGGAAGAGCTTTACGTCTCGCCTGGTCAGCAAGGGTATTCCAGGGGCAAGCAGGCTGATATGGCAGAGAGATGTACTTTTACAGAAGAATAAGAAAGGTCACTTTTTATCAAGTGACGCACGTAGTTTAAAACCAGGGGAACCTTGGTGGAGCTGGAGTCCTCTCCCTTTTGCAGACACCAGTTTGCAAATCTTTCCCATTTAGCCAGGTAAGATTTTCTGGCGGTAGGTGTCCTTGCCTCCCTTATGACTGAAAGCACATCATCTGAGTAGTGGTGTCTGAAAGGAATCAAAAGTTCATCACCCACAGAGTCAGAGACAACATCTGTACCTGTGGGTGTAGGAGAGTTCCTTTGTCTTGTGACAGTAGGTTACCCTTGTAGGGTAAAATTTAAGGGATTGCCCTTGGCTAGTTTGAGAAGGGGGAACCAGTGCTGCCTTGGCCGGAGTCACTAACATGATTTTTGGTTTGTCGTCCTGGATTTTCAGGACAATTTTCTGAATCAGTGGGAATGGGGGGGGGGGGGCATAAAGGAACTTCCCTCTATCATGGAGCATGGATGCTTTCAGCATCTCTTGGAAGGGGGAGTGGGTTTTTGAGCAGAAGTTCTGCAGTTGCCTGTTCTGGGGGGAGGCAAACAGGTCTATTTGTGGAGCACCCCACCGGTGGACTACGTCTAAGATGACCTCCCTGTTCAGCATTCATTTGTGTTGAGACGAGGAGGTCCTGCTCAAGAGATCTCCTTGGTGGTTGTCCTGTGAGGAGATGTGGACCGCCTGCAGGACTAAGTTGAGCCGGGAGGGTAAGTCCCATATCAGCAGGGACAGACTGCACAGCTGATAGGCCTTTGTTCCTCTGCTTGTTGAGGTACCACATCACCCTGGTGTTGTCGGTGACAATCTGGTGCAATCCTGGAACCAGAAGGGGGGGGGGGTGAAGGTCTGTAGAGCTACGAAAACTGCTGTCATTTCCCTGATATTGATGTGTTTGGCCTGAAGAGAGGGATGCCATTTTTCCTGAATCTTTTAAGAGGCCGGAGTTGCTCCCCAACCTGAATCTGAGGCATCTGTATGCATAACTTGGGTTGGGGTGGGGGGCTGTAGTGGGAGCCCTGGGTTCAATTTCACTTGCTGTATCCACCAGTTGATTTCTGTTTTCAGACAGGGAAGGAGGTGGATGGCCTGGTCTAGGGGATGAAGGTACTGGGACCAGGTGTTTTTCAGGAACCACTGCAGCTTCCGCATGTGCATTCTTGCCAGAGGTAGCAAGGGGATGGCTGCTGCCGTCAAACCCAGGAGGCAAAGAAAATGCCTTGCTGTCATCTTTCGGGATAGCAGAGTTTCCTGGAAGTGGGAAGTTAAAAGACAGAACCTTGTCCTGAGGTAGAAAGGCATTCATTGTGTCTGTCCTGATTCTGTAGCCGAGGAAAATCTTGTCCTGGCTTGGGATCAGAGGGGATTTGGGGAAATTGATGGTGAGTCCTAGGTTCTGCAGAAGGGACATGGTGAAATGTAGATGCTTTAATAGAGCATGCCTGGACTCTGCCAGAATCAGGATGTCGTCCAGATAAAGCTAAATGTGCATCCATTGAGTTCTGCAGAAGGCAAAGGCAGGGGCTAGGCACTTTGTAAATACCCTGGGGGCCATGGATAAACCAAAGGGCAAAGCAGTAAACTGGAAATGAGAGAAAGGGCCAGAGAAATGCAGGAACTGTCTATGGGAACTCCTGATGGGTATGTGTAGGTAGGCTTCCTTTAGGTCTAGGGTGACCATGAAGGCCTTGGTTGGAATGAGAGACAGCAAAGGTGTGGAGAGAGAGCATTTTGAAGGAGGGTACCTGAAGATGTAGGTTTAGGAAGGACAGACCTAAGATGGGTCTCCAGGGGCCATCTTTTATGGGGACCAGGAAGAGACGGGAGTAAAACCCTTTTCCTTTTTGTCCTGAAGGAAGGGGCTCTATGGTGCCTAGCTGTAGATCTGCCAGAACTTGTGGCATGAGATGGGCCTGGTTTTTGGGGAGGGAAGGGATGCCTCTTCTGGGTGGCTCCTCTTTCCAGGATAAGAAGTACCCTTTTTAGATAATGTTTAAGACCCACTGGTCTGAAGTGATGGATTGCCAAAGGGGGAGACAGTGGGAAAGGCGGGCTGAGAGGAGGAGGTAGGCAAGGCAGTCATGCATTACTGGGGCCTCCTCTGTCCTTAAAGGGCCGTCTGGGTTGCTGTGGTGGAGCAGAGGATCTGGAGTTAGTAGGTCTTCTAGAGGAGGGCTGTGGAGTACGTCTTACAAAGGTGGCTTTAGCGGGGTCATTATTATAATACTTGGATATGGGTGACACCAGCAGGTGCTTAATTTCCTGGAGTTCTTCGCTTTTTTCTTGTAGATTTTTAAAAAGGTCAGCGGATTGTTTTCCGAACAGCACACTGTGGTCCAGAGGGGCGTGCACGATTTTAGCCTTGAAGTCCTCAGGGAGGTTCTGAAGTCTTAACCATGAGTACCGCCTGAGGGCTGAAGCAGATGCTGCAGACCTGGTGAATGCTTCTGCAGCATCACAGCTGCACCTTATGGAGTGCCTGGCTACCTGTTCGGCCAAGGAAAGTTTGGATGAGATATCTGTCTTGCTGGGACTGTCAGGCAAGGAAGCCAGCATGGAGGAGGCTTGAGAGACCAAGTCTAATGCATGCTTGGTCATGTGGGTCTGATAATTTATGGCTCTGAAAGCCAAAGTAGAAGAAGTGTACAACTTCTTCCCCATTCTATCCATGTACTTACTGTCTTTGTCAGTGGGTAGTAGGGAGGCAGAGGGCAGCAGTCTACATTGCCTATCTGCTGTGGTGGCAATAACAGCTGAGTCCGCCAAGGGTAGGTCAACTAAGAATTTATGGTCCTCTGATACTTTATAGAACAGTCAGGACACTTAGGGGCTGGAGGTTGGGAGTTAGTGGCCTTAGAGGCCGCATTGAAGACATCCAAGTAAGCAGGCAGAACAGGGGGAACTCTTGAAGGGGAGGATGATTCCACTTGCAGCAGTTCAAAGTACCTTTTTTTGGGTGTCAGTCATTTGGGAAGTGTCCCATTTAAACTAATCCTTCCACCTGGTGATGGTCTCACCAAAAGTAATGTCCTAAGGGGGAGAGTCCCTCTCCACAGATTCCTCATCCAGAGAGTAATATTCCTGGGGGGAGGCAATCTGGGAAACATAAGAAATGGACTCTTCTGATGAAGAGAAAGAAGAGTCATATTCTTCTTCCCTGACCTGAGGGGTTATGGATGGGAGGGAAGTAGCAGAGACAGGCCTAGGACTCAAAAGAGGCAGGCTGGAAGTGGCGGAGGCCGAAGGCTTGCATGAGAGAGGAATTGAAGGCCTGCCAATCTGGTGCGACTTCTGAAGAAGAGGAAGTATGTTTAGTTTTCTGCTTCTTTTTGGCCGGAGAGGAAGTAGAGAGTGGCCTGGCGGCAGGTCTGGAGATTAGCACATCAGAAGTCTGGATCCCTGCTGGAGGTACCACTGAACCTGCTTCCCCCTCAACCTTGACAGGTGTCGATGTCTGAGTGAGCTCCGATGACGTACCGTTCGTTGGCTGTGAAACGGCTTCCTCAAGGAACATCACTGCAGCTGACAGATCCTCAGAGTGTGCCTCAGCCCCTAGATTGGCAGTTGGCGGTGTGTCAGATAGCAGAGCAGCAGGCAAAGAAGGCCTAGGAATCTCGTCGTCCTTGTGCGAAGGTTCAGGATGGCCTGCGATGCAGGATCCATCCTAAGGGTTAACCGTTTGAGGCATTGGTTCTCGAGGTAGAGATTTAACGCAGCTAGATGGCTGCGCAAGGTCTTAGGCACAACCGATTGAGAAATAGTGCAGGAGGAGTGATAGTGTTCCCAGCCTAGGCAAAAAAACACGCCTGTCATGGGAGTCCTTGTGGGTTATTTGGCGCCTGCATTGGCACTTTCCCTTTTTTCCTGACATCAGCTAAAGGCTACAACAACCAAGCGTTAACTAGAACAATCATCAAAAATAAGAAAGTGTGAAACCCAACGGGCTACTTATCTTTAAGATGTGACGTGTGTGAAGAAGCAATCATATGATGCAAATGTCATATGCAGCTGAAAATTTCTGAGGATTATGCGTGCAGACGTCACATTTAAGGCCCCTTGGTTTATGGTCCTACGTGTGATGTCCCATGCACACTACAGCAGCCAATCTGAAGCTTTTGTATAGAAGCCGATGTACGAGTCACCTGAGGGCAAGAAATACCACACCTAGAATACTGCAACATAGGAATAGAAGCACATCAGATAATCCATGAGAGGGCTTAAGGGTCATCAGAGCACTGAACAATTCCTGGGTAAAATCCTGCCACTTGTTATAAGGATCTTTAACAATGGGGGTATATATGCTCAAACTACCAAAGCCAATAATTCTGCTGGGGATTCTCTATTCTCAAACTTTGTAGGTAAAATGTGGAACTCCCTACCGACCATGCTCACCTCAGAACCTTCACTCCTACAATTCAAAAAAAACTTAAACCCCATCTCAATACTCTCTGGCAATGTCCCTGTTCCAAACCTGATTAACCACTATCATTTACCCTTCTCTTACCTCACTATCCTTAACCGCTTTTTAACAAGGTGCCTCACCTTTGTAACTGACCTATGTTTTTTTTTATATGCTGCTGTTATTTTTTTCCCCAAGATTTAATGTATCTTTATATTGTATTTAGAACTCAACTATCTTCCTTTTTTTGCATTAACAATGTTCATATGTCTGTTATGTACCTGGAGCTTTTCTTCCCGGGCCTCCGCTGAAAATGGACATGTATCCAGTCAGACTCTCCCGGTTAACAAATGTAAAATAAATAAATAAATATTTAGTCTTCTGCATCCTTTTTAAAGGAATATCAACTCTGACCAACTAAGGTGGTTCAAAGCCATGCCTAAATTCTGTAAGTGTACCAGGAGGGACCTCTTCCCTAACTAGAATTTTGAGAATTCTCCTTGGCTCTTTGGAAATGATGAGATGTGGTTCCCCTCAACAGCGCAATGGAGGTCTGCACAGCCTCAGAGGACATGTGAGAAGCAGGTTCCATGACGGCCTTTACCTGGGTCACGGCAGAGGAAACTGGCATCAGCACTGCATGGTCTTTGGGGTCTTCATCCACCTCAACAGAGATGTCCACCAGATGATTAACAGCAGCAGAATCAAAGCGAGACTTTTTAGTCTTTTTAAGAGGCGCCCCTCTGGGTGGGTGGATACGGCCATGGTACCCCCAGGCTAAAACCTTAGAAAGCTTAAGATGTTGATCTCCAAATAGATGACTGATGAAGACATATGACTGTGGAGAGTTTTTGGAATAAAGACCTGATAAATGGTACATTGGACATGGTTGTGCGTAGCACTTAACAGCAGGCACTTCTCTTGTCTACCTTTACAGGAAATCTGCCTCCCACACTGACATTTCCTTTCCTGGATGACATACACTTCCAATAAACAGACAAAAAAAGAAAAAGAACCTGAATAAAGCATTTATCTGTAAAAGGCTTGGTAGGGACCATCTAGTGAAATTCATTCAGACTGAAATAAACCATGACATTCTGACTGGCAATAAAGAAGTTTTGAGGACAGAGCCTATGTACAACACCTTTATATCCTACACCTGCATAGGAAGCATATGTCTGACATACAACTCCGAGTTGGTGGTAGCTCAGGTGGATGTAAAAGATACCAAAGCACCCATCAAAAAGAGTAGGGGGGAGGTTCCCTACTGCCCTGGACAAATTTCCCCTTATAGTATAAACACTACTCCAGATCTCCCCTGAAAAGAGGCTTCTAGCCTAGTGGGACTCCCCCCATTAAGAAAGGATAGACAGATAGATAGATAAAAAAAATAAAATCTCAACAGACATATGACCACGAGTATCACAGAAGCCAGGGCTGGGCTACTGAGAGAATTCAAAATGAAGTGCACTGTTCAAATTGGAATTAAAAAAGCAGTGCTTAATAACAGGTCAGCTTAATTGCTCTGAAAAGCACAGTCACAGAACAAGATAAGCACATTCCACAAGAATAGGAACCTAGAATAAAAACTAAGTGGTATGAGAGACAGGCTTGCATATGACCACAAAGTACAGTTTTGTACCTACCATAAATGTAGATGTCCGATAGGTATGCATCTGCAGTCCTTACATATGGGTTGTCCTGCCCAGGCAGCCCTTCGGTCGGCCGGATTCCAAAGTCTGGGTCTGACGTCGGCTGATGTCACCCCTTCCCTGACGTCAGAGCGCCTGGGGTATAAAAGCGTCAGCCGACGCCATCTTCCTCAGTTTTTCTTGCCCCAGATGCCAGGTACCCTCTAAGGAAGGCTAAATTTGGAGAGATGCAAAAAATTCCAAACATGCACAGTAATATAAAACAAATACACCATAATAGATAACCCCAGCTAGCTATAAGAGGGATAAGTACCCAAGAAATATCACAGAGGGGAAGGAGGGAGGGAAAACCTGACTGCAGATGCATACCTATCAGACATCTACATTTATGGTAGGTACAAAACTGTACTATGTCCTTCAATGATGCATCTGCAGTCCTTACATATGGGTAGAATACCATAGCCAAGCTGGGGGTGGTAGGATCTAAGAAAAGGATGGTGTAGCTAAAATGCCCTGCAGGACTGCCGTAGCAAAGCCTGCTCTGTATCTGGAATATAAGGGTAAGTTGTAATGCTTGGAAAATGTATGCACGGAGCTCCATGTAGCAGCTTCTAAAATGTCCTTGGTAGCCACCCCTCTTAAGAAGGCTGTGGAGGTGGCTGTGGCTTTGGTGGAATGAGGTCTAATGTTAGCTGGCACCATTTTGCCACGAAAAGAGTAACAGAATCGAATGCAATTCCCTATCCATCTTGAAACTGTCTGTCTGGAAATTGCTTTTCCTTGTATACCAGCAGCATATGCTACAAACAGCTGGTCAGTTTTTCTGTAAGTCTTAGTTCTGTCCAAGTAGTAGCGTAACTGTCTGTGAATGTCCAGGGTATGCAGAAGTTTCTCCCCTTTGTTTTGTGGATTTGGAAAGAAGGTAGGCAGGTGAATTGCTTGGTTCAATGAGACCCTGGATACCACCTTTGGCATGAATGAAGGATTGGTTCTCAATGAGACTCTGTCCTGATGAAAAATAAGGAATGGTTGAACTGCCATGAGGGCCTGCAATTCCGATACTCTTCTTGCTGAGGTTATGGCCAGAAGGAAGGCAGTCTTCCAAGACAGGAACTGTAGTTCTGAAGATGCTGCTGGTTCAAAGGGAGGTAGAGTTAATTTTTCAAACATGAAATTAAGGTCCCAAGTAGGCACTGGTGGTTTCCTTGGAGGATTGATGTTTTTAATTCCTCTTAGAAATTGCCTTAGGAGGGGATGAGAGAAGACAGGTGGATCAGTATTGTATTCTGCTGAAATTGCTAAAGCATGAATTTTTATGGAAGAGTAAGAAAGGCCATTGTGGAGTATTTCTGCCAAGTATTCCAGGATATGTGCCATGCTCATCACTGTCGCATCTAGGCCCTTTGTGGTGCTCCAAGTGCGAAATCTTTTCCATTTTGCTGAGTATGCCTTTCTTGTGGAAGGCAGGCGAGCTTCCATGATGATATCCTTCACTCTCTTGGATAGCTTATCCTGGTGAGGAGTCAAGGTAGTCTCCAGGCTGTCAGCTGCAAGTTTTCAGGCTGGAGTGCAGAGTTTTGAAATTGTGCTGTGTCAGCAGAAGTGGCCCTTGTGGCAGAGGCCACGGTTTCGTGCGTGACATGCTCCTTAGCAGTGGGTACCAGTGCTGTCTTGGCCAGTCCGGAGCTATCAGAATCACTTTTGGCTGCTCTGTCCTGATCTTCAGTAAGACCTTGGTCATTAATGGAAGAGGTGGAAATGCATACACTGTTAGAGAATTCCAGTTGAAAGAGAGGGCGTCCACTTTCCATGCTAATGGGTGGTATGTCCTTGAGCAGAATTTCTTCAGCTGATGGTTGTGGTGGGAGGCAAAAAGATCTATGTCCGGCCTCCCCCATGATTGAGTTATCTGAAGAAAGATGTCTGGGTGCAGCATCCATTCGTGTGGATCCATGATATTTCTGCTTAGGCTGTCCGCCAGTATATTGTCTTTTCCTGGCACAAACTGGGATTGCAGCTCTATATTGAGTTTTAGGGAAAGTTCCCAAAGATTCATTGCCAGTCTGCAAAGAGGGTAGGAATGGGTACCTCCTTGCTTGTTTATGTACCACATAACTGTGGTATTGTCTGTCCTTATTAGCAGGTGGCCTTGATGCAGAAAGTGCTTGAAGGCCTCGATTGCATGTATCACTGCCAACATTTCCTTTTGGTTTATGTGCATGTGCAATTCTTTCTGTGACCATAGTCCTTGAATGCATCTGCCCTCCATGTGTGCTCCCCATCCATGGTCTGAAGCGTCCATTGTAATGGTTTGGCTGGTTATCGGTTTGCTGAAGGGCAGACCCCTGTTTGACTGGCTTGCTTGAGCCCACCACAGGAATTCCTTTTGTAGGCATGGAATGAGTGGTATCAAAGCTTCTAGGCTGTGACTGTGTTGAGACCATAAACTCCTTAGGTACCATTGTAGTTTCCTCATATGCAGCCTTGCTTGTGGAATCAGAAGAATGCAAGATGCCATGTAACCCAGGGCCTGCAGGATTTTCCTTGTAATTAGATGAGTTTGTTTTGTCAGATTTTTGAAATAATCCGGTAGCTGTCTTTGTTTTTCTTCTGTGAGAAAAGCCATTTGGGTGTTTGTATCTAGTTTCGCACCCAGAAAAGTTATTCTTTGGGATGGAACAAGTCTTGATTTGTGAATGTTGACTGTGTATCCCAAGGCCTGAAGTAGACGGATGGCATAATTCAAGTGTTTTACCAAAGTTTGCTGGCTGTCCGCTTGTATAAGGCAGTCGTCCAGATATGGGTATATTTGAATCCCTTGAAGTCTGCAGTGTGCAATTACTGATGCCAGGCATTTCGTGAATACTCTGGGCGCAGTAGATAAGCCAAAGGGCAATGCTGAGAATTGATAATGCTCTGAACCTGCAAGAAATCTGAGGTGTCTTCTGCAACTTTGTCTGTTAGGGACATGCAGGTATGCCTCCTTGAGGTCCAGAGTTACCAGCCAAGACTCCTTGCCCAGCATGGGAAGGAGTTGCTGTAGAGTCAGCATTTTGAATTTTGGCACAATGAGATAAGTATTCAGTCAGGACAAGTCGAGAATAGGCCTCCATTGTTTTTCTTTTCTTGGGACAAGGAATAGTCTGGAATAAAATCCTTGGCCTTGTTCTGTGAGAGGAACCTTTTCTATAGCTTTCATTTGTAATAGGTTGGAAATTTGTTTTAAAGCCTCTGCCCTTTGATTCGGTGGCAGGATTGGCATGCCTTTTCTTTTTGGTAGTGTATGAAAATGGAACCTGTATCCTTTGTCTATTATTTGCAGTGTCCATTTGTCCCTTGTAATACTGTGCCAATTTTTTGAGAATAAAGATAGCTTTCCGCCCGAAGTGGCTTCCAATTGAGCCATGGTTGGTGGGGTCAAGGTAAAGTCATTGAGTCTGTCCTTGTGCAGCAGTTGTAGGTCCTGCACTACCTCTCTGGTTAGGAGGCTGCCATTGACGTCCTCTATAGGAGCCTCTAGCTTGCCCTCTACCTCTGGCACGCCTGTTCTTGCCTCTTTGAAATCTCTCTGTGTCTGGAAAGGACCAATTCTTAGAAGGCCAATTTCTGCTGAATCTTGGTGGTTGGACCTGGAGAAAATCTTTGACTGTTTGTACAGATTTAGCCTTTTCCTCAAATTTCTTTAAGACCTCCTGAGCAGTGGAGCCAAATAATTTTTGCTTTTCCAGTGGCGCATCCAGAAGCTTTGCTTTAACATGATCTGGCAGAGTTTGTTCCTTCAGCCAAGCATGCCTACGTATGACTGCACCTGTCACTGCTGACCTACATGAAGCTTCCAATGCATCATAACCACACTGCAAGAAATGGTTGCTAACCTTTTGGGAGTTATGTACCAGATCCTGAAGTGACTTGCGATCTAGGGGTTCAGGTGAAGACAGTTTTTTATGCAATTCATCTAACAAATACTCTTGGTACTGTATCATATGGAATTGACAATTCAATGCCCTCATAGAAAGAGTGGAAGAAGTATACACCTTTTTACCCCATCTCTCTAAAGCCCTGGACTCCCTTTCAGAGGGGAGTGGATTTTTAGTAGTGGCAGTTGCAACCCCTTTAGGGCCCTGGGAAATAGTTTCTGGGTCAGCAGAGTGGGCCTTGTAAAGGAAATGATGGGAGTCCGGGACCCTGTAGTACCTATCGGGTTTGACAGGAGCCGGAGGAAGGGAGTCAGTGGTAATACTAGACTCAGAGTACACATCATCAATGACATTCAAAACAGGAGGAATAGCCAAAGGTCTATGCTGAGGTAAATGCAAAAAAGCCCTTAATCTCTTCCTGGAATCAGAGAATTCCTGGCCCTGCCATTTGAAATGCTCTCTCATGGAGTGAAGGGTCTCCCCAAAGGACAGCTCTTCAGGAGGGGAGGCCGAGGGAATAGATTCCTCTGCATCAGAATCCTCGTAGGCCATAAAAGCCTCCTCCTGGTAGTCTGATAGAGCAGAGCCATATGAGGCCTCGTCAGAGGACTGTGGATCAGTGGGCTCAACCATGGTCCTTTTGTCTAGAGGAGGTTGAGAGCCCCTGTCCAGGTGTGGTTGAGAGCCCCTAATTAAGGAAATAAGGTCCTCAGCTAAACTTAATATCTGTGAACCTGAAGTGGATCCCTGAGGAATAACCTTGGGAGGCAGGGATTTTGGCTGTTTAGCAGCCTTAGCCCTTGTGAATGCCTTAATGGACATGGATGCAAGAGGCCTGGCTGCTCCACGTGCTGGCGTAGTTTTGTCTAGGGAAATGGTGTCGGAAGTTTATAGGACACCGGTTTCTGAGGGAAATTCTATTACCGACTCAGAAGAGGCCTCCGGGGCAGAGGTAGTCGGTTGTGCTGTTTCGACGGTAGGAAGTACTAAGGACTCGGTTTCAGCCGAGACCGAGACACTCGCGGTAGGCCTAGGGTTGGTTTCAGCCGAAACCACGGTCCACGTGTGTCGGTCCTTGTCCTTCCGTTTTTTTGGTTAAATGAGAAGTCGGAGTCTCCGACGGCATATTATAACAGTAACTAGCCCCAAAAAGTCCTCTGCAAACTCCGCCCGACGCCTAAGAGTGCGTCGATTGAAGAAAGCACAGGCAGTACAGGCCGAGACGTCATGGTCTGGGCCTAGGCAGGGAAGGCAATAGGAATGGAAATCCTTATGAGGTATTTGTTTCCCACAAGTTAACCAATTATTAACTTTAAGCGTTTGATCTGACATCGGCTGAGGCAAGAAAGAGTCCCCAACAGGGTACTTAGCTTTTGAAGTCTTCGGTAGCTGAAGTTACAGGAGCTGGCCGACCGGCACTTGCGAACTGCTTCTGCTTCGGGCACCACGCGGCAAGAAAGACTGAGGAAGATGGCGTCGGCTGACGCTTTTATACCCCAGGCGCTCTGACGTCGGGGAAGGGGCGACATCAGCCGACGCCGGACCCAGACTTTGGAATCCAGCCGACCGAAGGGCTGCCTGGGCAGGACAACCCATATGTAAGGACTGCAGATGCATCCTTGAAGGACATCCAACAACAAAGCCAGAGGACTGGAGAGAGGAACAAACAGCAGGCAATGTTCTGTTCAACTCAGAACAGAACACAAAGTACACACCCCCCTTCAGAGTCAAGAAGGGAAAATACAGTTGTGTACACTTACCATAAATGTAGATGTTTGAGTGTATTCACTGTTGCAGTCATTACATTTGGGTAATCTGCTGGCAGGTTGCCCTCTGTTGGCCTGAATTCCAAAGTCTTGGGTCCTGCGTTGGTTGCGGTCTCCTCTTCCATGACGTCAGGTCGTCAGGAGTATAAAACATGCAGCCGACGCAATTTTCTTTAGTTTTTCTTGCCCCAGATGTCAGGTGCCCCCAAAAAGGTAGAAAAAATAAATAAAAATATATATATATACATGCATCAATATAAACTTTACCTTCATCTACAAGCAAATACACCACATAGGTTGTAGAAGATAGAGAGGGAAAGATGAACTGCAGAATGACTTGGGGATGGCGGGCGGGTAACCTGGACTGCAACAGTGAATACACTCGAACATCTACATTTATGGTAAGTGTACACAATTGTGCTATGTTCTTCATGTTTCACTGTTGCAGTCATTACATTTGGGTAGAATCCCAAAGCTATGGTTGGGTGGCTGGAGCTAAACAGCATTAGATGCGGCTATAAGGCCCTGCAGAACTGCAGTGGCAAAGCCTGTCCTGGAGAGGCAAGTGATAATGCTTTGTAAAGGTGTGAACAGAACTCCAGGTAGCAGCCTCTAGAATGTCTTTGGTTGGTACTCCTCTGAGAAAGGCTGCTGAAGTAGCTGCAGCTCTGGTGTAATGAGACCTAATGCCCTTGGGCACAGGTTTACCATGGTGTAAGTAGCAGAAACGAATGCAGTGGCTTATCCATTTTTAAATTGTCTGCTTTGAAATAGCCTTTCCTTCTGATCCTGCAGCATACGTCACTAGTAATTGCTCAGTTTTTCTTAGAGCTTTCGTCCTGCTCAGTAGAATCTTAGTTGTCTGTGTACATCCAAGGAATGCAGAATTCTCTCCCCTTGTTCTGCGGATTTGGATAAAAGGTTGGCAGATGAATTGTTTGGTTAAGAGCCACACTGGACACCACCTTAGAAATACATGTAGGATTTGTCCTCAGACACCCTGTCTGGGTGGAATATGATAAAAGGCTCTACAGCCATGAGGGCCTGTAGCTCTGAGACTCTTCTTGCTGAAGTAATTGCTAGTAGCGGAGCTGTTTTCCATGATAAGAACTTTATATCAGCAGTAGCAGCTGGTTCAAATGGAGGCAGGGTGAGCTTTTCCAACACATAATTGAGGAGCCATGCAGGTATTGGTGGTCTTCTAGGAGGCCTTAAATTTTTGGCTCCTCTAAGATACTGCCTTAGTAAAAGATGAGAAAAGATTGGTGGCTCTGTATTGTAATGAGCTGAAATGGCAGAGGCATGGATTTTAATTGATGAGAAAGATAGGCCTTTGTCAAGCATCTCAGTTAAGTATTGTAATATCTGAGGAATGTTTGGTTCTGCTGTATCAGTTCCTTGTGCTTGATTTCTAGCACGGAACCTCTTCCATTTATCAGCATAAGATTTTCTAGTGCTAGGCCTTCTGGCTTCCAAAATTACATCCATCACAGCTTTACTGAGAGGAGTTGTTTGTATCACTACATGATCTGCCATGCTGCCAGGTTCAGTGTCTGGAGTTGATTGTGCAGGATCTGATTGTTTTGTTGGGACAGTAGTTGAGGTTTTTGAGGTAAGGTCCAAGCTGGGTACTGAGACAGGTTCCTTAGGACTGGGTACCAGTATTGGCGGGGCTAGTCCGGGGCAATTAATATCATCTTTGGTTTCTCTTGTCTGACTTTTAGGAGGACCTTAGGAAGAAGAAGCAGCGGAGGAAAGGCGTAAACTGATAGGTTTTTCCAACTGAAGGATAGGGCATCCACTTTCCATGCTTGTCTGTGATAAGTCCTTGTGCAGAATTTTTTCAATTGATAATTTTGAGGAGAGGCAAACAGATCTATGTCTGGGCTCCCCCATTTCTCTGTTATCATGCTGAAGACTTGTGGATTTAGTTTCCACTCGTGAGGGTCCATAAGGTTTCTGCTTAGGTCATCTGCCAGAGTATTTTGCTTTCCTGGCAGGAATTGAGTTTGAAGATGTATTTGGTAGGTCAAAGCTGTGTCCCACAGTGCCATGGCTAATCTGCAAAGGGGGTATGAGTGTGTGCCCCCTTGCTTGTTTATATACCACATGACCGTGGTGTTGTCCATCTTTATCAGTAGTTGTCCTGGATGAAGTAAGTCCTTGAAGGCTATTAGTGCATTTTGAACAACTAGCATCTCTTTCTGGTTGATATGTAGATGCATTTGTTTTGGGGTCCATACGCCCTGAATGCATCTTCCTGCCATGTGGGCCCCCCATGCATAATCTGATGTGTCTGTTGTTAAGATTTGGCTGGCAGGGGGGGGTAGAGTGAAGGGCCGTCCCATGTTTTGGTGACATGCCTTTGCCCACCATAGAAACTCCTGTTGTAGGCAGGGTAAGAGAGAATCATTGTTTCCAGACTGTGAGAATGTTGACTCCATAAACTTTTCAGGTACCATTGAAGTTTCCTCCTATGCAGTCTCGCATATGGAATCAGTAGGATGCAGGATGCCATGAAGCCCAAAGCCTGCAGAATTTGTCTTGCAGATAACTGGGTTTTTGTTGCCATCAGTTTGAAGTAAGTAGTCAGTTGCCTTTGCTTGTCTGGCGTGAGGTAAGCCATCTGGGCAGTTGTATTCAAGCTTGCACCCAGGAATGTTATCTTTTGAGAGGGGACCAGTTGTGATTTCTTTTCGTTTACTGTGTACCCTAGGCATGTTAGAAGCCTTTTCACAAATGCCAGGTGTTGAAGAAGAATGTCCTTACTCTCTGCTTGAATGAGACAGTCGTCCAAGTAAGGATATATTTGTATACTTCTTTCTCTGCAAAATGCAATTACTGGTGCCAGGCACTTTGTGAAAACCCTGGGTGCAGTAGATAAGCCAAAGGGCAGTGCAGAGAATTGGTAATGCATTAAGCCAGCCTTGAATCTGAGGTATCTTCTGCACGATTGTCTTATTGGGACATGCAGGTATGTCTCTTTTAGGTCTAATGTCACCAGCCAAGCACTCTTGCCCGGCATGGGCAGAAGCTGTTGCAAAGTCAGCATTCTGAATTTTGGAATGTCCAGGTATGTGTTCAAAATCGGTAAATCCAGTATTGGCTGCCAGGCCTTGTCCTTTCTGGGTACAAAGAACAGTCTTGAGTAAAAACCTTGTCCCTTTTTCTGCTCTGGTACTGGTTAAATGGCCCGCATATCCATGAGGGACGTAACCTGTTTCTGTGCCTCTGCCCGTTGATTTTTTGGCAGATCTGGCCAACCGTTTGCCATTGGCGGAGTGTGGAAATGGAATCTGTATCCCTGTGATACTATGTTTAGTACCCACTTGTCCTGGGTTAACTGCCAATTTTGAGCAAAAAGTGCTAATTTCCCCCCTAAGGGTGCTGCCAAAAGATAAGTGTTTGGTGTAAGCAAAGGGAAGTCATTGGGACTGTTTTCTGTAGGTTTGCACTTTATCTCCTCCAGATTTGGAGGTGGAAGCGCCCCATTGCTTTCACCTGTATGAATCCTGCGCCTGGTATCTGGAGCCCTTAAGAGCTCTGTCTGACAAAGGAAAGGACCAGTTCTTTGTAGGCCAGTGTCTACTGAATCTCGGTGGCTGCACTTGTAAGAAGTCTAACAGTTTGCATAGACTTAGCTTTGTCTTCCATTTCCTTTAAAACCTCTTCTGCCTTAATACCAGAGTATCATGCTGTAAAGGAGCATCTAGCAATTTAGCTTTAACATGATCAGGCAAAGTTTGTTCCTTTAGCCAGGCATGCCTCCTAATCACAGATCTAGTAACTGCGGCCCTGCAGGAGGCCTCTAAGGAGTCAAAACCACATTGCAAAGTATGCTTTCCAACCTGTTCAGCTGCATGCAGTAATTCCTGCATTTCTTTATATTCTGCACATTCAGAAATCAACATCATTTTCTGTTTCAGCAATCCCATAACATGTTGTTGATACTTAAGCATATGAAATTGACAGTTTGAGGCTTTGATTGCCAAGGCTGCAGATGTTTAAACCTTTTTTCCCCATCTGTCCAGTGCCCTTGAATCTCTGTCAGAGGGGGTAGGATTTTTTGCTGTTGAAGCCTTAACTCCCTTTGGACCCTGTGAAATAGTTTCAGGGTCAGCAGCAGGGTTTCTAAATAAAAATTTATGCGAGTCAGGGACCCTGTAATATCTGTCAGGCTTACTGGGAGCCGGAGGTAGAGAGTCAGGGGTCAGGCTTGACTCCGAAAACACATCATCCACAATGTCTAAAACAGGGCATCCACAATGTCTAAAACAGGGGAAATGGCTAAAGGCCTGTGCTGAGGGAGGAGAAGGAAATCCCCGAGCTTCTTTTTTGATTCTGAGAAATCTTGACTCTCCCAGTGAAAATGCTCCCTCAAAGTATGCAAGGTTTCCCCAAATGAATAATCCTCAGGAGGAGAAGCAGATAGTATAGACTCCTCTGCATCAGAATCCTCATAAGGAGGTATAGATAATTCCTGATCAGAAGAGGAATCAGAAGAAATAGAAACCTGATCTGAAGATTCATAATCAGTGTCTTGCCTAGGCCTCTTATCTGGAGGAGGATGGGTACCCCTGATTAAGGTAATAAGGTTTTCAGCCCTTTTGATCATCTGTTTTTTAGTCATAGAGGCCTGTGCACGTGGCTCATGTGTCAGTTTTTTAGGTTTAGAAATTGCTTTTGTCTTTGGTTTTGCAGCTGTCATCGGTCTGATATACAAATGTTGAGGTCTGAATACACCCTCAGAAGCCGGTGCCTGCTCAGCGGCTCTGGACCCATCCGAGGGAGATACATCCGTCGGTCAAATACCTTGAGTATATTGCAGCATGTCGGACTCCATATGGGTGTCGCTAGAGGCCTGCGACTCAAAGGTAGTGGGTATCAGGGGCTGCGAAAGTGCCTCAATGAGTACCGGCGAACTGGTGACTGGCTTAGGAGAAGCTTCGTCGTCGGTTTTGGATGTCGACTGCCTTTCGCTGTCCTTTTCTTTGCATTTTTTATGTACTCCGGTAGTCGGATTGCTATCAACGACATTTCTGGGTAGTTAAATCGGTTTCAAAAATACTTAGAAGCAAAAATATACAGACACTTAATAGTGCATTGGTTAAATCTAGCACAAAACCGCCAGCCAGGCACATTGTGATCAGGGCCTCAGCAAGGAATACAGTATAAATGGAAATCCTTATGAGGTATTTGCTTCCCACAAGTAATACAATTATTAACTTTTTCTGACTTCGGTATGGAGCAAGAAAAAAGTTTCCCCAATGGGGTACTTAGCTTTAGTGAAGAGTTCGGTTCTGAAACTCAAACTCGAATATTTCAGTAGTCGGCCGACCGGCACTTGCGAAATGCTTCTGCTTCAGGCAATGCATGGCAAGAAAGACTAAAGAAAATGGCGTCGGCTGCATGTTTTATACCCCTGACGACCTGACGTCATGGAGGGGAGACAGCAACCGACGCAGGACCCAAGACTTTGGAATTCAGGCCGACTGACGGCAACCTGCCAGCAGATTACCCAAATGTAACGACTGCAATAGTGAAACACAAAGAACATCAAGTGTGTGTTATTTAAACAAAAATATCTAAACAAAACTGAAAAATCCACGGCCACTACAGGCAAAAAAAAATCTACATTCAAGCATACCCACCTGCTGACTTAATACAACATAATTTGCATCAACTGCAACCAAACCAAATGTCTATCTCAGTAAAGGATATGGGTTTGATCAGATTTAAAACACTAGTGCCTCCTGGAATCTCAAAATGAAGTAGGTTCATACTCAGAATAAATGCATCTGCCTGCTTGCCAAGCAGAATAACCAAAACAGTTGGAGGAGTAAGGTAACAGAAACCTGCAGTAAAAAATCACCACCATTCAAAAACTACTGATTGGGAGAAGAACTAAAAAAAAAGAAGTTATGTACTTACCATAACGTCCCATGTGAGTTGTTCATCTCTCACCTTCATTCTTTACTGATGGGATGTTATGGTAAGAAAAAAAGAAGTTATGTACTTACCATAATGTCCCATGTGAGTTGTTCATCTCTCACCTTCATTCTTTACTGATGGTTTGGAGCCGATCCCTTGTCTCTGTGTCGGCCAACTGCAAAGCTCGAGGTCTTCAAATAGCTCGAGGCCAAGTCCCTATCCCATGATGCACCTAGAGTTACCTCAGATCTTGTTTGCCGTGTAAAATAATACCACATGTCATTCTTTCACTCCCAAGAAAGGGTATAGAAGGATTGAGCAACCAGGATGGATCCAGCATCTCATCCATCTAACAGCCAGGAAGGGGTTGGAGGGAGGGACGTAAGAATGAAGGCGAGATGAACAACTCACATGGAACGTTATGGTAAGTACACAACTTCCTTATGTGAAGTTGTTCTATCTTGCCGTTCATTCTTTACTGAAGTGTAGCATCCCAAGCATCATCAACCTCTGGTGACTCACGGGAGTATATTTCTCAGGACCATGGATCCAAAGGAGGCCCTGTCCCTGGAGGCCTTGTCAACTTTGTAATGAGTGATAAAGGTATGCGGTTTTGACTAAGTGGCTGCTGTACAAATGTTATCAATGGGAAGTCTGGCAGAAAAGGCAGATGATGTAGAAACTGCTCTGGATGAGTGAGCTTTAATCTTATGCTGCAAAGGCATACTGGCAGCTGAACAGGCAAAGGTGATACAATCAGATAATCATTTAGACAGAGTTGTTTTAGCCACTGGTCTACCCTTCCTGGAGTCCGAAAATGAAACAAAAATCTGGTCTGATTTTCTGAAATCTTTTGTTCTATCCAAATAAAATCTGAGCTGTCTGTGAACATCAAGTTTGTGGAGCATATACTCTAAATTGTTCTAATGGTTGGGGGAGAAGAAGACTGGCAAATTAATACTTTGGTTGAGATTGGTTTCAGTGCAAACTTTGGGCAAGAATGAGGGGTTTGTTCTAAGTGAGAGACTGTCAGTATGGGATATCAAATATGGAGGCTTGATGGATAAAGCCTGAAGCTCTGACACTCTGCAGGCAGAAGTAATAGCTACCAGAAATATGGTCTTCCATGACAAAAATTTGAGGTCATAAGAGGAAGGTGGTTCAAATGGCAGAAGAATTATGCGGGAAAGCATAAAATTTAGATTCCATGGAGAATAGGGATATTTCACAGGTGTTCTAATATGAAAGGTCCCTTTGAGAAAGGCTTTGGATAACTTGTGAGACATGATATTCAATCCTTCAAATCCAAGATGAAAATTAGAAATAGCCAGTTGAACACGAACTGTTGCTGCTGCAGCTCCTTTGTTAAAACTCAAAGTCAAGAACTCTAAAATGGTGGCTATAAGAGCTTGGTAAGAATCAATATTATTTTTAGAGGCCCATATAGAAAATATTTTCCATTTGCTAAGATACAGCTTCCTAGTAGAATATTTATGAGAAGATAAAAGGATCTGTTTTGTCTCATTGGAGAGGTTATGGAACCTGGCTGTGATGGGAATTGAAGCAGCCACGCTGTCAGCTTCAGGGACTGCAGAGAAGGAAGAAGTTCCCAACTACAAGTGAGTCAGGTCTGGAACTGGGTCCAGAATCCAAGGGTCCTCCAAAAGATGAAGTCGAAGGAAGGGGAACCAAATCTGACGAGGCCAATGAGGGGAAATAAGAATGATGGTCCCTCCCAGGGTTTTTGCTTTCTGTAGAACCTTGGGCATCAATGGAATTGGTGGTAATGCATAGAGGGGACCTGGAGGCCAATCGTGTACGAGTGCGCCCCTTGGGGCTTCTCCCGGAGGGGGAATCAGGGCAAAGTAGCTTCTGAATTTCGTGTTCATGTGACTGTCAAAAAGGTCGTAGCAAGGCTGGCCCCACCTGCGGAATAACCTGTCCCAATCGTCTAGGTACGGAAACACCTGGAATCCTAGACGCCCCAGGTGAGCCGTGACCACTACCATGCATTTGGTGAACACTCTGGGGACTGCAGTGAGACCAAAGGACAGGGCTCGAAACTGGTAATGATTGGCTCCCAGCCGGAAGTGCAGATGATCCCTGGATGGCCTGGTCATTTTTATGTGGTAGTACATATCCTTGAGATCTATTGAGCACATCCAATTGTCTTTCCCTAAGAAGGGGAGTATAGACTGAAGCATGACCATCCGGAACTTCTCTTTCTTTACATATTTGTTCAGTCTGCTGAGGTCCAATATGGGTCTCCAGTCCCCTGTCTTCTTTGGAACAAAAAAGAATCTTGAGTAACTTCCGGATCCTGTCTGACTGGTTTGGATGACTCTTTTTGATAGCAATGTTTGGACCTCTAATGTTGCCTGTTCCCTGTAACTAGATGGAACGTCCGGGATTTTTCTTACGAGTGGAGGGGGTGTGGTAAATGGGATGAAATGATACTTTGTACCCAGCTGTCTTTTATTTTGAGCCAGCCATCTGGATACAAAGATAAGCGACCTCCGACTGCCTCCAGAGCAAGACAGTCAGGCCTCCTTTCAAGACTGCTGGTAGGGCTTCCCAGAGAAGTGATCTCTATCGCCCTGGTGTTGTGGACCCCCTCTGCCGTGAAGGCGACATCTTCCATTATTGGTCCCTCCTCTGCCTCTGGAGGGGGGTTCACCATGTGTCTCCTGAAAGGCTCCTTTGGCTTTTTGGAACCACATTTTTCCTCCCCTTTGACCTTTAGGGTAGGGGTGGAAAAACAGATCCCGATGGCAGACAATCTTTCTGTCCTGTTCACACCTGGTTAAGGTTTCCTTCACTTTAGGCTAAAAGGGATGAGCCATCAAAGGGAGTATTCACGAAGGATGACTTGAAGGGCTCCATGAAGGAACACAAATGCATCCAGGAGTGTCTCCTAAGAGCAACTCCTGTACCCACTTGCCCTACTTGTTCCATCAGCTGCATAAGAGATGAGGCACATGGATGAGTTGACTATAGAAATGAGGGTAGCAAGCTGGGTGGCAACTTTGTCGGAAGCTCCTGCAGCTACTGTACACTGAAGAGCATCTCCTAGCTCCTTAAGGAGATCTCTTTGTAACCTGGTAAATGGGTTAAATAGTTGAGCAAATGAAGAGCAAAGGTCGCTGAACTAAACATGCGCTTTCCATATCTATTCATAATCCTAGAGTCTCTGTTAGGAGGATGGATAGACTAGGAAGTCTCAGACATTTCTTTTTTGGTGGCTGCCACCGCCGCCACCATGGGATCAACTGGAACACCTTTTGTTAAAAAAGATTTGTCAAAGGGGGCAGAAATTAATTTACTAGGCCTCCTAGGGACGGGCACCATAGAATCCGGAGACTCCCACGCCCTTTGTGAGATCAGATGCATCAGCTCATCGAAGGGCAGAGACACCCAAGAGATGGAGGGCTGAGACCCGAAAGCTTTCAGGAGAAACTCCTCCTCAGTTGGGCTTTTGGACTGCCAGTCACCCCTCTGCCTAAGGATTTCAAGTATTGCAGCAAATGAGACATTCTCAGAGGGGGACTGTGTGGACCCTTCTGACTCATCTAAGTCAGTATCTGATGTTATAGACTAGATGTTTCCTCTTACACAATCTCTTCCTGGGAACCTCATCAGTGGGAGCTTCTGGTGAGGCCTTGGAAGAGCAGGGGCCACCCAATGGGGCTTCCTGAGGCTTTGGGTCTCTACATTTTGGTCAGGATGTGAGAGGCAGAAGCAGACACAGGCGCTTTAGGGGAGGAGGAAGGCAGACCTGAGGTGAGGTCAAGGATGTCTTAGGAGACATGACTCTCCTCATGGCATAAAAAGCACCTCTGCTCCTATGAGAGGAAACCGACGGATCCAAAGAAATCGACACCCCCAGCACCAGGACAGTGGGCTCCGAAGCAGAGGTAGGAGCTGTGCTAATTTGAGCAGAAACCCCAACAGGGAGAGTCAGAACCGACAAGTCGGTCCGACTATCCCTCCCTGGACCCGACTAGAGTGTGTCAGCTCCTAGAGTCCTGGATCGGCACAGAGGACATCAGTGTGCATGGAGCTGAAGACACTGGAGCAGGCGTTGGCTCGAAGGATTCCAATATCATCAGGTCTGACTCCTCCAGCTCCAAAGGACCAGCATGACTCAGAGGAGCAATAGTTTGAGCTGTTGCAAGGGTCTTCGGCTCCGAAGTCATTTGGGTCGAATCCGATAACATTTGTGCCAAGGCTGGTGCCAACAGTAGCTTCTGTACCACACAATCTACATCCAGATCTGACAGGCTGATAGAGGACTGAGAGGAGCACACCGAAGGTGGTACCGACTGACGTAATGGACTCTTAGGAACATTGGACACTGGTTCCAAGACTGGGGACCGGCTCCGAAAGGAAAAGACTGTCGGTTCTGATGGCAGTGGAGCCGAAGTAGAAGATTTTTTTGAGTCTGAAGTCATAGAAGACTGACAACTTGCTGGATCCATCTTGGTCACTTAAAGCTTCATGAAACGAAGGTTTCAACAACCCTCTGTCGATAAGTTTTCTCTTCCTTTCCTGAAGAGCCCTTGAGGAGAAGGAATGACTGCACAGCTGTCTTGCAAATGTAGGGCTTCTAGACAGTATACACAGTTCATTTGGCTGTCTGTTACAGACATCTTTTGGCCACACTTTGGGCACTTCTTAAAACCAGACTTGGGGTGCTTGTCTTGGTCAGCCATTGGAAATTTTGGAGAAGAATTGCTGTCACACAAAACAATACTAACAGTAATTTGCTACTAAAAGCCTTAATAAAACCAGGCTAAATCACACACACACGTGCACACACACACACACACACATAAATGCAAATGTAATATAAATGTGACAGGAAAAGTGGCGGCGCACTGGTGCAGCGGTTAATGCTGTCGCCTCACAGCAAGAGGTTCTCCGGTTCGATTCTCGGCTGGGGTGCCTTCTGTGTGAAGTTTGCATGTTCTCCCTGCGTTCGCGTGGGTTTCCTCCCACATTCTAAAGACATGCTTCTGGAGCATTTCTCCCCGGGCCTCCACTGAAAACCGGATCTGTGGAACCTAGTTGGACTTTCCCGGTCAACAAATGTTAAATAAAAAATAAAAATAAATAATAAAAGCCTTTACTGTCACCACAACTTTCTAAATATCCAATAAGAGCAGGCTATACAAAAAAGGAATAGCTGCTAAGATATTACACACTGTCTAAATATGCTAAGAATATACAGTCAGACCAAATTACTGTTAATTCTAAAACTCTAACAGCAATTATAAATTTAAGCCTTTCCTAAAAAACTTGAAGGCTAAACACACTACACAGAAAAACTACACACTAAATAGTTTTTTACAAAAATAGTGGCAAAAGATCACTGACTAAGCCTATTAGCTAGCAAAAGTTTAAACTAGGCCTAAAACAAGAGTCCAACTAGAAAAAAAAAATTAAGCACACTAAGGGAAGGGACTAAAACACAGAAACACACACTATAAAGCTGTAAGACCTTTAAAAACTATCTAAGCTATTAAGCTATCTAAATATGCAAATATCAGCAAGTAATAAGCAGAAAACAGTTTTACTGGCCCGAGCTATTGCAGCGGCAAACTGGATCCGAGGTAACTTCAGGTGCATTATGGGATATGCATTATGGGATATGGACTTGGCCTAGAGCTATTTGAAGACCTCAAGCTTTGCAAATGGCCGACAAACCCATCAGTAAAGAATGAACGGTGAGACAGAACAACTTCACATCAAAGAACTGCAAACACAGTCTAAAATGAGGCAAAAAGAGTTCCAAATCAAATAGTAGACAGAAAGCTTGATAGATGTGATTGCACATATGGGCAGCAAAAGTGATTAAGAGATGGGTCATCCTATGCACAGAACTGTGGATCCAGGGGAGGAGTTTAGTGGCCAATAAAGTGTGCCAAGATGCTGGAATCCTTTCTACACATACATAATTCAATACACAACCTTATTCACTGTCAAGGTATATGAAAAAGAGAAGGGTTCACAAGTGCCCTCCTCAAAAATGCATTCTTCAACTGTGAAGCTACTCTGCTGCTCAGCTATGATAAAATAAGTGCTGCAGATCAAAAGGTAAACAGTAAGTGATTGCTCTGTGATGTAAAACTTGCAAATGCCTCTATCAGCAAAGGTATAACATTCCCCAAAGATAGCAAGATTTCTATTATTTTGGCTACTTTACTACTCCTTTAGTTTAAGTTTGATTTACAAGCGATAACAACCATAAGATGAGAATAGTAGTATGCACGGTTTTGAAGAATTGCATATATATATTTATTTGGATGTCAGAATGTAAGAAAATTATATTTATCAGTAAAATTGGTATAACGGGGAAACAATGAATGCTCCTTCCTCATTAACTATAAAATGCAAACCAAGAATGCTACAGGATAGCTAGGAAAATTGTTTAAAATGTTTGCTATCTCTTCTTAAACAACTTATGAAAATCAATAAAAAGGAAAGAAAAACTTCACCATAGGAACAGTCCTTGTCCCAGCAGCCAATAAACCAGTAAAAGTCAGGTAATTCCAAATAGTCCACAAGTTTATTACAAACAGTAATCCAAATAAAACAGACTGTAAAACATTTGGAATTACGTGACTTTTACTGGTTTACTGGCTGCTGGGAGAAAGACTGTTCCTATGGTAAAGTTTTTTTCCTTTTTATTAGTTTTAATTACTTCATTACAACACCCTCGTCTTGTTTTTTCCTGAACTTATGAAAATCAGGTAACTGACCAATTTTATCTACAGCAAAATGTGGTTAAGTCACTTCATGGTCATTTTTATCTGTGAATTAAAGAAAATCTGTTTCAATCACTTGTTGGGGGTTACTGACAATGCCAGTGAAAGCAATGTATACAATCAAGAGCATACTGCTTAAGTCTGATGTCTGTGGCAACTGCTTGCAAGTGTTTCTTACAGTACTTATAAAAAATGCATTTTTTTAATCAAAAGCAAAATGCTGCACATAGCTTTCCCAAGCTGATAATCAGCAAAGAAGAATGTTTCAGTTCAGCAAGGAAGGAATAAATAGTCGGGATTTGCTAGCATTCCTGGCAGCAATTAAGAGCAAAATCTTACAAGTTGCTTTCTCATGATCTTTTTCCAATTTAAAATCAGTTGAAATCTTTTGGTACCATTTCCAAAATTTCTTGTTAAAGCAAAGTGTTGTTAACTCAAGGCACAAAGGCTTCATGTTGCTTTGCAGTTTAGTGCTAAAATGCCATATGATGCTTCCCTATTAGCATAAAATGCAAAACAAGAATATCTTGGCTTGGCTAACTTTGGTTTCAACTGTTTGCTACTGGTTCTGACTTGAAAACTATTTTCTTTATTATCCAAGGAATGTTCGATTTTTAGTGCCTCTTCCCTCTCCAAAAACAGCTTTCACTCCTGGCAGTTCTATGAAGCAAATCCCAAGCACTTTAATGACACACATGGTATATAACTTTAGTGACATTTAACAATATGCAACAACTCTGGTCCAATTGGATGCTGTCATATATGAAGAATGCATTTTTTTGTAATTAAGAAAACACAATGTCTTTATACAGGTACATTAAGACTTCCATTCTGTGTATTTACTCCTGAGCTGTGTGAAAACATGTATGCTTTTAAACATTTCAGGGCAGCTGACAAAACTGCGAAAGATTTTTCCTGCATAGAAATCCAGCTAGTATATCCCACAAATGTTACTAATAAAATTAATGTGACTAACAACAAAAGGTTATCCTTTCAGGTTAATATAACTTCATAATTTAGCAGCACTTGTTGTCAGATCAATGTCACTCCAACTATAGTTGTTAGTTATGTGCTACAAAAGATTTTGGTCTGGTGAGGGTAGTACCAGAAGACATGCATGACGGCATCATCAAATTTACATGTAAATCAACTTAAGAGGAACATCTGGGTAAAAAAATAACTTGTTGATGCATCTCAACTCTTTTATTCAAGAGCAACATGCTGTATGTTGCTTCTCCGTGATGTTTTTACTTAGAACATGCAAAGTTGGATTGGACTGGTTGACAGCACTTTTGACAGCACATATGAAAAGCAATATAATTTTTAATTTAGTCAATATCAAAATACTTGCTCTTATTTACCTAAGATAAGTTTTGACCTCACATCTTCACTAGTAATTTTAGTACAATTCCAAAGAAACCCAACATTCTGCATTGACAAATTTCTGCACTGTTTGCTACTTGTGATCTTTTAAATACAGCATCATCTTAATTTCCCAAAGGCAGGCAATTTGCTATGGGATTCTACTATACCTTACTAAACCTCTTAAGAAGAACATTCGTTACATTGTTTAGCACCTCACAATACTGGGACTGCTAACTAGCACAAGGGAGCATGATTTAAATACATTGCTGGAATCCGATTACAATAGAATGAGATACTGTGTGCAATACTACACAACCATGTAAAATATTTGCTGGTCTTTACCATGGAAGAAAGGCAACAAACTGGTCGGGGTAGTGTCCACACACTTAAAATTATAGTTGAAAATATTACAGTGTTGCTTTACCAGCACTAAATCAGAGCTCTGAAGAATCATCACTTAGATGATCTCTTACCTTGTCCTTCTCACTAGAACACAAATCCAGGAGTACATGTAAGTACTGAAACTGCCTTGAAGGTCGCTTAAAGATTAGATCTTGAAGGATAGACATTCCTAGACATGCTCTAGTCTGCATAATATAAAACAAAATGATCCTTTAATTTCACTGTAAATTAAGTTACAATTTATATGCACTCCAATTATACACCTCAAACTGCCAAAACAGTCTCAGTTTAACCCTAGAAAAACAATAAAAAGGAGTTATGTACTCACCATAACGTTCCATCCGAGTAGTTCTACTTCATTTGTCTTCAACCTGTGGGTCCTCAAATCCACATCAGATCCAACATGGCCGGATTTTTCAGCTATGGCTCCAAGCTCCATGCTTCTTCCCTTACCCATAATGCCCCACTGTCTCCCTTCAGATCGAGTTTGCTGCCTAACAGGTATCAGATACCTGACCCAATGACACCTTATCCTCCAACACAAACATTACAAAAGAACTTTAGTCCTGACAGAACCCAAGATCCCAATAATAACTGTCCGGTACAAGGGACATGTCATATCCCAAAGGATAAGGTTATGGGGAAGGAAGGGGGGGGGGTGGCTGAAGACAAATGAAGTAGAACTACTCAGATGGAATGTTATGGTGAGTACATAACTTTTTTATCTGAAGTAGTTTACTTCATTTGTTCTTCAACCTGTGGGACAGAGTCCCCAACTACCCAACTCTTGGGAGGCCCTCATGGAAGGATATTCCGGAGTACGGCAGAACCAAAGGATGCTCTACGCCTAGAGAACAAATCCAGTTTATAATGAAAAATAAAGGAGTAAGATGAGGCCCAAGTAGCAGCTGAACAAATATCATCCAAAGAGACCCTAAGCCAAAAGGCCACTGACGTAGCCATAGATCAGGCCGAATGAGCCTTCACTTTTTATGGAAGAGACAAACCTGTATATGACTAAGCCCGGCCAATGCATTGTGAAATCCAGCAAGCAATAGTCACTTTTGAGACAATTTTACCAAAGAAGGCCTTGGCACAGGACACAAAAAGCTGATCAGACGTGCTGAAAGGTTTAGTTCTGTGAAGATAAAACCTTGACTGCCCATGTACGTCCAAGTAAATGCAATTTGTATTCCCCTTTGTTCTGGTAGTTCGGAAAAAATACTGGTAAATTAAATTATCAATACTGACTTCTGAAGCTACCTTGGGAAGAAAGGATGAGTTAGTGCATAGCAACACTGTATCTTCGTGAAAGATCATGCAAGGGACTTTGACAGAAAGGGCTTGAAGCTCCGATGGCAGATGTGATGGCAACCAAGAAGGCAGTTTTCCAGGTCAAAAATTGTAGATCCAGAGATGCCGCAGGCTCAAAGGGAGGAGAAACCAATGTCTGCAACAACAAAATGAGGTCCCACTGAGGAATCGGGTCCTTAGCTGGGGGTCTGAGAAGAAAAGCACCTTTGAGAAAAGTTTTACAAAATTTAGAGGAAGCCAATGAAGACATGTTTACCCAAACATGAAAATTAAAAATGGCGGCTAGATGGACTTTTACCGATGAGGAACTAGCACCCTAATGAAAAACGCTAGCTAGAAAATCTAAAACCACTGAAAGCGGTGCAGTGAAAGGATCCAAACACCTCTGAATGGCCCATATAGAAAAATGTTTCCAACTACTGTGATAAACTTTTCTGGTGGACGATTTATGAGCTGCCACCAGAATGGACTTGACAGGGGATGACAGACCAGGAGTTCTAAGAATCATGGGAACCGGAGCAGCCAAGCAGTGAGCTTCAGACTATCCAGATATGGACGAGGGATTCCCGAAGGATGTGAATGCAGATTCAGGACAGGATCCAAGGTCCATGGTGGAACAACTAGATGAGACCTGAGTAAGGGAAACCAAACCTGTTGAGACAAAAATGGGGCGATGAGGATCACAGTGCTCCCCAGTCTTCGAGCTTTCTACAGAAACTTCGACATGAGGGGCTGAGGAGGATATGCATAAAGAAGCCCGGGAGGCCAAGCATAAATCGGAGCATCTCTGGAGGCTTCCCACAATGGGGGATTCAGAGTGAAAAACTCACTGCATTTCTCATTGGAAGGAGATGCGAAGAGGTCGCAGCAAGGATGACTCCACTCCAGGAAGATCTGTTCCGCTACTGAAGGCTTCAGAGACCACTCGTAAGGCATCAGGATAGCTCTCCTGAGCCTGTCCGCTAGAATGTTGGACTGTACCGGGATGTGCGTTGCCACCAGAAAACGGCCAGTGGAGATCACCCATTCCCACACTCTCATGGCCTCTTGACATAAGGGATAAGATCTGGTTCCCCCTTGTTTGTTGATATACCAGACCACTGACATACTGTCCATCTGAATTGCAATCGTTCCCAGAGGAAGATGAGCATGGAGGGCCTGCAACGCAATAAGAACCACTCTCATCGCTCGAACACTGATGTGCAGATAGGTCTTGGAAGGGAACCACGTGCCTTGTACTGTCCTTCCTGAGCAGTGCCCTCCCCACCAAAGTAGGGAGGTGTCCATGGTCACCGTGGTTTGGGGTAAAGTAAAGGAGGTTGAAAAGGACGTCCTTTGAGGAGATCCGGGGACTGAATCCACCACTTAAGGGTGTGTCTGCACAAATTCTTACTGGAAAAGACAAAGGAAGGTCTAACAGTAACCAATGAAATGCCAGTGTCCACTCATATGAAGGCACACCATAGGAAGATGATTTATCGTGGCCGCCATAGAACCTAGAGCCCTTAACACTGCTTTGGCTGTTGGTAAACGGGTCTGAAGAATATGCAAGACATGTAACCTCAAGCTGCGTACCCTGTCTGACGTGAGGAACATCTTTGTTTGTATTGTGTTTGTATTGTGTCCAGCCATGCCACAATGAAATCTAAAATCTGAGCCGGGTGAAGAGCAGACTTGTTCATATTGATCATAATGCCCAACTTGTTGGCTAGCTGAAGGAAAGAGTCTCTGGCTTGACATAGTAGATGCTCTGAAGGGGCAGTAAAGAGCCAATCGTCCAGGTATAGAAAGACCTGAATGCCCTGAAGCCTCAGGTGAGCCACTACTACTACTGCCATTACCTTGGTAAAAACCCGGGGGGGGGGGGGGCTGTAGTGAGACCAAAAGGGAGGGCTCAAAATTGGTAATGATTGGCACCCAGCCAGAAGCGAAGGAACCTCAGGGAGTGCCTGTCCATCTTAATGTGATAGTACGCATCCTGGAGGTCGACCGAGCACATCCAGCCTCTGGCGTGCAGGTAAGGCAGGATAGATTGAATCGTGACCATCCGGAATTTTGTCTTGGTTACCGACAGGTTCAATTTGGACAGATCCATTATTGGTCTGATGTCCCCCATCTTTTTTGGCACTAAAAAGAACCTGGAATAAACCCCGGACCCAGACTTGTCTGGGGGGACCGGTTGGATGACTTGTTGTCTTAGCAGTGAGTCTACCTGCACTGCTGCTTCCTCCCACTGTGTGAGTGGGACATTCGGGAGGGCTTTGTTGGATGGGGGAAGATCCCTGAAAGGGACGAAATATCCTTTGGATATGACTTGCAGCATCCACTGATCTGTAGTGATGGACTCTCATTCTAGTGGGTGAAGCGACAAGTGACCCCTGACTGCCTCCTGAGATGGACAGCCGGGCAACCCCTCAGAGCTGCTGTCCAGGTTTATCCGAGAATGGTTCTCTGGACCCGAAATTCCTAGGACCCCCCTCTGCCTCTAGGGTGGCATCTATCATATCCCTCTCTGCCTCTGGGGAAAGGAGAGTCCTGAGTATCCCGGGAAAATGCCTGAGACTTGCGGAACCACATCATCTTCTAGCCTTGCTGGTCCTGGAAAAGGACCTTTCAGGCGGTGAGAAGCAGATTCTGACAGCAGACGGTGTCTACCCGTCGTCCTTGTTCTGGACCAAAGTCTCACTGATCGTCTTCCCAAAAAGGGAAGAACCATCATAAGGGGGGGTTGGTAAAAGACGCCTTGAATGGCTCCGAGAACTGACATAAGTGGAGCCAGGCATGGCGCTGGATGGCAACTCCTGTCCCCGCCACCCGTGCAGCTCCCTCCGTGGCATGGGAGAGCAAACGCATAGACGAGTTAGCTACAGCTTTCAGGGTGGCTATTCGTGCAAACATCTTCCTGTCTCCAGCCGATATGGACCATGGGGTCTACTCCATGACTTCCTTGACCAGATCTCTCTGGAGTCAAATAACATGCACCATTGTAGGTCAGTGCACTCACACAGAAGGTCGCCAAAGCATAGTCTCGCTTCCCAAAATGATCCAACGCTCTTGACTCTCGGTCAGACGGATGGACCGTGGAACTCTCCTGGGCGAGTTCCTTCTTGGTGGCCACTGCCACCAGCAAAGCATCTACAGGAGACCCCTTGTGCCAGTGTAACTTGTCCGCGGGAGGGCTTAAAACCTTGTCTGGGTGCTTGGATATTGGCTCCACGATGCCTGGCGCCTTCCACACCCTAGATGTTATCAAATTCACAAGTAAATCAGAAGGAGGGGACAACCAAGATGTAGATGGGCCTGACCCGAATGCCTCCAGAAACACAGACTCATCAGAGGTTGGTTTTGGGGCAGACCTCCCCCCTCTTTGGCGAAGAATCTCCATGATGTCTCCAAAGGAGACATCCTTGGGGGGTGATCTTGGGGAACCTTCCGTTTCATCCAGGTCCATGTCTTTGGTGAGGGACTCTGGAGGAGAGTCCAAGTACCTCCTTTTACACATATGCTTGTGGGGAGGGAGACTCCCAGGTGGACTATCTGGGGAGGTCTCGCAATCGGGTTGTTCCAAGGCTGGAAGGAGTACTACAGCTATGGGCTGTCCCTGACAGGGCAAGATGGTCGACCCGCACTCAAGGCCAGGGGGGTCTGGACGGACTCCGAAGACGAATTGGTCAGAGGCCTTGCCCTGCGAAAACCCTCTCCAGCAAGTCAAACGCCAAGGGGGAACAGACCTCTTGGGCTGAACTAGCGGAAGCCGCTCCTCCCTGATCCGACTGAGGAGTCGGAGCAGAGACTCTAGGAACTGAGACGCCAAGGGGTATGCTTCCCTCTGAAAAGCTTGGAGTAGAGAGCAATCCCTCAGATCTGACCCTGAAGTTACGGCTCCGAAAGCTCAGATCCGATCTAGTTGGATCTGACACACTCAAAGCATTGGCCAGTGTAGAGATACAGGGTACCATTGGTGCCGACCCCTCGACTCTGACTGTCCTCGGATCCAACAACTCCGAAACCACAGGTCGGATCAGAAAAGGAATGATAGGTTTAAACATTAGCTGGAAGGCGCCTGCTGCAGTGGGAGAAGGCCCTGGCAAGACCCCCCATCTGGATTTGAGTGCGGATAAACCTCTGCATCATCTTGTCCATATCCGCTTCAGACAGTCTCCGTGTACAGCAAGAGGATGCTGCCGAAGTGGGTCGGGAAAGCCGGTGGGGAGAGGGCCCTAGGGGGCGACTGGCTAACCTGTACCTCGGGCTCAGGGGAGAACCTAGGGGACCCGAGCCAAGGTGTCATTGGCCTGGAAAAGTACAGTTGTGTACACTTACCATAAATGTAGATATTCGAGTGTATTCACTGTTGCAGTCATCACATTTGGGTTATCCCTGCCAGGGTAGCCCTCGGCCGGCCAAAATACCAGAGACTTAGTATTTCTGTGTCTGTTGCTGTCGCTTGAGGACTGACGTCAGGTAGTCAGTAGTATAAAGTAAGGCAGCCGATTCCATTACATCAGTTTTTCTTGCCCTAACCTGTCAAGACCCCTCCTCCCCCCAAGTATGAGATCAGGGTCTGGTGGAAGAAACCCCACCAGTGGAAAATAAATACCAATAAGTCCCTTGAAAGGAAAGGAGAGCAACAAGTTAGAATGGTAATAAAAGGAGAAAGAGAAGCAAGGGGGATGGGGGGGGGGAGACCAGGACTGCAACAATTAATACACTCTAACATCTACATTTATGGTAAGTGTACACAACTGTACTATGTTCTTCGTGTTTCACTGTTGCAGTCATCGCATTTGGCTTGATTTCCAAAGCTGAGGAAAAGGGTGGAGGCAGTCAAGGAAACTTAGGGGCTGGCTAGGATGATCTGCAAGACAGAAGAGGCAAACCCTGCCCTGGATTTAGAGTAGAGAGGCAGGTGTTAATGCTTGGTAAAAGTGTGAACAGATGGCCAGGTAGCAGCTTCCAGGATGTCCCTGGTAGGGACTCCTCTGAGGAAAGCAGCAGAGGTGGAGGCTGCCCTGGTGGAGTGTGTCCTGATTCCCTTGGGGGGGAGGCTTTCCATGCTGTTTGTAGCAGAAATGGATACAGTGTGCTATCCATTTGGAAAAGGTTTGGAGATGGCTTTGCCTTCTGCCCCTGTAACAAAGCTAACCAGCAATTCATCAGACTTTCTGAAGGATTTAGTCCTTCCTAAATAGAATCTGAGCTGTCTGTGCACATCTAGAGAGTGAAGAATCCTCTCCTCCTTGTTATGGGGGATTAAGAAAAAATGTGGGAAAATGAATGGATTGGTTGAGAGCCACACTGGACACCACCTTGTGCATGAAGGATGGGTTAGTTCTGAGGAATACCTTGTCTGCATGAAAGATGCTGAAGGGTTCCACAGCCATGAGTGCTTGCAGCTCAGAGACTATTCTGCCTGAAGCGATGGCCAGAAGGAATGCCATCTTCCAGGAGAGACATTTTAGTTCTGCAGAAGAAGCTGGCTCGAAACGGGGCAGGGTGAACTTTTCCAATACAAAGTTATGGTCCCAAGCTGGTGTTGGTGCCCTTCTGGGTGGCCTCAAGTTGCTAGCACCTCTTAGGAACTGTTTGATCAAAGGATGTGAGAAAAGGGGCTGCTCAGTGAGAAAATAACGAGAAATAGCAGAGGCATGAATTTTTATAGAGAAAGAGAGGCCACTGTGCAGTAGGTCAGCTAAGTAATCTAGGATATGATGGAGGGAGGGCTGTGCCATATTGGCTCCCTTAACCTGGATCCAGGTGCAGAACCTTTCCTCTTATCAGCATGAGACTTTCTGGTGCTAGGACATCTGGCCTCACTAATACCATCCAGAACCTGTTTACTGAGTTTGGCAGATTAGTTCGGGGTTAGGGAATAAGCCAAGCTGCCAAACTGAGTGTCTGCAATTGGGGATGCAAGAACTCCCTTTCCCTCAGTTTGGAATCTAAGGAAGATGCCATGGGGGTAGCGAGGACAGGCTGTGCAGCAAGAGGTAGCAGTGCTGCCAGGGCCAGTCTGGAGCTATGAGAATGGTCCTTGGTTTTTCCTCCCTTATTTTGAGCAGTACCCTGGGATGAGAGGTAGGGGAGGAAAGGCAGAGACTGATAGATTGACCCAAGGGAAGGACAGGGCATCCACTTTCCAAAGCATGCAGCGATGCTCCCTGGTACAGAATTTGCTGAGTTGATGGTTGGTGTGGGAGGCAGAGGTCGACCTCTGAGGTTCCCCATTTCTGAATTATTAGGGTGAAGGTACTTCTGTTGAGTTGCCACTCATGTGGGTCCAAGAAGATTTCTGCTTAATTGGTCTGCCAGAGAGGTGAGAGAGCCTGGTAGGAATTGTACTAACAGGTGTAGTTGCATGGCAGAGGCTGTGCACCAAAGGGTCATGGCCAGCCTGCATAGACGGTAGGAGTGAGTCCCTCCCTGCTTGTTGATGAACCACATCACAGTGTTGTCTGTTTTGATTAGGAGAGCCCCCGGAGAGAGAAGGGGCTTGAAAGCTATCAAGGCGTGTTGCACAGCCATCATTTCTTTTTGAATGATGTGCAGAGGGATTTGCTGTGGGCTCCTTTGGCCATGTATGCACCTGCCATCCAGGTGTGCACCCCAAGTGTAGCCTGATGTGTCTGTGGTGAGGGTCTGGGCAGCGGGGGATGGGGAGAAAGGCATTCCCTTGTTGTGGGAGCATGCTGTTGCCTACCAAAGAAAATCTTTTCTAAGGCAAGAAATTATAGGTAGAAGAGTTTCCAGGTCTTGAGAGAGTTGGCACCAAAGGCTCTTTAGGTACCAATGAAGTTTCCTCATATGCAGTCGGGCATATGGAATGAGCAGAATGCAAGATGCCATGAACCAAAGAGCTTGCAGGATCATCCTTGCAGTTAGCTGGGGCCTAGTGGCTAGTTGACAGAAGTAGGCTGTCAGGAAAATTTGTTTCTCTGGAGTAAGGTATGCCCATCTGGGAAGCTGTGCCCAGACTTCCTCCCAGGAATATTATCCTTTGGGTGGGCACCTGTTTGGATTTCTTTTTGTGGATTGTGTACCCTAGGGAGGTTAGTAGGGTCTTTACAAAGGACAGGTGCTTGAGCAAATTCTCCTGGCTGTCTGCCTGCATAAGGCAGTCATCTAAGTATGGGTAAATCTGAACATTTCTTTGTCTGCAAAAGGCAATGGTTGGAGCCAGACATTTTGTGAAAACTATGGGAGCAGTAGATAAGCCAAAGGAAAGAGTAGAGAACTGAAAGTGTTGAGATCCTGTCTAGGGTGGCTAGCCAAGCGTCCTTGGACAGCATGGGTAGCAGCTGCTGGATGGTGAGCATTTTGAATTTTGGGATCACCAGGAAGGTGTTTAGAATGGACAGATCGAGGATGGGATGCCAGGTGCCCTCTTTTCTGGGCACCAGAGGATGGGGTGCCAGGTGCCCTCTTTTCTGGGCACCAGAAAAAGTCTGGAGTAGAAACCTTGGCCTATCTGTTTTGCAGGGACGTGCTCTACTGCCCTCATAGTGAGCAGGGAAAGGATTTGCTTTTGAGCCTCTGCCCACTGATTTGGTGGTAAATCTGGGCACCCTTCTGGGGTTGGAAGGGGGTGAAAGGAAACTTTGTATCCCTGAGAGACAATGTTTAGAACCCAGTGGCCCTTGGTAATGGTGGCCCAGGTGCTTGAGTGAAAGGAGAGTTTTCCCTCCTAGGGGCAGGGGGTGGAGGAGATGAGTCATTGTGAGTTTTTACCATAAGGGGGTGGCTTAGAACACCCTGGTTTTGAAGTGGAGGTAGTCCAATGCATAGATCTCTGCATTCCCTGGGGCTGCTGTCGGGGTTTACTGGGAGCAGGAAAGGACCAGTGTTTGGAGGGACAATGCTTGCTGAACCTAGGGTGCTGGACCTGCAAGAAATTATTAACTGTTTGCATAGATTTTGCCTTTTCTTCCATCTTTTTTAAGACCTCTTCTGCCTTACTGTCAAAAAAGTTATCATTGTGCAAGGGGGCATCCAACAATTTAGATTTGACATGATCTGGCAGGGGGTTCCTTAAGCCATGCATGTCTTCTAATGACAGATCCAGTGATTGCTGCCCTGCAAAAAGCTTCTAGGGCATCAAAACCACAGTGCAAGGTGTGTTTAGTTACTTGACTTGCGGAATGCATTAACTCTTGTAAATCTTTAGATTCTGCCCAAGCAGGAAAGGAATACATTTTTGTTTAAGGAGTTCCAAGGTATGTTGCTGAAATTTCAGCATATGGAACTGACAATTTAGTGTCCTGAAAGCAAGAGTAGCTGAGGTGTACATTTTCTTACCCCATCTGTCCAATGCTCAGGAATCCCTGCATGAGGGTGTGGGATTCTTAGTAGAGGTTGCTTTAATTCCTTTTGGCCCTTGAAAATGACCTCAGCGTCAGCTGTAGGATTTTTACAAACAAATATGTGCGAGTCAAGGACTCTATAGTACCTGTCTGGTTTCATGGGAGCAGGAGGAAGGACGTCAGGAGTCAAGCTGGATTCGAGGAAAACATCCTCCACAACATCCAGGACTGGGGGATGGCCAAAGGTCTGTGTTGTGGAAGATCTAGGAATTCTCTGACTCTCTCTTTAGACTGAGGGTAGTCCTGACTCTCCCACTGGAAATGCTCCCTTAAGGTATGCAGGGTTTCCAAAAAAGAAAAATCCTCTGGGGGGAGGCTGAAGGAATGGAATCCTCTGCATCAGAATCCTCATAAGTAGAGAGGGGTTGCATGTCTTCATATTCAGATGCATCAGATTCATCTGACTCTTGTTCAGACAAAACTACAGGAGACAGATCTCTTTTCCTTTTGGAATGAGTAGCTTGGCTTCCCCTGATCAGCATGATATGGTCTTCCACAATTTTAAGCATTTGAGACTAAGGCAAGATAGCAGGTGCCTGAGAGTGGGTCATTGATTTCTTGGGTGTGGTTTGCACCCGGGGCCTAAGAAACTATGTAGTTTTAGAAAGAACTGTAGTCGCAAAAGAAAATGTCGGTTTGTGTCGAGATTCGGTAGTGCAAAGGACTTCCTCGGAAGCCGGTGCCTGCTCAGCGGCTCCGGACCCATCCAAGGTCGAGACGACTGCAAGATCCTTAGTTGAAAGAGAGTTTTGTGGCACACCGGACTTCGACAGGGTCTCGGTAACGGCCTGCGAATCAACAGAAGCGGGGATCAGGGGCTGCGAAAGCTCCTCACTGAGGACCGGAGAACTGATGACTAGCTTAACGGAAGTGTTGCCAGTAGGCTTGGACCTGTGCGGTCTGTCTTTGTCTTTTATCTTTACGTTTTTTTTGGAAGATCTGCTGTTGGATGGCTTACCGAAGCCACGTTGGAATTTGAGGACTGTAAGCAAAATACCTGGCTACAATAAGGGCCCGACGATGGATAGTTCTGGCACTGAACAAAGCACAGTAGTGACAATGAGGAACGTCGTGGTCTGTGCCTAAACAAGTGACGCAGTAAGAGTGGAAGTCTCGGTGTGATATTTGTTTTCCACAGACGAGACAATTAACTTTTTCTGACATCGCTTAGTGCAAGAAAAAAGGACCCCAACGGGGTACTTAGCTTTAAAAGACTTCAACTTCAATTTGGTAGACCAAAACGCAGGTAGCGGCCGACCGGCACTCATGTAAACTGCTTCTGCTTCGGGCTCCATGGCATGAAAGACTGGTGTAATGGCATCAGCTGCCTTACTTTATACTACTGACGACCTGACGTCAGTCCTCAAGCGACAGCAACCGACGCAGAAATACTAAGTCTCTGGTATTCAAGCCAGCCAAGGGCTACCCTGGCAGGGATAACCCAAATGTGATGACTGCAACAGTGAAACATGAAGAACATCAGGCTTAACCTTCGGCGGGGGGCCGGCCTCTGACAAGCAGTCAGGGGACTGCTTGCGGGGCCAGTCCTTCGCTTTATCCCCTTCCAGGACCTCTTGGCGGGAGGGTGAGTCCTAGAGGCCGTGGAAGGGGAACACGAAGCACCAGCCACTGCGTTCTTAGCAGAGGAGGGTAAGAGGCCCTTAACGATCAGTTTGTCCAACCTGTCCTTAAGTGCTCTAGGATTAAACCTAGCACAAACAGGACAGGGGGACTGGAAGTGAGCCACCCCCAAACAAACCATGCACAGAGTATGGCTATCAGCCAGGGGAAACTAAAGACCACACTATGTGCACCTTTTGAAGCCTGGCTTTGGGGTGTCCACCATGCCTCAGCCAGCCCCAAAACACACACACGCACCAAGTGGAAAGAGAAGAGGGGAGGAAAGATAGTAAAGCCTACACGGACTTCACTACGGAGAACCCCGAGAAAGTACAGCAAGGTTAGCAGTACAAGACAGAGATAGAAAAAGTAAAAAAATGTAACTAATTACTGTTCAAAAACACGACTAACTCAGTGGAGCTTGGACCACACTGCTTCCTCTCAGGAGGCAAACGAGATCTGAAAGGAAGATGGGAAATGGGGCATTATGGCTAAGGGGAAGAGTACGGCACTCGGAGCCAGAGCTGGAAAATGCGGCCGTGTCGGATCCAATGTGGATCAGAGGACCCACAGGTTGAAAAACAAATGTAGTAAACTACTTCAGATTTATAGTTTTATTACACAGAAAGTTCTAGAATAAAGACAAGGGAAAACAAAGTGTGGAATTTTAGGAAAAATACAAATAATCATGAAGATAAAAATGTATACTTACTTGCAAAAATGATCAACCTAGGGCAAAAAGTGGTAGCTTAACTGTAAACACAGATTCAGGGCAAAAGTATGTGGTTCACAACCATATGTACAGTTCCGAAGTAATACTGCAAAGAAGATGTACACAATAAACCTATGCTTCCACCAGTGTTTTTTTTTTTTTTACTTAATATTTGTTAAATAAACTGAGATATGGGGACCAATTTCATCCATAATCCCCAGCCAAAGGCAATGTAATTAACAATCATGTTTATAAGAAACTGACAAAATATATCAGCAAAATTGCTACATGCTTATACAAGTATCACAAGCAATATGTGCAGTACTACAGTAGCATAAATTTCAAACAATATGCAAACTAAATAAAACTGTATAAAGCAAAACTGTACAAAGAAAAGAAAAAAAAAGTAAAGCTGAATTTACAAGACAGAGAACACTGGTATAAGAGCATAACAGCAAAGCAAGCTGCAATTGTAGAAAGTTACTCCAAATTCAACCTTTTTATAATATTTTTTAACCAAAGCACTTCACCAAAACAAGAACTTGAACAAAGCATATAACAACTGAACCATTAATCAGAACAGTAAATATAAAACTGTAAAAGAAAATAATTGGGAATAAAAACAAGTAATTATGCCTTTTAGAAGCAGCTAATAAAAGGAGTTATGCACTTACCACAACTTGGCATCTGTGCTATCCAGTGTTGTCATTCACCACAAATTGGTCTTGGGTCTGACCTCGGATCCAAGTCAGCAACTTCTCAGACAGATCCAGAGCTCAAGTTCCTCCCCTTTCTTTCTAACCCTCAGATCGAGTTTGCTAAATTAGTAGAAATGCAGAAACAACTGCAACAAAAGGCCAAAAATCTTCGCACCAAATACAAGCCATTACAGCCTCGCTAGAACCCCCAGAAAGAAGGGGGGAGGAGGACAGGAATGTGATGAATAATGACACTGGATAGTACAAATGCCAAGTTATGGCAAGTACATAACTCTTTATCTGATGACATCCATGTCATTATTCACTACAGATGGGTCAGAGTCCCCAGCTACTGTGTACCCACGGTGGCCTGATGGAAGAATATGCCAGAGCACTGAACCAAAGGAAGGCCTGTTCCTAGACAACAGTCCAATTTGTAGTACAAAAGTATGTGGATTAGACCAAGTTGCATCAGCACAAATCTCATCAAGGGAAAGTCTAGCCACGAAGGCTACTGATGTAGCAATAGACCTAGAAGAGTGGGCCTTAACCGGTCTGGATAATTCTAAATGCCTACTAGCATAAATGGAGGAAATACAACTAGTAATCCACCTGGAAATAGTCACTTTGGAAACTGTCTGGCCCCTTCTGTTTTGAGAGAAGGCCACAAGGAGTTGGTCCGACTTTCTAAACTCTTCAGTCCTTTTAGATAAAAACGTAATTGTCTGTGGACACTGTCATACTGCCAGCCTAGCTATCTGGAATTTTGTCATTTGTGAATATTAATATGATTTATATAGAAGTGTGACAGAAGAAGACAATGACAGCACGGCTATCTAGAATTTTGTAAATAGTTATATGTCACTTGTGAATACCAGCATGATGCAATTCCTTGTGTTACCACTATATTAGAACTGTATACTATATGTACATCAAACTGCTGGTACAAAAATATGTATTGAACAGGGTTTGTACAGTACTGAGCTTCAAAGATGTAGCCACAGTGTACCCTATTAGAACATAGAAGATTAACTTGCAAAACTTAAGAATAGTTGTGGTTAAGTTACTTTATTGCTGGATCATAAACAAAATATGTTATCTCTCAGTTTCAGTGCAGTAGCAGATACAATGTCTAGAACTAGAAGTTTTTTGTATTGTCTTTACATGTGGAAGAATGTAAATTATTTCACGACTTCCACCGTTTGACAAAAGATCTAAGAAGGTCTTTGTTTATGTGTTTTCACAGAGAGATGTTAAATGATGGTAGTTTCTGACAATGGGGGTTTAGCTTGGGAACTAAAGTCAGGTGACAAAAAGTGATGTCATCCAAGCTAACCCAGCAATAATATTTCATATTAATTTAAGAACGCTTAGACAGAGAAACTGGGCATTTTGTATTTTGTCTTTGACCTAAGAAGAACATCCACTCTCCACTTCTGCCAGCTTGTTGTTCTGTTAAGTAAGCTTTTAGGGCACAGTAACTCTTCAATTCAGAAAGGACTATTGTAAAGTATAGTTTACATGTTTTCTTTATTTATTTGAGACTGTACTGCAATGTTGTTTTAAATATTTCCTGTGATTTTGAACTCTGAAATAACTGTTTGTTTACTGAGTACTGTCTTGTTCTTTTATTATTTATTACTAAATATATTTAAACCTGTCATTGTGACTGATATCTGTGAGGCATACTTAAGCTCGTAGAGTACTTCCATATCTATTTGGTGACACTGTACAGGCCACTCCTAATAGCCTGCCACTTGGTAAAACTACCATTTGGATTAACAGTAACATTGGACACCCTTGGCTAAGGGCCCTAGTAGCTGATAAGGAGCTGGCTGGTGGCCGTGAAAACTACCTTTTAGTTTGGGCAGAATGGGGGCATAGCTAGTAAACCTGTGCCAGCCTTTCCCAGGTGTACATATAAATTAAATCTTAGTGTGTGTCAGCTACTTGGGCAGGGACTCGAAGCACTGGTTGGGCACAGAGGGTGCTGGAGGTCTTAGTTTGGTCACTCAGCTGAGATCTCAACTCTATAGCTGTGCCAGTGGGGAGTCTTGTTGGAGAAACCAGCCCCAGCCTGACTGTGATCTCTGTGTGCTTTTAAGGAAAATTGCACTTTACTGTGTCTGTACTTGTCATCCTCCCAGTGTGTACGTCCCCCACTGTTGCCAGTGGTGAGGACTGAGGCTCCATGATTAATGAATGGGCCACTGTTGGGGCATCACAGACATCTAAACAATGCAAAATATATTCTCCTTCACTAGAATAATTAAGGAAGAAGACTGATCGAGATTAGCTTCTGATGCCACTTTAGGAAGAAAGGAAGGATTTGTTCTAAGGGACACCCTGTCCTTATGAAAGATCATGAACAGAGGCTCAATGCATGGAGCCTAGAGTTCCGAGACCTTCTTGGCAGAAGTAATCACCAGTAAAAAGGCCATCTTCCAGGAAAGGAATTCAATATCATATGAACAAGCAGATTCAAAAGTAATCCCATGGTGGGGATGGATCCTTAATAGGAGGACCAAGAAGAAAAACTCCTTTCAGAAAGGCTTTGCACAGTTTGGAAGAAAAGGTAAGCTTATCATTAATATGGAAATTAGAGATGGCAGCCAACTTTAGATTAATGGTAGAAAAACTCATACCCATCCTGAAAAAGGGAAGATAAAAAGCAAAATATCAGGAAGAGGGGCGACAATAGCATCCAGATTCCGGTTGTCTGGCATAATGGAAAATCTTTTCCATTTACTGGGATACACCTTCTTTGTTGATGGCTTTCGAGAAGCCAAAATAATGTTCCTCACAGGAGAAGGAAACCTAGACTGCAAAAGGATTACTGGAACTCGAGAAACTATGCGGTTAGATGAAGGGTCCAGTGATTGGGAAGTGAAAGCCCCCAGGGATGGGAAATAAGATCGGTAATGGGATCCAGTATTCAAGTTGGATACTTCAGATGAAACCTTAGGAAGGAGAACCACATCTGACGAGGCCAGAAAGGGGCAATGAGTATGAGAAGGGTCTTCAGGTGACTAGCTTTCTGTAGGGCTTTGGGTATAGGAGGTAAGCATAGAGGAGACCTGGATGCCAATCATGAACTAGAGCGTCCCTGGGTGACTCCACTGATGGGGGCATCATGGCAAAGTAAATTCTGCATTTGTGGTTGAGTGGAGAAGAAAAAAGGGTGGCAGCAAAGTTGATCCCAATGGTCAAAGATGTGTCTCGCCACTGACAAATTCAGGGATCACTCAAGATGGACCTGTTGAGTCCATCAGCCAACACGCTGGAACTTCACGGTATATAAGTTGCAAGAAGAAAGCACCTGGAAGACATTGCCCATTCCCACACTCTCATGACATCTCTGCACAGAGGAGAAGACTGTGTTCCTCCCTTGCTTGTTGATATTCCAGACAACTGACATGTTGTCTGTCTGAATTGCTATGGTCCCCAGAGGGAGGCACCCCTTGAAAGGCTTGCAGCATTAGAAGAACTGCTCTCATATCTAGGACGTTTATGTGCAATTTGGTCTGTGGAGGACCACGTGCCTTGAACTGCTCTGCACTGAAAATGCCCCCCTCCACCCAACAGGGATGCGCTCATGGTCACTGAGGCCTTGGGTGGGGGAAGACAAAATGGCCTGCCTAGAAACAGGTCCTGAGACTGAAGTCACTAAGCAAGATGATTCCTGCACACCTGAGTTAATTTTATTGTCATGAATATGGACGGAGACAGAATGGACCACTGGACTACCAGGGTCCTTTGGAGAACTCACAGATGGCGAGAGGCACCAAATGAATGGCAGCCGCCACTAAGCCTAAAGTGTGGAGAATCAAGTGAAATGACAGACATGCTAGCTCAAACAAAAGAGAGACCTGATCTCGAATCAGATGGACCCTGTGGGGAGGCAGTGCTGCAGTCTCCAATACAGTGTCCAGCTTGACCACAATGATCTCCAGGTTTTGGCTCAGAACAAGACTGGATTTGGGAAGATTCACCGTGATGCCTAGATGCTGGAAAAGGCTGAGGACTACATGGTGGCCAGTGATAGTCGATTCCCTCATGGGAGCTGTAAGAAGCCAATCAACCAAATAAGGAAAAACCTGGAAACATTGCAACCGGAGATGAGCTGCCACAACTGCCAAACATTTGGAAAACACCTAGGCGGGCTGTGGTGACTCTAAAGGGCAGGGCTCTGAGCTGGTAGTGACTGTCCCCAAACCGAAAGCATAAGTGTCTCCTGGAGCATCTGTCGATCTTTATATGATACCATGCATCCTTGAGATCCACTGAGCATATCCAATCGTCCTTGTGCAAGAGAGGCAGAATGGACTGAAGTGACCATCTGGAACTTGGACTTCTTGACAGACAGATTTAGCTCACTGAGGTCCAGAATTGGACGCAGGTTCCCAGTCTTCTCTGGCACCAAAAAGAAGTGAGAGTAAGTTCTGGACCCTTGTTGTCCTGGTAGGACCTCTTGAATGGCTCCTTTTTGAAGGCAGTCTTGCAACGTGAGATAGTCCAACTCCCTTTCATGGGGTGGTAGGTTTGGCAGAAGTTTCCAAATTGGAGTGGGCTGGGAGAAGGGAATGGAGTAATCCCTGGAATAATTTTTAACACCCACTGATTGGAGGTGAGACTTCTCCAGGCTAGTGGGTGAAGGGAGAGTCAACCCTCCGACTGCCTCCAGGGTAGGACAGTCGGGCAAGTGCCACAGGAGTGCTGGAAGGGCTTCTCCAAGAAGGGTTCTTGGGAGCCTTGGTTCTGCGGACCCTCTCTGCCTCTATGGCAGCGTCTACCATTGAAGCCCCTGCCTCGGTCTGTGGAACAGGATTCTTGGGGAGCATCCTAAAAGGAAGACAGTGTCCTCCAGAACCAAAGCTTCTTACTTCCTCTCTGGATCTCAGAAAAGGACCACTGGGGAGTAGAAAACCTGATCCCTACCACAGAAAGAGTCTTGCCTTCAAGCTCACTGCGGGTTAAGATTTCCTTAACAGACAGTCAAACCTAGGTGGAACCGTAACAAGGGCCAGTAGTGAAAGAAGCCTTGAAGAGTTATGAAAACCCATTAAGGCAAAGCCAGGCATGCTGTTGGATAGCAATGCCGGTGCCTGCTCCTCGACAGGTGGCTTCCGCAGTGTCAGAGATCAGACTCATCAAGTCATTGGCCAAGGAAGTAAGAATGGACAGCCTCAGAGAGACTAACTTGTGACTTTCTGGAGGCAATAACTCAGGGAAGAGGAACGCTCCAAAATGAAATCCCTCTGAAGCTGGGTAAAGTGGGTCAGGTAATTAGATGCTCTCAGACCAAAAGTAGCTGATGCAAACACACGCTTTTCAAACTGGTCAATCGCCTAAGACTCACTGGTGGATGGACCAAGGAGCTTTGCTCAGCTAGCTCCTTCATAGTAGCAGCATCCACCAAGATGGCATCGACAAGAACACCTTTGCTTTGAAAAGACCTATCTTTAGAAGGATTGAGAAACTTGTCTGCTTTCTTGGGCACAGGTTCCACTGTGTCCGGCTCTTTCCAAGCCCTGCTGTCGATAAGATCCACAAGCTTATCACCAGAAGGGAAACCCAGGTAGAAGATGGGTCCGTCCTGGACACCTTCAAGAACACGGATTCCTTCAAAGATGGGTAAGGTCATCTGCCCTTCTGAGGACTTCCAAATGTTCCTGAAGGACACCTCCTCAGGTTGAAGTCTGGGGGACCAGTCACCCTCCTCAAAATCCATGTCCTCAGTGAGGGACTCTCTGGGGGAGTCCAAATGCCTTCGCTTACAAGTTCTCCTCTGAGGGAGTTCCTCCATGGTGGGCTCAGGGGAGGACTCAGAAGAGACGTGTACTCCATGAGGGGAGTGCTCACCTGAAGGTGCTCGCGGGATGGCTCACCCTGGATGGATGATGAGGCCTCAGCACCTAATCCCGAGAAAGGCTGGGGAGGACCCTAGAGAGGAAGGAGAGGTAACTTCCATACCGGAGAAGATCCTTTCTACCACTCAGAAGGCCAACAGACTGGACGAAGCTCCCCCCATCCACAGCAGCCGGGGCCACCTGGGAAGGAAGAAGGGACCCTAATGCAGTACCAAAGCTGTCAGACAATATCTGCCCCAAGCTGCCCAGCACTGAAGACCCCAAGGGAAGGGAACTGTCTGAAAAATCCAGACCCAAACGCACCCTAGGGAACTTGCACCAACACCTCGGAGACGAGGTGCTCCCTGATCCAAGGGATGTGGAACAGAGCCCTGACGGTGTCAAGAAGGGGGGATATTCCACACCGTCGGCCTTTCACTAGAAGTCCCCTGGTCCTGACATTCCAAAATCTGTTGGATTGGAAGACTGGAGTGGAGTCCTGTGGATAGGGAGGGTCCTCTAGCCACATGGACAGGAGATGGCAGCAAGCCCAACTCTATTTGGGCCTTGAGAAAACTTCTCGTCATCCTATCCATGGCCGAGGGAAGGAGACTTCTGGAGGCTCTGAATGAAGCTGATGAGATGCCAGATCTTGTTGGGGAGCCAACCTTGGATCCCACAGCTCTATGGTCCTGAGAAAGGGATCATATCTCCTGGAGGACCAAGAAGGGGAACAACCTTCAATTACAATGGGATCTGAAAGAACTATTGGGTCTGACAATCTGGTTGGCTCTGAAGTTTTGGATGGCGTACTAGATGGATTTGACAAACTGGCCAGAGCCAGGGGATAGCTTGAGCCTACTCTGATCTGAAGGCTCCTGCTCTGCCAAGGACTTGGATCCGAGAGTCTGATCCGAGGCTATGGGAACGGCAAATCTCGGATCCAAAGCTGAAGTGGCTTCTTATGAAGAGAAGAGGACTCCCCCGTGGGAGGAGAAGGCCTCTTCTTAGGCTCCTGCAATGCCTTGAAAGGGAATCCAAGGGCAGAGGACCACCCTAAGCCAAATCCTTCAGTAAAAACTTATTGTGGTGCTCCACAAGGGCCTGGGGTTGAACGCGGTGCAAATGTCACATACAACTTCCAGGTGCACTGAACCCAAATAATACAGACTCTCCTTGTGTGAATCAGAACATGGCATCTTCTGTCCACATGAAGAGCATCTTTTAAACCCAGTGGGTTTCTCAGCCATGCTAAAGAACAAACAGACACACACACAAGCTGTAAATACGCCTCCTCCAGAATAAGTAAGGCTAGAGATATATTTTTTTAAACTACTTTAAGAGAAGAAAGGGAGGGAAGCGCTAAACACCAGAAGGGGGAGGGAATCCTAACTAAATCAAAAATGTAGTAAACGGGAGGGGAGGTATTTCAATTAAATGACAAACAGAAAAGATAAAGAGAGAAAGCTACCCTAATGAGAGCAAAAAACCCAAGAAATAAACCACTTATCTGAGAACTGCTAAGCCTGATACTAGATCACATCTGAAGTATTTCAGCTGCAAACGAGATCTGAGGGTTAGAAGGTAGCAAGGGATTATGGTAATAGCAGCAGCTTGAGCTCTGGATCTGTCTGAGAAGTTGCCGGCTCAGATCTGACATAGGATCCAAAACCCACCAGTGATGAATAATGACAAGGATACCATCAGAGCCCGTGTTAAGTAGCTGTAAAACTCAGTTACAGAAACAGTCACCTGCAGTACCATCACAAAATACTGAGAGTTTAACATCACTCTTCACTATCAAGCAAGTCCAGTGGGATAAAATCCAAAACTGAAAGAACAAGAGTGGCTTTATGATGACTCAAACATTATTTAAGCTGGCTCCAAAACAAAAGACCAAATTAAATGCCACAAAAAACTTTAGAAGGATTCCAAAAACAAATTGGCAGCAACATTAGTATCTAAAAGTAAAAAAAAAGTTTAGGTTTGTCTGGCACAGACATATAATAAACCAAACAAGTATCTCACTCATGCTTCACTGCATCTCTCTACTCTCTCTCCCCTCATACCACTCCATTTTGGCTTAGCACTATCAAAACTATCTACTGATGTCCCAACGGCAAGTCGAGCCTGTACTGCAAAACTGCAAACCAAAGCAATCCACTTCCACGCTCCACAAAATCCATACACCACAAAAAGTCAAAGAATTCCTCTTTTAAATTCTTTCCATCACTGGCAGGGGGACAGATCAAGGTCTCGAACATTTTAAAGAAATGAGTGATAAATGAAGTCCGTCAGCTAACTGAGCACTACGACATCACTTCCAATAACAAAGGTTAATCTTATACAGTGGCACATTAGCTGGGAGGTATGGTACTTCATGACCCTGGATATGAACTGCTCTAGAGTGTGTCTCATCTCTTATCTCATTAACCCTTACAACAAACAGTTGCATTTCCTTGAAGATCATCAGACTACATGTACAGGTGATGTGACTGAAAATAGCATGCAGATCAATTGATACTGGCACTAAACCTGCCTGAAGTGTAGAAGCCTCTTAACAAAATAAAGCAAAAGCAAGTTTCAAAACGTTGTTAATAAGCAGCATTTTGTAAAGTGTGTTTCCTTCCATCTTTGGCATTCTGTTAGCGCAGAGGGGGAAAATAAATCATTACTTTTTAAGGGTATCTATCTAGTTATTGTAAGCCATCTTATCAATGGTCAACTCATTAAATTCCCTACATCAAAAGGGCACTCAACTATGCATTCTGCTCAAACATGCACACTTGTTGAAACTGTGCATTCATAAGGTATCACTGGAGTAAGCATTTGCCTTATTACATATGGAGATACTCAACCGACCTCAGCAATGCACGTTTCTGCACAAGCATGTCATTTGGACATGTGTAACGGCACACTGACAGGCTTTCTGATTGTGTGCGTGCATACGTGTACTTGCATGACAGAGACATTTTAGTTAGATTTGGAGTGAGTGGATGAAAGTAGGTTATGGTGTGGATTTCAATGGTTGATGACAAAAGTTCAAAAGCATGAAGTGACTGTACGCGGCTTTGCAAGAAGGGTGGTTGTTAGGATTGGACAAAAGTGTGCTACAGTGAATGGCTGGAGAAATGAGTAGTCAAAAAGCATGCTGTGTGTGTGTGTGTGTGTGTGTGTGTGTGTGTGTGTGTGTGTGTGTGTGCGTGCGTGCAAGTAGTGAGGTTGCTGTCAGTGGTCAAAGGTGTGTTGGAATGGAATTGATAGAACGCAAAGTATATGTCAAGTGAATTAAGTATACAGAACAGTGACATTTTTGTGTGGGTTATGAACCTGATTAGTCCACAGTTTTTTAATGAACTGGAAAATATCTAGTGTACTACTGACATTTTAAGACATTCAGTTGTGTTGTTGCACTGTGGTCACTCACTCTAAACAGCAACAACTCACATTTGGGGCTTTCACTAGGTAACGTACAAGATAAAACATGTAAACCATGTAAACCATATTCCTGGTGAAAGCATGCATTCATTCTTCAAAAGTTTTCAACACTTCCATTTCACTTGACCATTGTTCACAACAGTCACCAATTCCACATTTTTTGATAATAGGCAGGGAAATGGCAGTGTTTATAATGTGGGGGATAGGAGAGAGAGAGAGATTCCCCTGCCTTCCCCACCAAAAAAAAAAATAACCAAACTACTTTTATGACATCTTAGAAATGGCTACGTCCTTCTGCTACTTTAAGAAAACTATAGAAATAACAGATAAGACAAACATTTTTACAGTATCAGCTGATTATAGATCACTTTTTTAATGGCCTTTGGTGGAAAAGTAATGCTCCCAGCTAATTAGATTCTAGTTTCCCCCAATGCAAAACACACATTTCAGGACTTCCATGTGCCTGGCCAATAATGCACCAGCTATGTCTGCAAATCAAAGCAATTACTATAAGAACAAACATTTGCCCAATATAGAGGCAATGGCAAAAGCAGCTGCTGCTGAAAGGGCCACTTACTTGCAAAGGATGACAGTACAGTATTCCTAGTCCATCAAATATAGACCTTAAGTAGTTCTACTAATATGGGGCAAAAAGACTGGACACCACCACCACAACGTGTATAAAATCCAGATTTAATGAATAAAAATGAGCGCTTTCACATGCTCCACTGGCATGCTTCTTCAGATTTAACATACACTCACTCCAAAAAACATTTAAACATTTAAATAGCAGCTGCTTAACTGAATAATTAATTATGTAATCAATTAATCAATTAAATAGGTGGAATTTTGTAAATCTACCACCTTAGCATTACTTTTAAACAAAACTGACTTCTCTAAAAAAGAGAAATAACATATTATTAAAATAGAATGAAATGCAAATATGCATGTCCGTGAAATAAAATATAACACCCAATCTACAAACATCACAAAACATTGTTCCTATACAAGACATAAACTTTTAAAACATAATTTCTAAAACATTTATTCTGTAATGAACGCTTGGTCACTACAGATAAACACTTATTCATATGCTAAAAACATATGTTCCTAGTAAATCAAAATGTTCTAACCATATCAAAACAACAACTAACATATCAAGCACAAAATTAAGATGCTAAGATATAATCTAAAAATGTGTGAGTGTAAAGCTACAAGCTTTTATCAAAGATATAAAAATATATATAAAAATATATATAACATAAAATAACAAGCTACCAACTTTTAACATCCAACATTCACTTAGAATATAACATAGCTAAATAATCACTGGGCAGGATTCACAAAACCTCCGTGTAAGAGTTAGCAAGTCTTACACGGAGGCTGCAGTTAAACGGTGTGATGTTAGCATGTCGTGCATATTCATGAGGGCATGCTGAATTACACCCTAGGCTAACACGGTCCGTGTAGCAAAGTAGGGGGCGTGTCTGCACGGCAAGTCCTGCAAAGGGCCACGCCCCCAGAAGAATCACAGTCCCAAAAGGAAACTCCCACGAGCGAGTCCGCGGAAATATCAAGAAACACACCACCACACATGCCCCCACAGACTATAAACCCAACTGTAATGTAAAACATAAAAATTAACAGTTTAACTTTTTTTTATAATTTCAAAAATGTTTGCCCGTAATTGCGCTTGTTTGCGCAGGTGTGCCCTTCGCTCAGCCACAGTTAGCAGTCATTGAAAAAGCATATAAGATCTAAATATGCAAATTAAGCCAAATAGCAATAGCGTAGCGGTACAGACGTCGGCCAAAGAGGAGGTAGTCACGGTTCGAGCCCCAACAACATCATTTTCTATTTTTAGTGAAATAATCACGAAACAATCCACTGACATATATGTATATACATATAATTAGAAGTTATGTACTCACCATAACGTTCCATCTGAGTAGGTGTATTCATTTGTCTGCAACCTGTGGGTTATGGATCCGATATCGGATCCGAACCGGCATAGTTTTCCAGCTATGGATCCAAGCTCTCAGCTCCTCCCCTCACCCATAATGCCCTGCTCTACCCTCATGACCTCAGATCGAGTTTGCCAAAGCAACAATACCCTCAAAAGGGTAACAAGTAATATGCAGGAAACTGAAAGGCCAGGGGGATAGGAGGGCGGGATGGTTGCAGACAAATGAATACACCTACTCAGATGGAACGTTATGGTGAGTACATAACTTCTAAATCTGAAGTAGGATATTCATTTGTCTGCAACCTGTGGGACAGAGTCCCCAGCTACCTGAATCTTGGGCGGCCATCATGGAAGGATATTCGAGCACCGGAGCCAAAGGATGCTCTACCCTAGATGCAAGATCCAACTTATAGTGAGAAATAAATGTATGAGATGAAGCCCACGTGGCTGCTGCACAAATATCATCTAGAGGAATCCTAGCCTTGAAGGCTGCCGAGGTAGATACTGACCGGGTTGAATGGGCATGAACACCCTCCGTGCGGGCCTTCCTGACGCTTGATAAGCCAATAAAATGCACTGTGAAATCCAGCGGATAGAGAAACTTTGGAAATTGGCTTGCCCAAATTGAATTTTGCAAAGGAAATAAACAGCTGGTCGGATTGCCTATGACCAGCTGTCCTGTTGAGATAAAATCTTAGTTGCCTGTGAACATCTAGTGAGTGAAGCCTATATTCACCTTTGTTTTCATACTTAGGGAAGAAAACAGGGAGGTTAATGGATTGATTGATGTTTGCTTCAGAAGCGATTTTAGGAAGGAAGGACGGGTTGGTCCTGAGGGAGACACGGTCCGGATAAAAAACCAAGTAAGGAGGTTTAGCTGATAAAGCTTGAAGTTCAGAAACTCTCTTGGCTGATGTAATGGCTACCAAAATGGCTGTCTTGTAAGACAAGAATTTGAGATCCACTGTAGCCGCGGGCTCGAAAGGGGGAGCGGTCAAGGCCTGAAGGACCAAAGAAAGGTCCCAAGGAGGAACTGCTTGCTTTATAGGGGGCCTGAGAAGGAAAGTACCCTTAAGAAACGTTTTGCACAATTTGGCTGACATAAGAGGAAGAGACTCTTGACCAATGTGATAGTGAGAAATAGCCGCCAGTTGAACTTTGACTGTGGAACTGCTGGCACCATCATTAAAGAGAGAGGTTAGAAAATCAAGCACCACAGGGAGAGGAACCGTGAAGGGATCTAGGCCTTGCCGCTCCGCCCACACAGAGAAACGTTTCCATTTGCTTCGGTAAACCTTTCTAGTGGATGGTTTATGAGCCGCCACCAAAATAGCCTTTACCGGAGAAGAAATACCGGGAGTCCTTATCAAGAGTGGAACTGGAGCAGCCAAGCGGTCAGCTTCAGGTTGTCCAGGTTCGGAGGAGGAATGCAGGAAGGATGGGATATCAGATCCGGAATGGGATCTAGAATCCAAGGAGGATTCACCGAGTGAGACCTTAGGAAGGGGAACCAGATCTGTCGAGGCCAGAATGGAGCAATGAGAATCATTCTGCAACCCACCCGAGAGGCTTTCTGAAGAACTTGCAGCATCAGAGGCAAGGGTGGATAGGCATACAGAAGACCGGGTGGCCAAGCATGCACCAGAGCGTCTCTTGGGGTACCTCCGGAGGAGGTATTAGAGCGAAAAACTGTCGCACTTGGTGTTTGAGGGAGAAGCAAAAGATCGCATGAAGGGTTCCCCACCGTGCGAATATGCGTTCCGCTACTTGATAATTGAGAGACCACTGTAAGGTGTCAGAATGGTGCGACTGAGCTTGTCCGCTAGGATGTTGGACCGACCCGGAATGTGCGTTGCTAAGAGAAAGCGATTGGTGGAGGTTGCCCATTCCCAAACTCTCATGGCCTCTCGACAAAGAGGGTAAGACCTTGTTCCCCTTGCTTGTTGATGTACCAGACAACAGACATATTGTCCGATTGAATCGCAATTGTTCCCAAGGGAAGAAAGTCCTGAAGTGCTAGCAACGCTAAGAGCACTGCTCTCATCTCTAGAACATTGATATGCAGTAAGGTCTCTGAATCGCTCCACGTGCCTTGGACTGTCCGCCCCAAGTGCCCCCACCCGAGGCGGAGGCGTCCGTGGTCACCGTGGCGAGAGGGGAGAAGCACAAAATGGGCGACTCGTGGAGATCCGTGGAGTGGAGCCACCACAAGAGGGACCGCTTGCAAGCCTTGCTGATCGCTATGGGGTGATGCATGGGAAGAGCAAGGTATGACCACTGAACTAATAGCGTCCACTGTAGAATGCGCATATGGAGCCTGGCAAGAGGAAGAAGTGCTATCGATGAAGCCATGGACCCTAGAGCCCTCAGGACCAACTCCGCTGGAACAGAACATGAATGGAGAATGGCCCGCACCTGGAGCTGCAGATTTAGAACTCTGTCCGCAGTGAGGAAGGCTCAGAACTCCTTGTGTCTAGTCTGGCCCCTATGAAATCTAAGAGCTGAGTGGGTGCCAGGTTGGACTTGTTTGTATTTATTGTGATGCCCAGAAATGGAGCAAGATGGAGAAAGGAGTCTCGTGCCGAGAGAAGTAGATGCCTTGTTGGGGCGGTAAGGAGCCAGTCGTCCAGGTAGGGAAAGACCTGCACCCCCTGAAGCCTCAGGTGGGCCGCTACCACTGCTAGTACTTTGGTAAACACCCTGGGGCTGTGGTGAGACCAAAGGGAAGGACCCGAACTGGTAGTGACTGGCTCCCAGCCGAAGCGGAGAAACCTCCTGGAGCGCCTGTCCATTAGGATGTGGTAGTACGTCCTTGAGATCTATCGAGCACATCCAGTGGGTTTCTCCCAGAAGGGGGAGAATAGATTGTAGAGTGACCATTCGGAATTTTTCTTTGGGGACTGCCAGGTTCAAGAGAGAGAGGTCTAGGATTGGTCTTAGTTCCCCGTCTTTTGGCACTAAAAGAACCTGGAGTAGAACCCTGATCCGATCTGGTCTGGGGAACGGGCTGGATGGCTCTTTTCTCTAGCAGATGGCCAATTTCTGCCAAAGCGGCCTCCCTTTGACCGGGTGGTACGCCTGGGAGGGACTGCAACTTTGGAAGGTGAAGGAAAGGAATGCGATATCCCTGGATATGATTTGGAGAACCCAGCGGTCCGATGTTATGGACTCCCATGCCGCTAGGTGTCCCGAACGCCCCGACTGCCTCCAGAGTAGAGCAGTCGGGCAACCCTCAGGGTTGCTGCGGGCCGTTCAGAGAAAGGTTCCCTGGACCCGAAGTTTCTGGGAGCCCCTCTGCCTCTAGGGCGGCGTCCTCCCTGTCCTCCTCTGCCACGGAAGGACTGGTTGTCCGGAGCAGGCTGGGACTGCTGCGACTTCGAACCACATCTTCTTCTGACCCTTTTGGTTCCTAGAATAGGGCCTCTGGGGTGCAGAAAGCGGATTCGACGGCAGACAGCGTCTTCCGTCCTTCTCGCTCTGGGTCAACGTCGCGAACGGTCTTGCCAAACAGAGCAGAACCATCAAAGGGGCGTTCGCAACGACGCCTTGAAGGGCTCAGAAAAATCGCAGTGGCGGAGCCAGGCCTGACGCCTAGTGACCAGTCCTGTCCCGCAGCTCTAGCGGCGCCCTCCGTAGCATGGGAGAGTAGCCGCATAGAAGTATTTGTGACTGACCTAAGAGTGGCCATTTTGGTGGAGTGCAGAGCTCTGTCCTCCTCCGAAATGGACTCAGGGGGGGATGCAGCGTACTCCTTAATAAGGTCTCGCTGCATCCGAATAACATGTGCCAAATAGTTCAGCGCCCTTACCGAGAAGGTCGCCGAACTGAACATCCGCTTCCCCAAGCGGTCCATCATCCGAGACTCCTTGCTCGGTGGGTGGACTGAGGGACTCTCCTGAGCCAGTTCCCTCTTTGTGGCCGCCGCCATCAACATGGCATCTACAGGAGGCCCCTTACTCCAATGGGTCCTGTCAGAAGGCGGGCTAAGGATTCTATCAGGTCTTTTGGGAATTGGCTCCACGGTGTCCGGTTCCTTCCACGCCCTGGTGGTAATAAGGTCCACCAGGGGGTCGGCAGGGGACACCCAAGAGGTAGACGGGCCCGTTTGAATGCCTCCAAGAACACGGACTCGTCCGAGGATGACTTGGGGCAGACCACCCCTAATACGGAGCATTTCCATGATGTCTCCAAGGAGACATCCTCGGGGTGACCGTGGGAGCCTTCCCTTCCTCCAAGTCCGTGTCTTCAGTGAGAGACTCAGGGAGTCAATGTGCCTCCTCTTGCGTATGCTTGAGAGCCTCCTCTGGGGGCTGTCAGAGGAGTCCTCGCAGCAGCAATTTGCTCCATGGGAGCAACTTGGGGCACAGAAACGGGCTGTCCCAGGGGCCGGATGGTGGAAGCCTGGCCCAGTACAGAGGGAGCGCGGGACGAAGCAAGTGCCGGGGTCCGGAGACCCTCAACAGAGCCCTCTCCACTACATCAAAAGCGAAGGGAGCCGACCTCGACCAAAGGATCCGACAATCGGCTCCCTCGGATCCGAAGAGTGGATCGAGCCGCGCCAAGCACTCGGATCCGAAGGGACAGTGCGCTCCGACACAGACGGCGCCGAAGGAGCACTGATCCCCGGATCCGGCTCGGATCCAGGCTCCGAGAGATCGGGTCCGACGCACTCGAGGGCATGGTCGGATCCGGTACCAAGTACTATCGGCTCCGACCTCCCCGCTCGAAGCTGCTCGGCTCCAGTTGCTCAACCCGGAAGCGGGTCGGAGAAGGAGCAATAGGCTTAAAAGGGTGTTGAGCTCCCGGAGGGGAGGCAAGAGCACTCCCATCTGCATCTGGGCCTGGATGAACCTTCTCATCATCCGTCCAGATCATCATCGAAAGGCTATGGGTAGATCTCGACGAGGCTACCGAGGTAGGCCTGGAATGCCTCCTCGATAGCCTCGACGGAGATCGGGTCTCCTCCTCCTCAGGACCCGTGAGAAGCACACAGGTGACCGGAGCCGAAGGAGGAGACCGCATCAACAGGAAGCCGGGAGAAGCCGCTGGCAGGCGGGCCGAAACAGAGGTCTCGGCCCGCTTGTGGTGCTTCTCCTCCGTCCTTTTAGATGCATCCCTCTCCTGTCCTGAAGCGGGAGTTTGAGTCCCAGGAGCAGGAGGGGTGCCACAGGGGAACAGCTGCAGCCGCAGGAGTCCCGGAGCGGAGGTCGGAGCCGAGTCCGGCGGTAAAGACCCGCCAAGACCAGCTTGGACCTCCGCTCCTCAGTGCCCTGGGGTTGAACCCTGCACAAATGGAACAACCAGATGTGAGGTGTTCAACCCCAAGACACTTAACACACCGAGTGTGGCCATCAGCCGGTGAGAGCTTATGGCCACACTCGGAGCATTTAGAAAATATTGACTTAGGCTGTTCAGCCATAGTCACCAAAGTTAACTAAAGTTACAGAAAGTAACTGTAAAACAATAAAGAAGCACACAGGCCTCACACACACTCTACGAACCAGCGAGGGGAGGGAATAAAAATTACTACAGAAAATTAAATTAAACTAAAAAACAGTCAATAATAATAGGAAACCTACAACTTTCACACAAAAAAAGTTAAAGAAGGCAAAAATTCTCTATTTTAAACAAGAAATATCCACTTAGCTGAGAGCTATGAAATCCACATCTAGTTACCAGCGCGGCAAACAAGATCTGGGGTCATGAGGGTAGAGCAGGGCATTATGGGTGAGGGGAGGAGCTGAGAGCTTGGATCCATAGCTGGAAAACTATGCCGGTTCGGATCCGATATCGGATCCATAACCCACAGGTTGCAGACAAATGAATATCCTACTTCAGATCTATAATTTAAGTAAAATGTAATGAAATGGGCCATGTTTTTTTGAAGAAATCTGACAGAATAAAATAAAAATTCTACAAGTGCCCATAGCTGAGCAGCGCTCTAACAAGCTGAGTATGATTGCCCGCAGGTGACCAATGGTTTAACAGGGGTAATATGAGTACCCGGAGTTGAGCAGCGCTTTAACACGCTGAAATTGTGTGTCCGTAGTTGAGCAACATTTCTCATAGCGTAATATGCGTGCTCATAGCCAAATAACGCGTTAACCAGAGTAACCCGTTTGCGCAGAGCTGCGCAGCGCGCCAACCGGCTTACCGGCGGGCAACGTTGAGCAAGACACACCTCCTAGCCTGTATAGACAGTAGTAAAATAAAAAAAAGCAATGCCTAGGCTCGAACCCAGGATACTGTGCATCATAGTCAAAGTACTGAACCACTAAGCCATGACAGCTGTACTGAAAAATGCAGTATTAGCATATATATAGGAATGAATGGAAATAGAAGCATGACAAAGCACGTTTTTTTAAGCTGATACAATTCCAAAATGGCCAATCACAGATAAGTGCGGGAAAAACAGCATATATAAGCCCCATAGGCGGGAATACACAGCATAACTGATTGTGGAACCTATTTGCAGTCAGGATGGCAGAGTAGTCACTTCCGAGCACAGAGGTGGGGTGTTGAGGAGTCCAAATATATGGTTTGGCTCCTAGTCCATGATCAATGAGGCTCATCTCATGCAGGGCCAGGTTCTGTGGGGAGCGTACAAGGCAGAGGCGTGGAATCTGTTGGCACATGATCTCACCAGTGCCACAGGCATACCAAGGACTGGTGAACAGGTCCGTCACCATCATGCGGACCTGAAGAGACGAAAGCAGGACCAACTGAACCATTGGATCCAGGAGGCCCGGCAAATGCCCAACGCCCCACTACTAAGTATCCATGTAATTATGTATGTAAGGAATTATCCTAGTTGATATTATGGAGATGTATGTTCCAATATTACTTCGTTTATATTACAGCTGCAGGTGTGCGTTCTGCGAATCGGCGAGCCTATGGTGATAGGCTGGAGCGGTTGCACCACCAATCTGTTATACAATATAAGCGAGACAGCTTGTAAAAGAGTTCAGTGTAGTTACATATTAATAAAGTTCAAATAACACTAGAAGACAGATTCTGCTAGTACTGTATGATCAGATAAGTGATGCAGCCTGTAATCCAGAAATAAAAATTAATCAAGTCTGAAACAGAGATTTCCCACCTGTATTGTAATATCAGATAACCTGCTGCAGCCTGAAAATTAGTGGTAAACAAGCTAAAGACAATAGACATGCGTCAAATGCATCCCCTTTGAAAATATGCCATATGAAACAAGTGAGTCTGTTGGAAAGGATTGTTGTACCCAAGTATGACATGTTAATAACGCCAAGAATAAAGTACCATCTTGAATTGCAAAAATAAAACAAGTGAGAGTGTGAGAAAGAGGTACGAATTGACCAAGAAAGCTGTTATAACTTCTGAATAAAGTATACTGCAGTCAGTACATAACGAAATGAATGAGACAGCCACAACCAAACAGTGAAATGTTTGTAATAAAGTACTAAAGCTGGAATGTGTCTGTTCCACAATTTGGATATGTTGCTGTACCCTTGCAATATGGAGATAGTATGGTTGTATGAAATAATGAACATCCACAGTTGTCTAGAGCCATATAAATCAAATGTAGCAGGATTCTGTACCTGAACACAGCCAGATATGAATGTGTATGAATAAAAATGCAATGTATATTAATGTAGCAGTAACGGTCTCATCACCAACATTCCTAAGGTTACATATAGGAAACTGTACTAAGACCTGTAGAGTATATATATCTGCAGCTACTAGAGATGTACAGCATATGTATAGGTAGTTGAAGTTGTTAATGAAATGTTTCTTCATCCTACCCTATATTCACAAATAATGCCATTCCACAACAAACTGGGTAAGTGTATTCACAATTAATTCCTATGGACATTTGTCCTGTTGGTTCAAACATATTTGCACGTACGTTAATGCATGTGCCCTGTTCACATATCCAAACCTGATGGCCTGTTGCCATCAATCAACCCTGCATGTTGTTGGATTGTGTACTGTTGTTCAAAATATGCATGTGTTATGCATGTTGTTCAATGTTTGGAATTCATGGGTGTTTGGTTAATGGGAATACTGATGCATGCTGTTACAACTAATTTTGAATGGTATTGTTTGTTACTAACCCAAAATGTCATAAAATATTGCTAAACATAGGACAACAGGGAAGGCGGGTTCCAGTGGACCCACCTCTCCCACCTCAGCTGGCGAGTGCACCTGGCACTAGTGCCCCGGCCGGAACCTCCTCCGGTGGCCCTGTGTCACCTTCGGGTGGAAGCGCTGCAGGGGATGGGGCTTGTCCCCCCTATGCAAACATGGCCGGAGGAGACCATCCACTCACCCTCCAAAGTGTCCGGTCTGTGGTGAGTAGCGAGATCAGGCAGTCTGTGCTTGAACCCCTACACCAGCTTGAGGCTCGGGTGGCGCAACTCACGGGTGTGCCTGCTGCCCGTCCTACACAGCCCCCAGCACAGCCCCGTCCTGGGCTGTGAAGGCGCAGTGGCAACTGCCCATGGGTGGGGATCTCAGTTCCACTGTTGCCATCTGTGGGCTCATGGGCTCGCGATATCCAAACATCCGTCCCTGTCAATTGTGTTCACCCCCCACGTGTCATACTCCGCCCCTGTATGAGTCTTGTTTCTCTTGTCTGTTAACCTCCCCTACCTACCTCCCCAAATATACCTACTTCCTGTACCTCACATTCCACTCTCACCTGAAAAAAAAAGAAAAAAGGGCACTCTGTTCCCGCAAAAAAATTACGCCCCATACATAGCTGCCCATTTTGCAGACATGTCTGCTGGACATGTGAACTGGTAATTACAATTGGCTGTACAACATATTTTGTTGTCCTCACCCCTCTCTCAGGGGTGGAAGGTTTCAAATTTCACACCAAATTACACACACATGCACAGCTGTTGCTGATAAAGAAATGGGCAGCTATGGGCCTTTCCTACATCCTTCCTGCAAATCCCGAGCTTGTTTTCCTACTGTTCTACCCTCTTTGTGCCCCCTTTTTCACCACTTTCCTATCTCCCCATTTTCTTTTCTTTCAAAGAAATTAGCGCGGGTGTGCGCGAGAGTAAGCACTTTTAAGCAGTAGTAAGCAGGTGTGCACTTGTGTGCGCTTAACTAAGAATGTGTGCGTGAAGCTAAGCGACAGTGAGCACGCGTGAGCTCCGCGCAAACCAGCGCTAACCCGCTTACAACTGCTTAAAAGTGCCTTAGTCACTCTGAATGACAAGGCCTGTAGTCTGCCCAGCAGCAAAATAAAATTCCTCTGTCAGTCTCAAACACAGGACCTTGGAAAAAAGCTTTTCTTGTATCTTTACTGGCAATTCTTGTGGATTTGTATAACATTAGAGTGAGAAGAGAAACAGCCATGCTAGTCGGCAGCTAGTAGGTAATAATGTGATAGTAGCACCTTGCAAACCACACACACTATCAGAGCAGGATAAACACTGTCATATTTGAATAGGTAAGAGGCCAGACCTCGCAACTGTGACTGATTTACAGGGATGTCCCTGATTTGAACACAAATGTTAACCGTGCCCCACTGACTCCCTGTGAAATGTACTAACAGTAGGCAGAAAGGTGTTTTATCCTTTGTAATGGTAACTGTCAATTACTGAAAGTACGCACTACTTGCATGTCAGAAATGGTGTAGTAATACATATGCTCAAAATACCCCACAGTCACAACTGCAGAATATCTGAAATATATCACGGGTGTATCCCACTGATATGTACCATTCCCTGAGGCTGATAAAAGATACACCTGAGAGTATCTGAGGCCTGCAAGTGTCACAAACTCACAGGCATATCATTCTGTCTGCTGTCACACACACTGTGAATAGCTGTAGAATAGCTCTCACAAGCACACCCGCATGTAGGTGTACAACCCACAAATATCAAAGGATGTAGCCAACTAATAAAATAAGGACAGTACAGCAGTTTACAAGTGCTGCATGTGCCTGCTATCCATAACTGTTTGTACAAAGTACAATGCCCCACTACTGCTCAGCAGCAAAATAAAATACCCTTGTAGGTATCAAGCCCCACACCTTGGTCAGACCAGACTGCATGCAGTACCACCAAACCACACCAAACATATAAGGAATTGCAGTTGAAAGAAATATAGCAAGCATTACAAGGAGTGAATGTAAATGGAAAATAGGAAAGCCATAGCAACACATTCCAGTAAAGACACCTAGCAGGCATTCAAGGAGTGAATGTAAAGGCCAAATAGTGAAGCCATAGCAACAAATTGCAAGAGCCACTGCTGTATACCAGTTACTATACAAGTCCCACAGGAAAGCACATACTCCCATTTAAACAGTATTAGTATTATTAGGTGTCAGTTAACATACACACTGAGAAGAATGAACTGGAGGAAGCAATAGTCAGGTTTCAGTACAACATGCATTTCAGTGCCTACAACACAGCCTGAAATATGAGAGACATACCAACCTTTACACTCACAGAACAGTGTCCACAGCATACCAGCATGGTCCCCACCTTGAAAATCTGAAAGGGCTATGCCTACCTAACCTAACATTTTATAGCACTGTCCTGAAATCACAGTGAGAACTGCAATTACCACACAGCAGGCTGCATGCAATTAGTAAATGCTGGCTAACAACTGGTGCAGAGGCCATCACATGCACATGTGCATATACCTACAAAAGCAGTCTGTACTCCCAGTCCACACATGCAATACTTTCATTGCAACATCTGGAGGGAGGGAGGGAGAGAGAGAGCGGCAAAGAGACAGAGAGAGGCACCAAAAAAAAAAAAAACAATAAAAACCAGCAAGCCACCAAACAGCAAGCCATCACAAACAGCAGTGACAAATAAAGGTAATGTAAACTAATAATCTAATAGTCTACATACTGTGAACCCTCCATATGTGTTAGCAGTCTGTATCTATATATATATATATATATATATGAAGATGTACATAGGGCAGGTGACATACTGCAACTGTTAGTGAAGGCTGGACATACATATGTATTTGAAGGTTGCTATGTGCACATATCAATGTAAGTTGTAGTGCAACATACAATGTAGGTTGTACAGTAATGGATGTTTAGCAGTATGTTAGTGTGTGTATTCGTATGTGTAAATAAAAAAGTTATATATATATTATATGTATATGTATTCATAGATTCATAGATTATTACTAGGCTAACTGTCTTCATGGACCATTTTTAAGCCTAGCCAATTACCCCCTGTGAGAATCAAACCCTGCACCTTGTGCTTCTAAGGTAAACACATTAACCATTACGCCACCCTCCCTGTATATTTATATATATATATATATATATATATATATATATACACACATATATATATATATATATATATATATATACACATATATATATATATAAAATATGCATATATGTGCACATAGAGAGGGATGTATAAAAAGATAGACATATATAGATAGAATATGTATATACATATATATGTAATAGACAGATACATATATAGATACATACACATATACAGACAGATATGAATGTCTAGAGACATGTTTGTATATGAATATCTCTCCCCCCCCTCTCTCTCTCTATGTATGTATGTATATATATATATATGTATATATATATATATATATATATATATATATATATATATATATACACACACATGTATGTATATATATATATATATATATATATATATATATATATATATATATATACTGAGAGAGGCACATGTGTGCAGATGTAATGCAACAGGTGCCTGGTGACAAAGGCATGGACTGAACACCAGTGTGGATACTGGAGTACCATACCCCATTCCAAAACACTTACACCACTAACCACCACATAGGTGGTTGCCTGCCTACTAATGGATGTGTCAGGAGGGAACATGGGAAACAAATGTACAACAGCCTCCCCTTTGATATTCACAGTGGCACACTAGGTCTTGTAATTCCTGTACATGGTACGTGTCAGCACAAATGGTGCGTCAGCTAGGGAAATGTAGGTCACTGTACCCCTCTACACCTCACAATGTCCTACACGGTATGTACCTCCCATGACAACTACAGAAAGGGAGAAGGACACAGTCATACCTAACAAACAGTGATAATGCCCTCAAACTCATTACCTATGCAGATTGACTGACAAAAACCACAGATAGAGTGCCTTTCATACTACCTACACAGAGGTTACCACTGCTGGATATACATAGTTAAGTCACACCCATAACAGTTGTCCAACAACCATGGTAACACCTCACAATATCCCCAGCCTAAATGACCTATGTCTGTCATCCTTGGCACCACAGTAAAGAGCACATGGTGGAGGTACAGGTTCCTACCCACAAATAAGCCATACCCTGGAGTAAACCACCCAGCATTAAGAAGCAAGGCTCCTCATTAGTAGATGTCAGACATACCCCTGTTGAATGTTATTCAGATAGGTAATATGCCATATGAGTCACCCTGTGTAACTGTTTGACAGGAGCAAGTACAATCACATTACATGTGTCCCAAGGGGCAGGGTAGCATAACAGTATGCTGCTGTAGGCCCAGGGCCAATAGCATACTACCTACCTATGACACAATGCACACACACATGTACTCATTGCAATACCAACTATGTGAGGTGGAATGAGTGTGCCACTGACTGTGTGCAAGGTCTGTAATGGTGTGATTGCTCAGCATGACTTTGTGTCTGTCATGGTAGTGTGTTGTCCTTGGTGTGAGGCCAGAGAAAGATGTGTCAGGTATTGGGATACAAACATACTATATTGCCATATGTTGTGCTGTGGTTCCCTGTATGTGACTGCGGTGTAGGTAGGGGTATGGCCACAAAGACTAGGGTGCATTACCACTGAAATTTTTGCTGTGCATTACATGCATTGCATGGGTTGACAATGTTCTCCATCCATTACCTTGATACAAACCCCCAGTGTGAGGTTGTGCATTGGACCTCAGTGTGCCGACTGCTGGTGTATACTAGTTTGTTGTATGGAGTGTGCCAGGCACTGTCACACAGTTGTTGGCTGAGCACTGATATGTGTTCATTTACATGTGTATTCCCCAATAGACAGACAGATGCTATATATGGCAGTTCAGTGATATCACTACAGTAGAGTATTATGTGTGCCATATCACTTGCTCACATAATTTTCTTTCCCTTCCAGGGCGATGGTGCACCAGCGCAACCCCACATACTCTGCTGCAGAGGAAGAGGAGATACACCAGAGCCTGGTGTGGGATTTTGCCACACTCTTTTCCAGCACCAGCCAGAACCAGCAGGAGAGGGCTGCACTGTGGCAAGACCTTGTCCGTCGGGTAAATGACATAGGCATGCATAACCGGACATATCAGCAGGTACGCCATCACTGCAGTGATTTAATTAGAAATGTCCGTCAGCATGCGTCTGATATCCACAGGCAACAGCTTGCCACAGGTGGTGGGGCGGCTATACACCCCCCCTCACCAGACTGGAGGGGCTCCTCCTAAGTGTTGTGGCTCCAGCCCAACAACAACATCTGCAGACATGTGTAATGATGGAGGCTGGAGCCACCCAGCATGTGGACTTGGAGCGTGCAGGTAACATGCCATATCTATAGTTGACTGTTCTCTACACTGGTAGTTTATGCATGTGTGAGGTGTGTACTGTGTTTGTAGCTGTTATCCTGGTAATTATTGTGCAAGAGTGATATTCTCAATATCAGCAGTAGACCTGTGAAAGCCAACTGTTGTACTACTGAACTGTATCATACTCCCAGTATCAATGGCACAGTTGTGCCCACTGACAATAAATGTCTTATTTGTGCAGGTCCCTCTGGTGTAACAGCAAGGCAGCCAATCCATGCTGGTGAGTATGTAACAATAATACTTGTAATACTAATGATAATAACAGTAATAATACCCTCAAACAGTATTGCTATGTGTTTGATTGCAGGTGTTTGTGTCTGTGTGTTTGTATCTCATGTACTGAAGAGTGTGCATGTGTGCCTGTGCGCATGTGCCCATGTGTGCATGTGCATCTGTGGTAACATTGTGTACACATTGTAAACTGGGTTTCCTGTCTTCCTCTCTCAGGTTCTGGTGTTGCTCTGGTGGTGTGCAGCAGGGAACCTGAATCCACTGCTGGGGATAGTGATAATGATGAAACATGTGTAATGGCACAGGGAGGTGTGCCAGGGTCCGTTGTTGGTCAGCCAATCAACAGTACACAGCAGTCAACCCCATCAATGCGCACAGTCATCCTGCCAATACATCCATTGTCACCAATGTCCTTAGGTGATGGACAGCATACAGTGGGCATTGACCAGGGTAATGTGGTATCAGTGGCACATGCATCCCCTCACAGCAGCCATGGCCAGAGTCCTGACATGGTACCACACAGGCAGATGTCCAGGGGTTCTCGTGGGAGCATCCGTGGTCGTACTACCCCTGTCAGACGTGCCCACAGAGGTCTTTCAACCTCAGCTATGTTTCGGGCTGTAATGCAGGCACAGGCACGTATGGAACGGTACACCAGACAGGGTCTGAGGAAGCTGAGAGCGCATCGCACTGCTATGAATGACACTATGTGTGCCGTTGCGGCTGCCATCCGTAATTTCACCGAGGTCATTGACAGACGTTGGGGGGACACATTAGATCTGTTCCACAACTACATGTCCATGAGCCAGGGCAATGCAGGATGGTTGAGGCGTCGACATGGACGTATGCCAGCAACATCAGCAGCTGGCAGTCGTCCCAGACAACAACAAACCCGCGGCCGCTCCCATAGTGCCAGTACCAGCCCCAGCAACGCTGGGTCTGTGCTGTCATCAGACCGCCCTAGGAGACCACGTGCACGTGGCTCTGGACAGTCCCAGCAGGGACATGTCTCCAGTCATCAAACAACTGCTTCTGATGACAGTACCCAGTCCGACTTAGTACCGGATACTGTTCGTAGCACCCCTGCCAGGCACAGGTACCGTGCCCGTGGCCAGAGACAGTGATCTGTATGACCTGGCAGGTACACTCTGTGGCTGTCCACAAACACCCGTATATGTCAGCCACGAGGTGGAACTGTGTGCATGCATACACACATGCATAATGCTAACACCTAGGGCTAACACATACACGCACACACCGCATCAACATTGCCCCATCTTGTACTGTTGTCCCTCACTAACACACACACACACACACACACACACACACACACACATACATGTCGATTGGTTGCATCAGTGACAGACTCAGGCATACCAAGTACAAACCCTGTGCATATGATGAAACTGTGCCACCTCCTGCAATCTGTAACACTGATGCAGGAAAAGGTTAACATGGTGCTGATGCACAGGGTGACTACATAAAAGTGTAGTAATATTATCATGTTGTCAACAGTACAGTGTAATGATATCATTGTGGGTATATCCCAGCATGCCTGATGCATTAACAGTATGATTTGTCATTGTATTGTTTTGTACACCACTATTAATTACCATAGTGTAATGTCTGCACATCTTTGCATTCTGGTGGTAAGGCTGTAAACAGAAGGCCACCTACTTAGGTAACACAGGGGATAAGAAAATGGAAGTAATGATACTCAATGATGGACATGTAAACAGCAAGATGCATGCAGTCCAAACTCTACTCTGCATGGAGAATGTTGATATCTGTGCAGTAATAGACAACAGGTTCAAGACTCCCAAGAGCACCCTAGCACTACCAGGTTACACCTCATACCATGCTTGACAGCCCCAAAACACACAACTAATTATGACAGGAGGTGAGTCTCATTAAATGTCAAGGATACTGTGGTGGCAGGACAGGTAGCTTACATCCTTCTAAGTTGGGAACTGCTGATTGAGGGCTCAGTGTCTGTTATTCTAAATGTGTATTAGTTCTGGTTTAAGCACTTGGGCTTCAGGCCAGTTATTTTACATTACAAAGGTTCATGGTCTGCACTCTTGTGGGAGGAGAGGCTGGACTCTGCCCGTCTGAGCATGGAATTTCTGGCTAAGGCTTACAGTGCCTGCATATTTGAAATGTTTCTTACTGAAATTGATACACCTTGTTTGCTGTATCATAGACTAGATCCAGGCCTGCTGAATGTAGCTTGGTTTGTATGCTTGTTTGCTTGTTATTTCCCTGAAACACAGCTTTTCAGCGCTTCTGTGGATCCCTATTGACATCTGCATTGCTTACTGTACTTATTTCCTTGTTCCACTTGAAAGAAAGTCACTGCTTGTCATTTTTGCATTTAAGTTACCTGTAACACACATTGCATTTGAGTTACCTGGCACTTGCTCACTAAAGCATTTATATATGCCAGCACTAACAAATTAAAGGCACTACACCCTCACAAACTCACCTTGAGTACCTTGTTCCCCATTGGCCCTTTTTGTTGTCAATTATAAAGGAATTCCCAATACTATTCTAGCATGTCCAAAGTTCAATCTCCTCACCGGTCCAGCTGGTGGAGCTGGGAATCTTGAGGCAATGTTACGACTGTCTGATGTATACAGACAACCCTCTCCTCCCCCCAACAAATTCCAACACATGTGAGAGATGCAACCATATAGCCAAACTGGAGGCTAAGCTCTCTCAACTGAGTACTGGCGAAACCTGTCAGGAGGAGAAGGAAACCACAGTCACTCCAATTCCAGTCTCACATAGGCCTACCATGACAGCAATCCAAACACAAACACACAAAAACATACTCGGAGTCTCTAAATAAAAATCAGCCTAAGCAGCAGAGACCTCCAAAGCAGACACCCAAGCAACCGCTACCCCAGAACAGACAACGTGCAACACATAGCTCACAAAGCCAGTGTGCCAAACAGTCACTGCCCTTAAGGCTAAACAACACACCTGATACACTTGTAATAGGTGACTATCATCGGGCACACTGACGTCCCGCTCACCAGGCTGAACAAGGAGAAGGTCACGGTGAGATGCCTGCCGGGCGCTATGATCCACCACATAACACAAGCACACAGGTCACTCCAAGGCAAGTACAAATATGACTCAGTCATTGTCCATGCCAGTGTGAATGACCTGAGACATACCTCCCTGGACTACATGAAGAGAGACATAGAGGAGCTCTCTGAGCATGTGGCCCAGGCTGGTATGACCCTGACCTTGAGTAGCATCTTACCCTCACCAAGAATTATGCCACAATATGAAGACAAGATGATCAATTTCAACAACTGGCTTAAGTTTCGGTGTCAGTCAAAAGGGATCCAATGCCTGTCAGCTTGGGATGACATGCAAGACAAGTCATGATGCTTTGCTAGGGACGGCTTGCACCTGTCACCCCTGCGCTTTTGGATATTGGCAAAGGCTCTTGCTACCCCCATAGTGTGCTTTTTAGGCAAGGCTCAAAAGACAAAACCACCTCCATAGGTATCACAAGGGATAGGAAACTAATAGTAATGCTACTCAACGCCAGCAGTGTAAACCTCAAGATGCATGCACTGGAAACTGTCCTTAGCATGGAGAATATCAATATCTGTGCAGTAACAGAATCCTGGTTCAAGTCTCCCGAGAGCACCCCAGTACTGCCAGGTTATACCTCATACCATGCTTGTCGGCCCCAAAACTTGCACCAAACCAGAACAGGAGGGGGGTATCAATATTCATCAAAGATACACACACCTCCAGGTTGGTGGCACAGCACGAAACATCAGAGACTATCCATGTGCAACTAACAGTGGGTAAAACTGCCTTCCAGTTTATAGCCTGGCACACACCACCCTCCCAAACCCAGGAACCCCACTTGGCCTTCCTGAGAACACTGGAAATATGAAGGTCTCTCCAAACACCATTATGTTGGTGGACTTCAACTACCCAAACATAGACTGGGAGCATTACTCTAGCTCCAACACCCTAGCTCAAAGGTTCCTAGCATTTATACACTCAAATGCTATGGAACAACTTGTCACCACTCTAACAAGAGGGGGAAACATACAGGACCTGATCATCACCAACATGGGGACTCTATGCTCCAGACCAGCAGTGTACCCCTCACTGGTAAGATCAGACCATAAACTAATCTCACTGGATATTCACATCCCAACCACACCCCCTGCCCACAAAACCACAGTGTAAAACTTCTCTACAGCAAATTCCACACCCCTCAAAACCGAAGTGGAATCCTTCAAAGCCCCTGAGCCTGTGGAAAATACAGCCCAGACCACAGAATCCTTTATAAACGCATTCTATGAACACCTTCAGGAATGCATGGATCATGCAATCCCAAATAACAAGACCCAATCCTCCAAGGGCAAACATCCCGTCTGGTGGACCAGAGCCATAAGCAAACTATACAATAGAAGGAGGAAGTTACTACATGATAGAGCAAAATCCCAAAAAGGGGAGGCATCTCTGTTCAGTGTTAGTAAAATACTACGGGCACTCATAAAATCGTCTAAGGCCAGCTTCGAGAGAAGAAATGCACAGGACACTAAGGATAATCACAAGGCTTTCTTTAGTTATGTTAGGAACCTGGGTGGGACTTCCCAGATATGCTCAGAATATTCCAAAATGACAAAAAACTACACCGAACCCACAGACATTGCCAACATCCTAGCTGACCGGTTCAGAGAAAACATCTCCCCTCCCCCTCCTCACCAGAAGGGCAAATATCTATCCCAGCAGAGTGCTGCCCCCCTGACATCTCATATGCTCAGGTAAGAGCCACCCTCTCCAAAGCAAATAACACAGCATCAATGGAACCAGACGGTGTCCTGGCCTGCGTCCTACATGAACTCCAAGATGAGCTAAACCCAAACATAAAACTACTGTTCAATCTCAGCCTTACCACAGGATATGTACCCAAAGAGTGGCGTACAGCAACAGTGGTCCCTCTACACAAAGGTGGTGCCTCAACGGATCCTGTAAACTATCGCCACATAAGCCTGACTAGCTTGGTCTGCAAAGCTATGGAAAGGATCATCACGGACCTCACAAATAAAGATATTGGGGACCTACAGACACTGGATCCTACCCAGTTTGGCTTTAAGGCCAGATCCTGCCTCTTAAACCTAGTTGATTTCTTTGAAACAGTCACCAAACAGTCACCAAGGCCATTGACAAGGGGAAGGTGGTCCGCACAGCCTACCTGGACCTCGCAAAAGCCTTCGATACAATACCCCACTCGGGAATTATAGATAAGCTCACCAGCTTAAATATAAACCCCTATGTCACTAGATAGGTTGCAAACTGGCTCAAGGACAGAACCCACATGGTTAGAATTGCTGGAGCCATGTCAGACTCAAAACCAGTTACAAGTGTCATCCCACAAGGCTCAGTCCTGGGACCTCTCCTGTTCGGTATATATTTCTCGGAGGTACAAGCCAACACGGACAGACTGTGGCTGACCATGTTCGCGGATGACTGCAAACTGGCCGCTATAATTGACTCTCCAGCCGACACAAGCATCCTCCAAAATGGCCTCATAGAAACATACAACTGGTGCCAGAGCCACGGCCTCAAGCTAAATGCCACAAAGTGTATAGTCATCCCCTTTGGCAAACACAAAGTGGCCACAAATGACCACATAGGTGGTAATCCATTACGTACGGAAGAAGTAATTATGGACATGGGGACCGAAGTTGATAGCAATCTCTCATTTGACAACCACGTGGCCAAAGTAGTTGGAAAACATTTTATATAGCCCACCTAATCATGACAGGATTCACATCTAGATCAGGGGAGGTCATCTTGCCTCTTTACTCATCCCTCATCAGGACCATAATTGAGTACAATGCCCCTTTTGGGATTTACCTTACCAGACACCTGCAGCAACTGGAAAGACCACAAAAGTACCTCACCAAGAGGATCAAAGGGCTCAAACAGATGCCATATTCTGCCCGGTTAACAACTTCATGCTCAGTGGCATAGCGCCTGCTCAGAGCCAATCTGTGCCAGATGTATAATGCCATGTCCAACCCGGAAGTAATGGACATGCTGCACCTCAGAAAATCCAAATCCCATCGAGCTACGCGCTCGAGAGACTTGAACCTCAGCACTGACATCAATAGGACATGATGGAGGGACAGATTCATAACCCAGAGGCTCCCTTCACTCTGGAATAAAATCCCAGTCCAGGTTAGGCAGAGTCCCTCATTGACTCTCTTCAAGAGGAATCATGATGAGTGGATGGGGGATCGTAGGTGTACCCCGGTTATCACTTCTGTGTCAATGTTAGACAGACGCACAGTATACTAACCTCAGAAAAGGGCATAGCAACATTAATCTAAAATGGGTGGCGAAAGCCAAACGCACTCTGGCTTGGCTTATAAATGCCCTAGGGCAGGATAGCCTAGTATGAAGCTATGAACCTATACCCACACCCCCAGGTTTTTGCCACAGTGTGACGCATCACAGACTATCCACATGCAACTAACAGTGGGTTACACTGACTTCCAGTTCATAGCCTGCTACAGACCACCCTCCTAAACCCAGGTAACCCACTTGGCCTACTTAAGAATACATGAATATGTGCAGATGTATCCAAACAACAGTATATTGGGCAGCTTCATTTAACCACACATAGACTGGGAGCATTACTGTAGCTCCAACACCCTAGGTGAAAGGTTCCTAGAATACATACACTCAATTGCTATGGAACAACTTGTTACCACTCCCACAAGAGGGGAAAACATGCTGCACCTTCTCATCACCAACATGTGGACAATATGCTCCAGACCAGAAGTGTATCCCTCGCTGGTAAGATGACACCACAGACTTCTCTCACTGTATATTCACATACCAACCGCAGCCCCTGCACAGAAAACCACAGTCAAAAAGTTGTGTAATGCAAATTCCATGTATTCACATGAGGCAGGCTTCACACATGGGAACTAGTTAAGATCACAGGTACATATGCCTATGTGGCACACACATACCTCATGTGTGCATTGACAGTACTGATATAATCTATGTCATACAATATTAAGAGCAACACCCCACACACATGGACAAACTGTGTGACAAAAACACGCATGGCATTTGTAGGATTCAAACCCAAAAAGCCAAAAGGGACATTTCTTTCACACAGAATTGCGCACACACTAACCCCCCCCCCCAAAACACACACACACTGAGCATTTGCAGGATTCAAACCCCTACCTATGTTATGACACTTGAGTGAGACGCATTAGCAGAGTGTGTTATTTGCATTACTGGGAGGTTTCCCTTCTCCTGCTATACTTATAGGGTGCTGACATCATCAGTGTTTAGAAAGAGGAATGTGCATCATGTAGTGTGTTCTTCTACTTGCCAAAAGGGACATTTCTTTGACACAGAATTGCACACACACTAACCCCCCCTCCCAAATCACACACGCACACACACACACACACACACACACACACACACACACACACACACACACTGCGCATTTGCAGGATTCAAACCCCTACCTAACTATATTATGACACTTGAGAGAGATGCATTAGCAGAGCGCGCTATTCGAATTACTGGGTATCTGTTCTTCTCCTGCAGTATTTATAGGGTGCTGACATCATTATTTATAAAGAGGTATGTACATCTATTACTGTCAGTTAGGAGGATAGCATATATGTGCATTAACAGCCGCCTACTTCAGGGTCACATATGCACATCAGCACTGCCAGGTTATGTTTTATACCATGCTTCATGACCACAGGACCTGTAACACACAACACAACCAGTTCAGACCACCCCTCCCATATCCAGGAACGACACTTTGCTTCCCTGGGAACAGTGTAGGATATATGAAGGTGTTCACATACACCATTACAGTGGTTAACTTCAGGTACAGGTATATTGAGTGGGGGAACTACTCAGGCCTCAACAACATCACCCTACAGCCACTACAATTTGTGAATCCATGTGCTATGGCAGGACCACTCACCACAGCCACAAGGGGGAATACATATTGGACCTGACCATCTGCAACATGGGGACTATGTTCCACACCAGAGGTAGACCACCATGGTTAATATCTGACCATACCCAACTTTCCCTGGACATCCATATCCCATCCCCACCCCCAGGCAAGGAAGTCACTGCAAACAAAGTATTTATCAAAAGCACACTTTGCACTTGTGAAGACTGGGGTGAAAGACTTCAAAGGACCCATGCTGGGGGATTATACAGGACACTCTGCATAATCCTTGACAATTGCATTCTATGAGCATCTGGAAGGTTTGCATTGATCATGCTATCCCAAATAAACCCAAGACCCCTCCACAACAGGAGACCTGTCTGGTGTACACCAACCATATATAAGCTGTACAACAGAAGGAGGGAGCTAATACATTACAGAGCAATATCCCACACAGGGAGGACGTCTCTGAAAAGTATTGGCACGACACTTCAAACCCTCAAAATCATCACGTCAAAGTGTTGACAGTGAAATTGTCCAGACACTGCAGATAAGGCTCCCCTCAGTCTGTAATTGATGCCTAATTACTGTTATAAGTCCTCGCCAACCCTCTTCCAGCAAACACCAGCCACATGGATGTGACATTGCAAATTCAACCCCTGGGATCTCCACTGTGTCCCTGCTTGACGGAGGCACAGCACACTAGCCTTAAATGGTGGCTTCTGTGACCTACTTTACAGAGGCACAGTAGCCTACTGTACTGGGGAGGCAGATGCCAAACACACTCTGGCTAGGCTTGTATTCCCTAGGGCAAACAGCCTAGTATTGACCTCTACACCCATATGTTTAATTTTCAGATGCGCAATATTTGTTGCTGATAAACTGTTTGCAGGTCTTTATTTCCATAGCTTTCCCTGTTTCTATGAACAACTTGTGTATCTGTGGAAGATGTTTGAATATGAGAGGGATCCACTATTTAACTTATGTCTCTGTAGTCATTTAACTGTGTGCACTGGGCAGATTGCTGTATTGTGGGAGGTTCCTGGATTAACACATACAAATACCAGATGTGTGTGGCCAACTGCTAAACTGAGACATGGCCTAAGTGTGTGAGCATGCCCAGTTCAGGCTTTCCATGGCTGGTTGCCTGACATATGTCTCATTTATCAAAGTGTGCGAGCATGCCCAGTGTAAGCTTTCCATATGTTGAAATCTGCAGTCCACCGCATTTGTGGTTGTGTGTGAACTTCCAACAATATTTCACATTTATAGTTGCGTGTTGGGAGTCATGTTGTGTACTTACTGCCCAAATGCTTTGTGTCTGAACCCAAAAGGGATTATACTGTGCCTGCAGGGTTTCCATGGGATAGTTTGCATACAGTTGTCAACATCCTTTCATACTGACCAAACACTGTAATATCGTATAGTGTACTGATTCAGTACTTTCACTGTGGTGGACAGTATCCTGTGTTTCAGTCCTATCACTGCTTTAAATATTCATAGTGAGCACACCAGACTGGTTAAGGGCCAGTTGTGCACATATGACCATGTTGCATTTTGTTCAGATATGGACTACTTAAACCAGGCTTGTCCAACATTGGTAGTGTATTCCGCAACTTGGGTGGACATTGACAAACACTAGCTATTTGCCCTAGGCCATTTCTAATGCTAGTCAGAGAGTGTGTTTGTTCTTCAACACACATTGTAACTGGAGTTTGCCATGACATATTTCAAGGTTAGTATACTGTGCCTCTGTCTACCCGTGACATGACAGTGATACCCAGGGTACACCTACCATCTCCCATACACTCATCAAGATTCCTTTTGAGGAGAGTCGATGAGGGACTCTCTGGCTAACCTGTACTGGGAGTTTACTCAAGAGTGGAGGGAGCTTCTGGGTTATGGATCAATCACTGCAGCATGTCCTATTTATGTCAGTGCTGGGGTTCAGGTCTCTCATGTGCATAGCTCACTGGCATTCAGATTTTACAAGGTGCAGCATGTTCATTGATTCCAGCTTGGACATGGCTTTATACATCAGGCACAGATTGCCTCTGGGCAGGCAGTATGGCACTGTGTGGAGCTGCAGTTTGTTTAATAAGGCAACACATGGCATCTGTTCGAGCTTTTTGATCCTCCTGGTGAGGTACTTTTGGGGTCTTTCCAGTTGCTGGAGGTGTCTGCTGAGGTACATCCCACAGGGGCCATTGTACTCAATTGTGAGGCTGATGAAGGATGACTGAAGAGGCATGATGACCTCCCCTGATCTAGATGTGACTACCTTCATGATTAGGTGGGTATATGGTATATTTCTGTAACCACTACAGCCAGATGGTTGTCAAATGCAATATATCTATCAACTTGTGTCCCCAGGTATCTTATTACTTCGAAAGTACTTAATGGGTTAACACCTATGTGGTAATTGGTGGGCAGTTACTGTTTATCCACAGGGGATGACTATACACTTGTCTGCATTTAGCTTGATGACATGGCTCTGGCACCAGTTGTCTGTTTTTATGTGGCCCTTTTGTAGGATGCTTGTGTCAGCTGGAGGGTCAGATATGGTGCCCAGTTTGTAGTCCTCTGCAAACTTGTTCAGACACAGTCCTTCCATGTTGGCCTGTACCTATGGGAAATATATACCAAACAAGGGAGGTCCCAGGACCGAGCCTTGAGGGATGCCAGTTGCAGCTGGTTTGCAGTCTGACATGGCTGCAGCATTTCTGACCATGTCAGTTCTGTCCTTGGGCTGGTTTGCAACCCATTTACTGACATAGGGGTTTAAATTTAAGCTGGTGAGCTTATCTATAATGAACACGTGGGGTACTGTATGGAAGGATTTTGCAAGGTCCAGATAGGCTGTGTGGACCACATTCCCCTCATCAATGGCCTTGATGACTGTTTCAAATGAGTCAAACATGTTTTAGGGGCAGGATTTGCCCTTAAGAAAGCCACGCTGGGTAGGGTCCAGTGTCTGTAGGTCCCCAATATCTATATTTCTGAGGTCCATGATGATCCTTTCCATAGCTTTGCAGACCAAGCTTGTCAGGATTCTGGGGTGATAGTTTGCAGTATCCATTCAGGCATCACCTTTGTGGAGAGGGACCACTGTTGCTGTACACTGCTCTTTGGGTACATATCATGTGGTAAGGCTGAAATTGAGCAGTAGTGTTATTTGGCATTCCATTCTTCTTGGAGTTCATGTTGGACACAGCCTAGGACACCATCTCATACCATTGATGTTGTGTGTTTTGCTTTGAAGATGTCTCAGCATCTGCAATGTCAGGGCGCCAGCACTTTTCTGGGATAGATATTTGGCATTGTGGTGGTGGTGGTGGTGGTGGTGGTGGTGGGGGGGGTTTGCACTGAACCGGTCAGGTTGGATGTTGGCAATGTGTGTGGGTTTGGTGTATTATTTGTAATATTTGAGCAATTCAGAGCATTTCTGTGAATTCCCACCAAGGTACCTACCCTTCAGTTAAGAAAGCCTTGTGATTATCCTTAGTGTCCTGTACGATTTGTATCTTCATAGTTTCATACTAAGCTATCTGCCCTAGGGCATTTATAAGCCTAGCCAGAGTGTGTGTGGCTTTCGCCACCCCTTGCTATGTGAATATTATGCCCATTTAGGGTTTACTTTACTGTGTCTGTGTCTAGATGTGACACAGTGATGACCCCCCCCCAGTGTAAATCTACGATTTCCCATCCACTCGTCAAGATTCCTGTTGAAGAGAGTCAGTGAGGGGCCTAACATGGACATGGACTGGGATTCTGTTCCAGAGTGTAGGGAGCCTCTGGGTTATGAATCTGTCCCTCCCGCACATCCTATTTATTTATGTGTTGAGGTTGAAATCTCTCGTGGCTCTGATGGATTTGGATTTTCTGAGGTGGAGCATGTCCATTAATTCTGGATTGGACATGGTCTCGGGCTTACATCGCCTTTGAGCAGGCAGTATGTGACTGCATACAGCTGGGGTGTCTTCAGCCGGGCAGCATATAACAAATGTTTGAGACCGTTTATCCTCTTGGTGAGGTACTTTTGAGGTCTTTCTAACTGCTGCAGGTGTCGGGTAAGGTACATCCCAAATGGGGCATTCTACTCAATTATGGGCCTGATGAGAAAAGAGTATAGGGGCACAATGACCTCTCGATGTAGATGTGAATCCTTTCATGATAAGGTGGCCAATATAGAAGGTCTTCCTAGCCACCTTGGCAATGTGAGTGTCACATGAGAGGTTACTGTCCACTTGTGTCCCTAGGTCCCTGATTACTTCTTCCGTACGTAATGGATTACGACCTATGTGATAATTTGCGAGTACCTTGTTTGGTATTTGGAGAGACATTCATACTCTCCAGTATCTTCAGGAAGGCTGAGTGGGGTTCCTGGGTTTGAGAGGGTGGTCTGTAGCATGCCACAAACTGTACAGCAGTTTTGCCTACGGTTAATTGCACATGGATGGTCTCCGATGCTTCGTGTATTGTCAGTAACCTGGAGGTGTGGGTATCTTTGCTGAATATGGATACTCCCCCTCCTTTTGTGGTTTGGTCCAGGTTTTGGGGCCAAAAAGCATGATATGCGGTATAACCTGGTAGTGCTGGGGTGCTCTCAGGAGCCTTGATGCAGGTTTCCGTCACTGCACAGACATCGATGTTCTCCATACTGGGGAGGGCCTCAAGAGCGTGCATCTTGAGGTTTAGACTTCTGGCATTGAGCAGCATTACCCTTATGTTTTTTCCACTTATGTTTTTTAGGGAGGTGGGTTTGTCTTTTCAGCCTTGCCTACAAAAGGCACTATGGAGGTGGCAAGAGCCTTAGCCAATATCCAGATGCCCAGGGGTGACAGGTGCAAGCCATCCCTGGCAAAGCAGCGTGGCTCGTCAAGCATGTCATCCCCAGCAGACAGACATTGGATCCCCTTGGAATGACACCAGTAATTGAGCCAATTGTTAAAGCTGATCATTCTGTGTTTGTACTGTGGCATCATTGTTGGTGAGGGTAGGATGCTGCTCAGGGTCAGGTTCATACCGGCCTGGGCTACATAATCGGAGAGCCCCTCTATGTCTCTTCTCATGTAGTCCAGGGAGGTACGTCTCAGGTCATTCACACCAGCATGGACAATGACAGAGTCATATTTGTACTTGCTTTGGAGTGACCTGCGTGCTTGTGTTATGTGGCGGATTGTAACAGCCTACAGGCGGATTACTGTACCCTTTTCCTTGTTCAGTCTGGTGAGCGGGACATCAGTGTGTCTGACTATGGAGTCACCTATTACAAGTGTATCAGGCATGTTGTTTGTCCTTAAGGGTTGTGACTGCTTGGCACACCGACTTTGTGTACTATGTGTTGCATGTGCTATGTTTGGAGGTAGTGGTTGCTTGGGTGTCTGCTTTGGAGGCCTCTGTTGATTTGGTGGATTTTTAATTAGAGCCTCCGGGAATGTTTTTGTGTGTTTATGTCTTTGGTTTGCAGTTGTGATAGGTCTATGCGAGACTAGGTTTGTGGTGTGTGTGGTTACCTTCTCCTCCTGACTAGTTTTGACAGTACTGAGTTGAGAGAGCTCAGCCTCCAGTTTGGATAAATGGTTGCATCTCTCACATATATTTGTATTTCTTGGGGGGAGGAGGGGGTTGTCTGTGTACATGGGGCAGGTGTAACATTGCCTCAAGATTCACAGATTCAACATTTTGTAGCTGTCCTTAGTGGATTTTGTGTGTGGCCATATTTTATTGCCATAATACTGATCAGAGATTACTTCCCTTTTTGGGATTTGCTCTATCATGTAGTAGCTTCCTCCTTCTCTTGCATGGTTTGGTAATGGCTGGGGTCCACCATGCCAGATGCCTGCGTGTATGGAATTGGGTCTTGGTTTTATTTGGGATTGCATAATCCATGCATTCCTGAAAGTGTTCATACAATGCATTTATAAAGGGTTCTGAGGTGTGGCCCATATTTTCCACAGGCACAGGGCCTTTAATGGATTCCACATCAGTTTGGAGGAGTGCAACATTTGCTTTACACATGTTTGTCACTGTGGTTTTCTGCCCAGGGACTGGGGTCAGGATGTGAATATCCAGTGTGATTACTCTATGGTCTCATCTTACCAGTAAGTGATACACTTCTCATCTGGCCATACAGTACCCATGTTGCTGATTATCATATCCAGTATGCTTACCCCTCTTGTGGGAGTGGTAAGTTGTTCCTGAGCATTTTGGTTTATGAATTCTAGGAACCTTTGGCCTAGGGAGTTGGAGCTAGAATAATGCTCCCAGTCTATGTTTGAGTATTTTCAGTCACTCGATATAATGTTGTTTGGAGAGCTTGATATTTTCATGTGTTCCGACGTAGGCCAAGTGCAGTTCCTGGCATTAGGAGGGTAGTCTGTAGCAGGCTACAAACTGGGAGGCAGTCTTAGCCACTGTTACTTGACCATGGAGAGTCCATGCTGCTTCTTGTTGTGGTACCAACATGGGGGTGTGGTTATCCTTGACAATTACTGCTAGTCACCCTCCTTTTGTAGTCTGTTCCATGTTTTGGGGCCGTAAAGCACGGTATGAGGTGTAACCTGGTAGTGTTAAGGTGCTCTTGTGAGCCTTGACACAGTTTTCTGTTACAGAACAGATATCAACATTCTCCATGCTGAGGGGAGTTTAGACTGCATGCATCTTGCAGTTTAGACTTCTGGCATTGGGTAGCATTACGTCTAGGTTCTTATCCCTTGTGATACCTATGGAGGTGGGTTTGTGTTTTGAGCCTTACCTATTCAAGGCATGGTGGGGGTGACAACAGCCTTTGCCAGTATCCCAAAGGCCAGGAGTGATAGGTGCACGCCATCCCTAGCAGGTGGAGCATCGTGTCTTGCTCAGCGCATGTCATCCCAGGCTGGCACGCATTGGATCCCCTATGACTAACATCAATACTTACACCAATTATTGTAATTGATCATCTCATCTTCATATTGTGGCATCATGCTTGGTGAGGGTAGGATGTTAGGGTCATCAAGTTTGCATATACTACATGGCGTTACATTGCTTAACACATGGCAATCATGCCTCAGGTGGTGCTGCAGGGCTGTCTATGTTGGATGCACATAGTACACTCCCTGTACATGTTTGAAAGCAGGTTGTGTCAACTTAGGCATCCCTTTTACTATATGTGTGAGTCAGAGAGAGGTATAATTTCCAGGGTTCCTACTGAGCCAGTGTATGTGCTATGCATTGCCGCTTTGCCAAGGCCAAGGCAAACTGGGCACGCCTCCTTCTGCCTACTGGGGCAGGCTCAGGCTGTTCCTCCTCTGAGTCACGCTCTGCCTGTGATTGGCTTGGCAATGGTGGGGGGCTGTTTAGCCCAGCCCTATGCTGGTCCTGCTGCAGCTGTTTTCGCAGAATCATATTATGTAGCATAGCGCATACCACGACAATTTGGGTACATGTAGTTGGTGAGTACTGCAAGGCTCCACCAGATGTGTCCAGGCACTGGAACCGTGACTTGAGCAGTCCAAACACACTCTCGATTACATTTTGTGTTTGTGCGTGTGCCTCATTATGGCGTTCTTGTTCAGGTGTGTGTGCATTTCTGATGGGTGTCATCAGCCACAGCTCCAGTGCGTAGCCAGCATCCCCCACTAAGTGACCATGTGGGATGTCCCCATTGGCAAATGTCTGGTACAGCTGCATCAAATGCCAGATATGAGAATCATGGTAGCTTCCAGGGCAGCCAGCACACACATTCATTATTATGCCCTGGGCATCACACACAACCTGGCAGTTGATGGAGGGGAAGCCCCTGTGGTTAATGTAGGCCCTACCCTGCTCACCAGCTGGTGCTTTGATGCGTATATGCGTGCAGTCTATTGCATCCGCTACCTCAGGGTATTCCGCTATTTGCTGGAAGAGATGCATATTGCTGGCAAATACCTCACGGGAAGTGGGGAAATATACATGATCACTGACATGTGCTGACATGGCATCCAGGAACTGGTGCAGTACCCTGGATGCTGATGCCTGTGATATCCCCATCATATCACCAGTTGGTCTCTGGAAGGTACCTGTTGCTAGTATTCTTAGGCCAACACATACCTTGGTTTCCACTGGGATGGGTTCCCCTCTGTTGGTTCTGTGTGTGAGGTGTGGCCTGCACAGCTGAACAGTTTGCTGTAGGAGGTCTCTGTCCACTCTATAGCGCTCCACTAATCTCCAGCTCATGTAACCCGTGCTAGGTGAACCTGGGCCTGTACACTCTTCTCCGTCTCCTCACTGTGGGTTGTCCGGCAGCATTTGCATAGTCACCACCCTCAGCAAGTTGCATATGTCTCCTTATAACAGCTATGGCAGCCCCTAGCATTTTTGGTCTGAGTGAAGCTTTTTCAGTTTTCACTTCTAATAGCTTACTCCTCTGTTGCAGTGTCTCGAGAGAAACATTCTGCACTGTTGTTTGCAGAGTTTTAAGTGCTGGGCTGGGCTACTGTTCTGCCTGTGTAATTGCCTGCTTCTGACTGTTTTCACCTGCTAGCTCTGCCAGTAATCCCTGCTAGCTTCCTACTATTTTTCATGCTTCCTTTTTCCCTTCTGTTTCCTCAGGGGGGAGCGACGCACATACCAGCGAAAACACGCCCACAGCGGCTAACACGCGCGCGCACACATGCTTAGACGGACTAGAATCTGCTTATTCTGGTTAAAACGCGCGCACACCAGCGCAAACAAGTTTACAGGTGTTTACACAGGCTCTACGTGCTTACTCTGCCTTATACGCGTGCACTCACACTTACACGCACGCACTCTAGCTTACTCGTGCCTATCAGCGCACACACGCACTCATGCACGCCCTGCAAGAAACTTTGGTGTTATCCATAGTGTACACCTTCCATTTCTTGGCTTTCCCATGCCTACTTGTTGACACTCCTCTTTCCATGATGTGTGATTGACATCTTTCACATGCCACTGTGCTCCAATGAGCTGTATTTCTTTCATACATTCCCCCCTGTGATGTCACCTATCTCCTACTCTGTTACTCCCCCTTATCCTACTGCTACACTGCACGGAATGTGCTCATTTCCTATGTAACAGTACGATTCACTATCCTACCACTCATTTACATAGGATTGCCTACTAATGCTCAGTTACATGTCTTACACTCAGATTCCCTCCTTAGCAACCCCTACTCGGTGGCCATGTTGTTTTAGCCTGCTATTCCCTTACATTATAAATTCATGCTTTGCATAAAACCCACGTTTGTGGGTTTAATTTTTTTATTTTTCTGTTTATTTTATAGCACAGCCCGTTTGCGCGGCGCTACGTTTAAACATCGCCGAAAAAAAAAACATTGTTATTTTATGTTTGCATCGGAGTACATTGCCAGTGGCCAGATATTTGGCCATTGGCATGCTGCCTGGGACATTTGCAACCTTTATTTGGAGCTGACAAGGCTCAATTGTGTTATTTGCAGAATGGTACTGAGTTATCAACTGAGTATATTTCTGCAGATAACACGGCTCTTACACGGGCAGGTTTCTGCTTCCTGGATCGCAAAATTACCTCATTTGCATGCCTTTTGGCTGCAAGTGAGGTAATTAGCATATCCACGCCCTGTCCATGTAGGAGCCGTTTTAGGTGCTCTCTTACACGCACATACAGGCTGTTCCTGGATCGCGATGGCTGCATGGAATCTTACACTACTCAGACTCCGTGCAAACCATCGTGAATCCTGCCCACTATGTGCGCTCTTCAAGTATAGGCTTAATACTAATATACTGGTTAAGCCCTGGATCCACATGAGCTCTTAACTTAAAGATCCAAGAGAGTTCTATAGATTCTAAATGATTCATGTTATTACCACTCCTTCCACTCTGGTTACTATCTGTAACACCCTAAACCTGAATGTGTGGTCAATATATGTGCTAACATGCCTAGCCAACGCATTTTGCGGATTCCTTTTCCTTGTATCATATATGTGGTTATACATTCTATACCTCCTTGCCGTCATACCTACATAGAGTCCTGCACATTTTGTGCATGTGGCTAGATAGACTAAGTTCTTACTATCACAAGAAGCATAGAACTTAGGGTTAAATTCATAATCAATGGTAGGGTGAACAAACCGCTGTTCAGCTACAATAAAACTGCACATTTTACATCTCGTGCATCGATACGTACCAAATTTATTAATGGTCAATTTATTATGTTTAACTCTAGAATGTTCCTTACATAACCTTTTTAAATTCCTGCTGTTCCTATAGCTGAAGCTTGGGTTACATCCTATCATTTTCAAAATTTTGGGATCCGTAATCAGCACATTCCAGTGTTTCTTTATTATATCCACAACATTTTTATTATCATTGGTATATCTGGTGATAAAAGGGACCCTGGAACCATGCATTTCTGTCCATCTGCTACCTATGTGACCCTTGTTTGTCCTGATACTTCCATCTTCAACACTCAAGATAGAACTTTTAATGTTACTGACCATAGAATCATTATAACCTCTATCTAAAAACAAAGTATGCAGTATATCAAGCTGCATATGTAGACTGGGACTCTCTTTACAAAGCCTAAACGTCCTAATGAACTGCCCTTTAACCACATTGGAGAAAACATGCCTAGGGTGCATACTACTAAAATGTAGAAGTGTGTTCTTCCAACAGGATTTCCTATATATATTCGTGGATAAACTGCCATCAATCTTCTTAGTGATCTTTATATCTAAAAAGTTAACTTCTTTACTAGATACTTCTGAAGTAAATCTCAAGACATCAGTAGTAGACTCCAAGAAATCGATGAAGGTCATTAGATCAACTATGCTGCCCTTCCAAAAGAGCAGTATGTCATCCACAAACATCCGATATAGTAGTATATGCTGATAGTGAACACTATTGAACAGAAACTCTCTCTCCCAGTTGTAAACTACTAAATTTGCATATGAATTTGCACATGGGGTGCATTCTGCTCAAACATGCACAGTTATTGAAACTGTGCATTCATAAGGTATCACTGGAGTAAGCATTTATTTATTTATTTTATTTTACATTTGTTTACCGGGCTAGTCCAACTGGATACATTTCCATTTTCAGCAGAGGCCCGGGGAGAAAAGCTCCACGTTGAAGTTAATACAAACAAAGTCTTTTACATAAAGAAAGTAATTAGTTAGTAAAATACATCAGAAATAAGGTTTATTCTAAATTCTAGTAATTAAAAAATATTAATAAGTAAGCACATTAACTCAAATTTCTTTACAGTACAAGATTGAAGAGATTATACTTTAGTAAAAACATTCAAGAAGAGTTTAATTAAAAAGTAAGTGTAAACCATAGAGAGAAGTATATACATTCATAACAGAGGTTAAATACCGAGGGAGAGGTAGAGAAAAAACTACTCAAGGGCAAAGAGTAGAAACAGGAGAGAGAAGGAGATTTAGAGAAAAGTAGTTAGTAGAATCATGAGATTAGTCAGGATTGATGCATGGGCATAGCCAGAGTGTTTTTAGATGTTGTTTGAGCTTTTGTTTAAAGAGGAAGGGTGATGAGATAGAAGTTAGAGTGGCTGGTAGACGATTCCAGTATTTACCTATAGTGTTGGCGAAAAGTGAATCACCTGCTATGTTATTGGACTTACTTATCTTGACCAGAAGTTTGTTAGAGGAGTGTAAAGAATTTAGGTTAGAATAAGGAGAAATAAGGTCAGACAGTATAGGAGTATTTTTAGGTTGGTAAAAAATTCTGTGAACAAAAGTAAGTTGGGAGAGTAGTAGTGTATTTTCTAGTTCAAGCCAGTGTAGTTGTTGTAGATTGTGACAGTGGTGAGTTCGAAATGAGTTTCCGGTGGCAAATCTAGCAATGCTATAGTATGCATTTGCTAGTTTAGTAAGGTTATTTTTCTGTAGGTTTGTGTATATGGATGAGGCATAAAGAAGAGTAGAAATAAGATGAGAGTGTGCAAGTGTGATTTTTGCTTGTGGAGTTAAGAAGGTTTTAATTCTATATAAGAAGCCAAGCTTTCTATTAACAGTTTTAATAGTGTTATTAATATGATTATCAAAAGTGAGGTTATTGTCAATTAAAATACCCAATAGCTTAGTGGTAGAGTCAGGGGCTATATGTGTGCCATTGTTGGATGTAATTGTGAAGTCTAAGAGGGGAGACTTAATATTAGGCCTGAAGAGTAGGAGTTTGGTTTTTTTAGCATTCAAAAGGAGGCAGCGTTTCAAGAACCATGCCTCAACTGTGCTAAATACATTCTGTGTGAGGGTTAGTAGTTCAAGGGAGGAGTTTGCAGAGCATATGAGTGTGGAGTCGCCTGCATACTGAATACAAGTAGCTTGAGGTAATGCTGCATGTAAGTCATTTATGAATAAAGAGAAGAGGAGAGGTCATAGGATGGACCCCTGTGGTACTCCAAGAGAGACTGGCAGAAGGGATGAAAGAGTATTATCCCAGAGAACTGCCTGTTGCCTGTTATTAAGGTAGGAAGTGAACCATTGAATAGCTTTGGTATCTAGAGAGAGGGATTCAAGGGTTTCTATGAGCATATTATGGTTTACCATGTCAAAGGCTTTTGACAGGTCTATAAAGAGTGCAGATGACAGAATATTATTATTGCGGTTTCTGTTTATACATTCAGTAAAAGATAGGAGAGCTGTTGTAGTACTATGAAATGGCCTAAAGCCATGTTGACAGTTGGCTAGTAGGTTATATTGAGTAAGGTGGTGCATTAGCTGATGATGAATACATTTCTCCATGATTTTTGCTAAGGGAGATAAGAGTGCAATAGGTCTATAGTTAGAATAGTCATTTGAGCTACCACCTTTGTGTAAAGGAATTATGTGGGAAATTTTCCAGATAACAGGTATGGTACCCTCACTGATGGTTCTATTAATAATGAGAGATATGGGATAGGCAACTTCTTCAGCTGCTTTTGAAGGTATTCAGATGGTAACTGATCAGCAGAAGGGGTACAAGGTTTGAGTTTTGGATGAGTTTAAGGATGTAAGAAGTAGAGATGGGTTGTAGTTGGAATATAGGGAGATTAGTAGATGTGCCAGCATGAATATTTGCTTTGTCTATAGTAAGATGACTAGCTAGTGAATTAATGGTGTCTGTGAAAAAGGAGTTAAAGGCATTGGCAGTTTGATGTGAGGTATTCTTTTCGGTCCCAGAAGGTGAAGGTGTAGTAGAATGGCCTGGGTGTAGGAGTGAATTTAGGGTTGACCAGAACCTTTTGGGGTTGTTATGATGAGTTTGGTGTAGTTTACAACAATAGTTTTTTTTATCTGTAAGAACAGCTTTTTTAGTGCTATTTCTTAACTGTCTAAAGGCTTGATGGTCTGAGGTTGTTTTTGTACATCTCCATTTAGCCCAAGCTTTGTTCCTAAGTAATATTTTCTGTTTTGTCTCTTTGGACAGCCAGGGGGCAGGTTTAGATTTAATTCTGATAGATTGTTTTGGAGCATGTTGGTCAACTATCGATAGGAATTTGGTATTGAAATATGTGATGGCATCTTCCAGTGTTAGGGTTTTTAGAAGATCCCATTTACAGGCTTTTAATTCATTTTTGAATGATAATAGGTTGAAGTGTTTCTTGTTACGTAAAACCCTGTAGGTAGGAATGTGATTAATGTCACTCTTTTGTCTTATGATGTAAGTTAAGGAATGATCACTTACATCATCAGGCAAAGTTCCTGTTGTATATGTTTGTTGCTGTTTGTTAATAAGAATCCAATCTAAAATACTTTCTTTGTTATTGGGTTTATTAATTCTTGTGGGATTAGAGATTAGCTGAGTAAAGCCATGTAGATTAATGTGAGATGAAGAATTCTTTGTATTAGTAGAGGACCAATCACAGTTAAAGTCTCCTAAAATTATAGTTTCTTGTGGGTAGGAAGAGGATATCCAACTTAAGATATTCTCAATTGTAGTGTAATTATTGCCAGGGGGTAGGTAGATACAGATGATATAAATAGATTTTTTAGGGTTAAGTTGTAGTTTAGAGGTAAGGATCTCAGCTTTAACATCTTTTGGAGGGTCAGAGGGTTGTGCAGTGATTTCTAGTCCATTTTTAAATAAAAGTGCAACTCCTCCGCCCTTCCGTTGCATGCGGTCCATTCTCAATATGTTATATCCAGGGGGAAGTATTGCATTATCTTTAGTACTAGGTTTTAGCCATGTTTCAGTGAGACAGAGAATATCAAAGGAGTGAGTATCAAGGAGAGCATGGAGATGAGCAATCTTATTGTTAATACTGCGGATATTGAGGTGTCCTATGAGTAAGGCATTAGAGACAGTGGTAAGAACAGAGGGGATAGTGTATGAGGTATTGTGAGGTAAATTAGTGGAGTTGTCAGTTGGTCCAGGATTGGGATGTATGTCACCATCACTAAGAGTTGGTGTTTTTAGTTCAAATGATGGTTTGCAGGAGAAGTTGGTTAGGTATTTGATCCTCCTTATGTTTGGGTTATTGAAGTTAATGTGTGTAAGTCTATGGTATTTGGATAATAGGTAGCTGGGGGTACATGTGATGTTTAAATGAATATAGGTTTGGATAGGATGTTGGAAGGCTGCTTGTCTACGACAGTAACTAAAGTGGTAATAGTTAGGTGTCTCATAAGAAGTTAGGAGATAGATGGTGACTAAGCCTAGGGAGCACAAATATATGAATGTTAGTTCGGTTAGCGTAGTTTTAGATATTAGAGACATATTGCTAAAAAGAGTTATAAAGCCTTTGGATATAGTTAATATTTACAAAAAGGAAACAGGTTAAAGTAAAGGAAAGGTATAGTGTAGTTGAGAGCAGTAATTAAGTGAATAAGGGGAGGGGAGGTGTAGAGAGAAGGATAATATAAAATAAGTTAGGAAGGATAAGGTGGTGATGTAGTAAGAGGGAGGTTAAAGAATGTAGAAGGGAAGGGAGTGGAGTTAAACTAATAGGCAGTTACAAGAGATAGGAGGGCTCAGGGAGTGGGTGTGGTTAGGGAGGTATAAGTGTGAGAGCACCTGGGGTGGGTGGGGAGCGAAGCGGGGCAGAACCAGTCAGTGGTTCGTTCGGAGCCTATCAGACCTTCCAGGGAGCTTATTGCCAAAGTAAGTCAGTCAGATAAGAAACCGCTTAGTAAGGAAGGTTAATGGCAGTAAATGTGAAACAAATCAGTTTGCAATTTAGTTTAGACAAAGTCCAGTTTTCAAATTACTCTGTAACCCAGTGTCTGTTATAAGCATTTGTAAAGGATAAAATTCAGTTACAAAAAGAGTTAGCGAGGCAGAGATAATTAACAATCTTCAGCAGACTATAGGAAGCTTCAGACACTGAATTGTGCTGCCATCTAGTGGCATAAGAGAGTAAAGACCTCAACGTTAGGTTAGCAAGGGGGTTAATTTATAAGGGAGGTAAGATGGCTTAGGTAAGTTCCGCTACTGTGCTGGCCCAGCTCAGACAAGGTCTTAGCAATTGTAAATGGAAAAAATAGAAACACATACATAAAGTTCCGTAAGGGCTCTCAGTTATAGACAAGCTGAGAATATAGTGATGCGTCCAAGGTTTCACACTTTAGGAAGCTGCGATGTAGCTTCTTTAAATACTAAGTTACTTTTGGGATGCCCAACAGCAGAGAGGGACAACCCGATAAGCAGCACTTGGTTTCAAGATAAAGTTCCGTAAGGGCTCTCAGTTATAGACAAGCTGAGAATATAGTGATGCGTCCAAGGTTTCACACTTTAGGAAGCTGCGATGTAGCTTCTTTAAATACTAAGTTACTTTTGGGACGCCCAACAGCAGAGGGGGACAACCCGATAAGCAGCACTTGGTTTCAAGATAAAGTTCCGTAAGGGCTCTCAGTTATAGACAAGCTGAGAATATAGTGATGCGTCCAAGGTTTCACACTTTAGGAAGCTGTGATGTAGCTTCTTTAAATACTAAGTTACTTTTGGGACGCCCAACAGCAGAGGGGGACAACCCGATAAGCAGCACTTGGTTTCAAGATAAAGTTCTGCAAGGGCTCTCAGTTATAGACAAGCTGAGAATATAGTGATGCGTCCAAGGTTTCACACTTTAGGAAGCTGCGATGTAGCTTCTTTAAATACTAAGTTAATTTTGGGACGCCCAACAGCAGAGGGGGACAACCCGATAAGCAGCACTTGGTTTCAAGATAAAGTTCCGTAAGGGCTCTCAGTTATAGACAAGCTGAGAATATAGTGATGCGTCCAAGGTTTCACACTTTAGGAAGCTGCGATGTAGCTTCTTTAAATACTAAGTTACTTTTGGGACACCCAACAGCAGAGGGGGACAACCCGATAAGCAGCACTTGGTTTCAAGATAAAGTTCCGTAAGGGCTCTCAGTTATAGACAAGCTGAGAATATAGTGATGCGTCCAAGGTTTCACACTTTAGGAAGCTGCGATGTAGCTTCTTTAAATACTAAGTTACTTTTGGGATGCCCAACAGCAGAGGGGGACAACCCGATAAGCAGCACTTGGTTTCAAGATAAAGTTCTGTAAGGGCTCTCAGTTATAGACAAGCTGAGAATATAGTGATGCGTCCAAGGTTTCACACTTTAGGAAGCTGCGATGTAGCTTCTTTAAATACTAAGTTACTTTTGGGACGCCCAACAGCAGAGGGGCACAACCCGATAAGCAGCACTTGGCTTCAAGGAGCAGCACACCACGCGGACTACCAGGGGACGCTTACTCTAGGGAGATAGGAGTTTTTGCCTTATTACATATGGAGATACTCAACAGACCTCAGCAATGCACGTTTCTGCACAAACATGTCATTTGGACATGTGTAACGGCACACTGACGGGCTTCCTGATTGTGTGTGTACATACGTGTACGTGCATAAATAGAAGTTATGTCCTTACCATAACGTTCCATGTGGAGTGTTCATCTCGCCTTTGTTCTTACACATGGGTTCGGAGCCGATCCTCGGCTCCGTGTCGGCCGCTTGGCAAAGCTCTGCATCGAGAAGAAGCTCGAGACCAACCTATCTCCCACAATTCCCCTCTGCCTTTACCTCAGATCTAGTTTGCAAACAAACCAGACCGCAACGGGAGTGAACATACAACATACATGCTAAGGCATAGCTGAAAAACAGCCGTAACAACTGAGAGAAACAGAAGCGGGAGAACCAAACCAGACACCTAAACTGGACGTTCTTCCTGAGGGTGGGAGGGTGGGAATGTAAGAACAAAGGCGAGATGAACACTCCACATGGAACGTTATGGTAAGGACATAACTTCTATATGTGAGAGTGTTCAATCTCGCCGTTTGTTCTTACACATGGGTAGCGTCCCTAGCTCCGTGATCCTGAGAAACTCACGGAAGAACGTTCCTGAGCACAGTGGAACCAAAGGTTGCCCTGTCCCTGGAAACCCTATCCACTTTGTAATGAGTAATGAATGTATGTGGTTTAGACCAAGTGGCGGCCGCACAAATAGTGTCCAACGGTAGGCGGGCCGCATGAGCCAGGGATGTAGATATTGATCTAGTAGAATGTCCTTTGGGTCTGATGGGTAAGCTCTGCTCAGAAGCAGTATAAACAAAAATAATACAATCGGATAGCCATTTGGAAAGGGTTCGCTTCGTCACTGCCATGCCCTTTCTGCTGTCCGCAAAAGCTATAAAGAGCTGATCTGTTTTTCTGTGATCCTTTGTTCTATCCAAGTAAAATCTGAGTTGTCTATGAACATCCAACTTGTGTAACATATATTCCAACTTATTGGAATGGTTCTTGAAAAATGTGGGGAGCTCAATGGACTGATTAATGTTACTGACGGAACAAACTTTGGGAAGAAAGGATGGATTAGTGCGAAGAGATACCCTATCAGGGTGAAAGATCAAATATGGGTGTTTAACGGAAAGAGCTTGAAGTTCTGATACCCATCTGGCTGATGTGATAGCTACCAGAAAGAGGGTTTTCCATGACAAAAACTTCAAAGAACAGGAAGAGGCTGGTTCAAAGGGTGGTAGCATTAGCTGTGATAATAGGAGGTTCAAATTCCATGGTGATGTAGGAACCCTGACTGGTGGCCTGATATGGAAAGACCCTTTTAGAAAGGCCTTACAAAGTCTATGAGCCATAATAGGCGCCCCATTTTCTCCCACATGAAAGTTTGAAATGGCAGCCAACTGAACCCTCAAAGTGGCAGTTCTCCTGGTGAAATAGTACAGATAGAAACTCCAAGACTCTGTTCAGTGGGGCTATTACGGGATCCAAATGTTGTGTAGCTGCCCAGTGTACAAAACGCTTCCACTTACAAGTGTAAATTTTTGTAGTGGAAGCTTTATGAGAAGCCACTAGAATATTTTGAACCGCAGGGGAAAGAAGATCAGACCTGGCTAAGAAGGGAAGCGGAGCAGCCAAGCTGCTAGTCTGAGGGAAAGAAGCGACGGGTGGGGAGCCCCTGACGAGTGGGTCAGTAGATCCGGCTCCGGGTCCAGGATCCAGGGTTCCCGAATTTGGTGTGCTTGAAGAAAAGGAAACCAAATTTGACGAGGCCAGAATGGGGCAATGAGGATTATTGTCCTCTCCAGGTTGTTGGCTTTCTGTAGAAATTTTGCAATCAGAGGTATAGGAGGGAAGGCGTACAGGAGGCCCGGGGGCCAATCGTGAATCAGAGCGTCCCTGGGGACTTCCCCTGGAGGGGGTAATAGGGCAAAGTAGCTTCTGCATTTGGCGTTCATTGGAGACGCAAACAGATCGCAGCAAGGCTGGCCCCACTTGCGAAATATCTTGTCCGCAATTGTTCGTTTGAGGGACCACTCGTGAGGTAACAGGATGGCTCTGCTCAACCTGTCCGCTATGACGTTGGATAACCCCGGGATGTGCGTTGCTATCAGAAAGCGACCCGTGGACTCTGCCCATTGCCAAATTCTCATGGCCTCTCTGCATAGTTGATAAGATTTGGTTCCCCCTTGTTTGTTTATGTACCAGACTACGGACATGTTGTCCGACTGAACTGCAATGGTCCCTAGAGGTAGAAGGGGAGAAAAGTGTTGCAACGCTAGAAACACTGCCCTCATCTCCAGAACATTGATGTGCAGATTGTACTCTAAATTGGTCCATTCGCCTTGGACTGTCTGTCCCTGAAAGATGCCCCCCCACCCTATCAGGGAAGCGTCTGTGGTCACCGTAGCTGTCGGAGTGGGTAGCACAAATGGTCGGCCGCCGGAGAGATTGCAAGTCTGAAGCCACCAAAACAGGTGCGATTTGCAGATGTTTGTGATGTGAATTTCGTGTGTCAGGGGTAACTGTTGGAACGACTATTGTGCAAATAGCAACCACTGAAGAACTCTCATGTGCAGTCTTCCCAAGGGTATCGCAATGAGGGAAGCTGCCATGAGACCCAAAACTTTCAGAACCAGTTTTGCCGGGGATTTTTTGGACAACAGGAGAAGAGATATATGATTTTGTAGAGAGGCTATTCTTTCTGGAGGAAGCCTTAGAATCAAGCAACGAGTATCCAATTCTGCTCCTATGAATGAGATATGCTGTGATGGCTGTAATACAGATTTTTCGAAATTTACGGAAATTCCGAGATGAACACAGAGTTCTAGTGTGTAATCCCTGGCCTGAATCAGTTGACGCTCGGTGGTGGCAGTAAGGAGGCAGCCGTCCAGATACGGAAACACCTGGAATCCTAGGCGTCTCAAGTGAGACGCTACCACTGCCATACATTTGGTGAAGACCCTGGGGGCTGAGGTCAGACCAAAGGGCAGGGCTCGAAATTGAAAGTGACTGGCTCCCAGCCGGAAGCGCAAGTGATCCCTGGACGCCCTGGCCATTTTGATGTGGTAGTACGCGTCCTTTAGATCTATTGAGTACATCCAGTCGTCCTTCTGTACGAATGGAAGGATCAATTGAAGCGTGACCATCCGGAACTTTTCTTTCTTGACGAAGGTATTGAGTTTGCTTAGGTCCAGAACTGGCCTCCAGTCCCCTGTCTTTTTTGGAACTAAAAAGAACCTTGAGTAAGTTCCGAATCCTTTTTGGTCTGCCGGGACTGGTTGGATGACTCTTTTTTCTAGCAGCTTTGAAATTTCTATAGCTGCAGGGTCTCGCAGATGGGGCGGTACATCTGGGAGTCTTTTCTGCGGTAATGGGGTAATAGAAACGGAATTCTGTAACCTCTGGTAATAATGCTTTTTACCCATTTGTCTGATGTAAGACTTTGCCAGGCCTGAGGGTATAAAGCTAAGCGACCCCCCCGACTGCCTCCAGAGCAGGACAGCTGGGCCTCCTCTCAGGAGTGCTGGAAAGGTTTCCCGGGGAGTGTATCCCTGTCACCTTGGTTTTGCGGACCCCCTCTGCTGCCAGGGCGATGTCTTCCACCTCTGCCCCCCCCTCTGCCTCTGGAGGGGGCATCACCCTGTGTGCCTGGGAAAGAGCCTTGGGGTTTTCGAAACCACATTTATCCACCACGTTGCCCTTTGGGGTACGGTCTGGATGGGGTGGAAAAAGGACTCCGACAGCAGACAGAGTCTTTCCCTCTTGCTCACACCGGGTAAGGGTCTCCTTTACTTTTGGGCCAAAGAGAGTGGCACCGTCAAATGGGGCGTTAGTAAAGGAAGACTTGAAGGCTTCCGCAAAGGAACATAAGCGCATCCAGGATTGTCTACGAAGAGCAATCGCTAAAGCCGCAGCCCTACTCGATCCTTCGGCTGCATATGAAATGAGCCTCATGGACGAGTTCACAATAGATGTAAGGGTATTGAGTTGTGCTGTAACTTTCCCTGAGACAGCAGCATCTGTAGTACCCTGGAGGGTATCTCCCAACTCTTTGATTAGATCCCTCTGTAACCGTGTGAAATGCGTCAAATAGTTCAGCGATCACATGGAAAAAGCCGCTGAACTAAAAATGCGCTTCCCATACCTGTCCATAGTCCTAGAATCTCTGTTAGGCAGATGGACAGATGAGGAAGATTCAGACATCTCCTTTTTAGTGGCCGCTGCCACCACCATAGCGTCCACTGGAACTCCTTTTGTGAGATAAGCCTTGTCTTGAGGGGCAGTAATATATTTATTAGGCTTTCTAGGGACTGGTTCCACTGTGTCAGTTGTCTCCCACGCCCTTCGAGCAATCAATTCCATCAACTCATCGAAGGGCGGAGTGACCCAGGAGGAAGAAGGGCGAGCACCGAATGCCTTCAGCAAGACTGACTCATCCTCAGAAGGGGGTAGGGCTTGCCAATCACCTCTGTTTCAGGATCTCCAGGATGTCAGAAAAGGAGACATCCTCTGAGGGTGATTTTGGGGACCCTTCTGACTCATCTAAGTCAGTGTCCGATGTTAAGGATTCTTGTGGAGAATCCAAGTGTCTCTTCTTACACAATCTTTTCCTCGGAACTTCCTCGGGGGGGGGCATCCGATGAAGCCTCCGAGGAAGAGGGGGCTCCCTCTGGGGGCGGCTGAGACACCGTTGCTCGACGGTTTGACGTAGCCGTGAGTGCAGAGGAGGATAACGGACCTTTATGGGAAGGAGAAGCTGTCTCTGCTGAAGTGGTTGTCTGAGTCGACAACACCTTCCTCATGAGGTCGAAGGCCCCCGGGTCCCGAGTCGAGGAATCCCTCGGTTCTGAAGAAAGCAGAGGGATCCCCGAGACGGGGACTGAGGGCATCGACCCCCGAGGACGGAGCCGAGTCGATCCGAGCCGAGGCACCGAGAGGGAGAGTCGGAACCGAAACATCGGTCCGACTCTCGGTCCCCGAACCAAGGATGGATCGTCGGCTCCGCGATTCCGGTAATCGGTCCGTCGGAGTCGAGGTGAACGGTGCCGACCGAGAGAAGGATGGTTCCAGCACAGAGGGCTCCACGATCATCAGATCAGCCTCTCCCGGCTCCGAAGACAGAACAGGCCTCGGAGGAGGAACAGATGGAGATAAGGGAAGGCCTTCGAGTCTCAACACCAACTGGGAAGAGACTGAGATGAGTTTGGACAAGGCCGTATTCTCCATTAACTTCTGCACCACGCGGTCTACATCGGTGTCGGAGAGGGGTCTAGAAGAACGCGTCGAAGGAATCGAAGACGGAGCCGACCTCAAGAGCACAGGAGGTGGAAGCTCCATCACCGGTTCCAAGACTCGAGGCTCTGTAACAGACAAAAGTTCAACACTCGGCCCCGAAGTCTGTGGAACCGGTGAGCGAACTTTAAATGAAGAGCTCGGAGCCGATGACATGGGCTCCGATGTCTTCGATTCCTTCGAGGATTTAGATGTCTGGTCCGATGCATCCAGAGCCTCTTGGAATGCAGGCTTCAAAAGGCCTCTATCCATGAGTTTCCTGCGCCTATCTGTCATGACCCTTCCACTGAAAGAATGACAAATGTAGCAGTCTTCTTGCAGATGGAGAGGGCCAAGACAGTAGACGCAGGAACTATGGTTGTCTGTGACAGACATTTTCTGTCCACATTGGCACCGTTTGAAGCCTGACTCCGCTTTCTCAGACATAATAATAATAATACAATAATAGCCAAATCCAGTAAGCAATTCCACACAGTCTTGAACAGGCAGTAACAGCCAACAATAATGTCAAAAGCCAGTAAGTTTAGTCAAATCCAGTAGTTTGTCAAATCCAGCAGTAGTTTTGGAAGTTTAGTGGGTGGGGTAGGCCCCGAGGGAACTAACTTACTATATATATATATATATATATATATATATATATATATATACACATATATAAAAAATATATAAGTACACAAAAGAAACCCTCGACTCACTACACACACACACACACACACACACACACACACACACACACACACACACACACACACAAGACTTAAAGGTGAACTAGGAAAAAAAATTATCTAAGAATCTTAGACAAAAAGTAATCTTATCTGTCAGGTGGTCCGAGCTCATCAAAAAATGATGCGAACGTTGCAGCGGCAAACTAGATCTGAGGTAAAGGCAGAGGGGAATTGTGGGAGATAGGTTGGTCTCAAGCTTCTTCTCGATGCAGAGCTTTGCCAAGCGGCCAACACGGAGCCGAGGATCGGCTCCGAACCCATGTGTAAGAACAAACGGTGAGATTGAACACTCTCACATCAGAGACATTTTAGTTAGATTTGGAGTGAGTGGATGAAAGTGGGCTATGGTGTGGATTTCAATGGTTGATGACAAAAGTTCAAAAGCATGAAGTGACTGCACGCGGCTTTGCAAGAAGGGTGGTTGTTAGGATTGGACAAAAGTGTGCTACAGTGAATAGCTGGAGAAATGAGTGGTCAAAAAGCATGGTTTGTGTGTGTGTGTGTGTGTGTGTGTGCGTGTGCGTGTGCGTGTGCGTGTGTGTGTGTGTGTGTGTGTGCGCGCGCGCAAGTAGTGAGGTTGCTGTCAGTGGTCAAAGGTGTAATGGAATGGAATTGATAGAACACAAAGTATATGTCAAGTGTGTCTGAAGCAGACTGTATGACAGGAGGGTTACATGTGAGATGAATGTGTGTGCACCTTTGTGTTCAGAGTGCCACTTTTTTTTGGGTGGGGGGTGTTAACTATATATTTAGTATGGATTTTGGGTTATACAAGTGAATTAAGTATACAGAGCAGTGACATTTTTGTGTGGGTTATGAACCTGATTAGTACACAGTTTTTTTAATGAACTGGAAAATATCTAGTGTACTACTGACATTTTAAGACATTCAGTTGTGTTGTTGCACTGTGGTCACTCACTCTAAACAGCAACAACTCACATTTGGGGCTTTCACTAGGTAACGTACAAGATAAAACATGTAAACCATATTCCTGGTGAAAGCATGCATTCATTCTTCAAAAGTTTTCAACACTTCCATTTCACTTGACCATTGTTTACAACAGTCACCAATTCCACATTTTTTGATAATAGGCAGGGAAATGGCAGTGTTTATAATGTGGGGGATGGGAGAGAGAGAGAGATTCCCCTGCCTTCCCCACCAAAAAAAAAAAAAATAACCAAACTACTTTTGACATCTCAGAAATGGCTACTTCCTTCTGCTACTTTAAGAAAAATATAGAAACAACAGATAAGACAAACATTTTTACAGTATCAGCTGATTATAGATCACTTTTTAATGGCGTTTGGTGGAAAAGTAATGCCCCCAGCTAATTAGATTCTAGTTTCCCCCAATGCAAAACACACATTTCAGGACTTCCATGTGCCTGGCCAATAATGCACCAGCTATGTCTGCAAATCAAAGCAATTACTATAAGAACAAACATTTGTCCAATATAGAGGCAATGGCAAAAGCAGCTGCTGCTGAAAGGGCCACTTACTTGCAAAGGATGACAGCACAGTATTCCTAGTCCATCAAATATAGACCTTAAGTAGTTCTACTAATATGGTAAGAAAATACAGTTGTGTAAAGTCTTACCATAACAATAGATGATGCTCTCATCACCGTTACTGTATTCATAACCTAAGGGAGCTCCTGCAAAGGACAGCTCAACATCTGGCCAGTATACCAAAGCCTTTAGTACTTACAGGCATTGTACATCAGAAATATGCTCCCTGCACAAGGCGTAGGATACAAAAGTTGACATGGAGATGCACATACTCAAAATTGGAAAAGCTCCAGGAGGATCAGAATGCCTCTAGGAAAAACGTGCATCCAGAAGTAGAAGAAAAGGGCGAAGAGCCCCTCTGCCATGACAGCAAGAAAGAACAGGCTAGAGCTGATGGGGCAGGAGTGAGCGAGTGAATACTGTAACAGTGAGGAGAAGGACATCTACTATTATAAGATTTTACACAACTGTACTATGTCCTTTCATATCACTGTTGCAGTATTCATAACCAAAGGGAGAGTGTAAAACCTCAAATGGAATCCTGGGGGGACCATGCAATGGAACAGCCCTCCAGAATCCCAAGCAGTATAGCCTTGGCAAAGCCAGGTCTTGCCCTGTAAATAACACTGAACTGGTAATGCTTAGAGAAAGCATGAACAGTGGACCAAGAAGCAGCCTCAAGGATGGAACTGGTATCCATCTCCATGAAAAAAAACCCACAGGAGGTAACAGCCCTGGAAGAATTAGTTTTTACTAATGAGGCAAGACAATTACCACAAAAAGCATTGAAAAAAGAAATAGGATCAGAGATCTTCAATCCTTAATTTTCAGACACTTTGGATTCGAAGATACAGTCCAATCTGACAAAGAGTCTAATTTTCTTTCTCTTAGATGGATCTAAGGAAACTGCAGGATCAGAAGAAGGTCTTTTCGAAGTTTTCTCCGAGGCCTTTGAAGAAAAAGAAGAGCTCAAAGAGTGTGGCAGCTTTTTAGAGGTTTCTACAGCTATAGTATCGCCAAAGGAAGATGGTAAAAGCACCTTTAAAATCAATTTGTTTTTGTGTTCCACTAACGCCCATGGGTTGAACGCATGACAGATTGCACAACTCTCTTGCAGGTGGAGGGGGCCAAGGCAAGAAACACAGTGTGCGAGTCCAACAGAGGAATCTTGAATGCACTCCCCACACTTTTTAAAACCCACATGGGCTTTTGTTTTTTCAGCCATGTCTACTACGAAGCGAAACAAACTGCTACAACAAACTACCACACAGAAAAAAACGATGATGACAACAAGATTTAAAGAATATATCTAGATGCAGGCAGAATTTTTTTTTTTAAACAGGAGAGAGAAAAAAAGGGAGAAAACTACCTATAAATGTAGGAAGAACTATGATAAAACATATAAGGGTGAAGTCAGAGAAAAAGGGAAGAAAGAGATACTAACAACAGTATCCATTGTACGCTAGTAAGAGAACAAAAAAGGAAGATTAAAGAATATCACTTTAATAAAAAAAAAAAACAAATAATTACCTACCCCAAATTATTTGACAGACAAATCACCACATCTTAGACTGAATGGCAGCAAACGAGATCTGAGGTAATGGAGATGGTGCACTACAGGTAATTGAGAAGCTTGCGTGTGTCAAGTTGTCACAAACATTTACAGCAGCAGAGTCAGATCACCCAACATCTCAGATCCAAACCCATCAGTCAAGAATGGAACGAAAATTGTCAACAGATCTTTAGTTTTATTCAAATACCTGAGCTGTCTATGCAAATTCCAAGGTGTGAAGAACCTTCTCACTGGCAGACTGTAGTGAAGGGAAATAAAAAGGAAGGCAGATAACCAGACTGATTAAGGGACAACTCATTGACCACCTTGGGCATAAAAGAAGGATTAGTATGAAGAGATACCCTGTTTCTGAGGAAAACTAAGAAAGAAGGAAAAGCCACAAGAGCTTGAAGTTCACACATTATATTGGCTGAAGTAAAAGTCAAAAGAACAGTCTTTCCAAGTACAATGTTGTAAGGAAGGTGAAGAAGCAGGGTCAAAAGGTGCCTGAGTCAATTCTTCAAGTACAAAACTGAAATCCCAGGTAGGAGAAAAAGGCTTTCCAGGAGGTCTGATATGAAGGATGCCTTTAAGAAATTGCTTGTCTTCAAATCTAGAGGCCAGACAACAGACTAGCTGAAATTGCTGAGAGGTGAACTTTAACTGAAGAATATGCTAACCCAGCATGGAGCAGATCACACAAATGAGAACCAGAGGAATACTTTCAGATAAGAGATATGATGGCAAGAGAGGCACCAGTTGGAAAATCTTTTCTATTTGGACATGTATGATTTTCTGGTATTGGGCTTCCTGAACCCAAAGCACGTCCTCAGAAAAGAGGTGCCTAAAAGGGATCAAAACCTTACCACCACAGCGTCAATTGAACAGTGGACAAGTGAGAATGGATAACAGAGCCCTTTTGTCCTGTGTGAGATCTACCCCGGTGGGGTAACTTATGGTGATCACCCCTGGCCAAGTAAGAAAGAAGGGAAAACCAGTGCTGTCTGGGTCAAAAGGGAGTCACTAGCAAGATTTTGGGACAGTCCTTCCTGATCGTGTGTAAAACTCATGGTAACACAAGAAGCGGAGGTAAGACGTACAGAAACATCTCCTTCCAAGAAAAGGCAGGGTATCGAGATTCTATCATTTAGGCAGTCAGCTGAAGTGCTTTCAGATTATGATGTATTAAACAACCAATCTTGTGCGAGTAAATCCAGTCTGTGAGAAATACTGAATTGTCCTTGGACAGTTTCAAAAGAAGGAAGAGCCACTGTTGTCTGGGTCAAAAGTGAGCCATCAACCCAACCTCTGAATCCTCCAGATATTCAGAAGATCTCTGGATTGTAATGTAAAGGGTGGAAAAGCATAGAGGAACATTCCTGTCCGTGGTTCTGAGAAACTGTGTCTTTCAAGCCTGTTTGCAAGGAATCATTCTGCAAATTTATTTTACAGTTTCTTTTGAAAATAGTCAAACAGACCTATTTGAGGTGCTCTCAGTTGCAATTTCTATTTATAATGGTCTGTGCACATCTTGTTTAGTTTGTCTGCTATAAGATTTTCCTCTGATGGAATGTATGAAGTGTGAAGAATCAAAACTGAGTTAAGTTGCAACCTCCCAGGTTATCACTGCAAGTTTGCAAAGAGGGTAAACATGGCATCTCCCCATCTGCTTATGTAACATATCACTTTTGGTGTTGTCTGTAATAACCTGCAGAGGTTCTGGAGGCCAGAAATGACTTAAGACTTTAATTGCATTTAATACTACCTTCATCTCTGTAGCACTGACAATGCTTCTGTCTGTCCCATTTGTTCCACACACCCTGCACTTTCACTCCTTTTGATATAGCTCCCTATGCAAAGTCTGAAGCATCTGTTGTGACAGACTGAAAAAGAGATGAAGGGAGAAAGGGAAACCTGGACAGACAACTGTTCCATCCACAACTGTTCCATCCACTACAGTACCTCCCTTATTACAAACCCCAGAACTGGAACCTCAAAAGATAAGGGGTGTTGATGCAGAGTCCAGACTCTCTGGAGGTACCATTGAATTTTCCTAACGTGAAGTCTAGTCAAAAGTAGTAAGATAATTTTAAAAGCCATATAACCTAAAATCCCGAGAAATTCCTTGGCTGATACCAAAGATTGACTGGAAAAGCTCAAGATCATCTTCTGGTGCATATCTACTTTGTAGGTGGAAGAAAGGTTCTTCTCAGAGCAGAATTTAAAGACATTTCAGGAAAACTATTCTATGTGAAGGGATGACAGAAGACATTTTTAAAGTTCATTTGTGACTCCAAACCGAGAAGGAGTTTCTGACTACTTGTCAAGATCCTTGACAACACTGTGTGTCTACAAATATTAGACAATTGTCCAAATATGAAAAATGTGAGTACTTTGAAGGCTGTAATCGGCTAAGTATCGAGTCAGACACTTTGTAAATACTCTTGGAGCAGCAGACCTTTCAAGACACAGAACTGATTGTAAGCGAGATACAAAAAATCTTAAGAAACGTCTGAAATATTTCTCAACAGGAATATGATGGTAGGCATCTTTAATTCTAGCTTTACCATGAAAATTAATGAAGGGATACAAGGTAACTGGATTTGAAGGGCTAACATTCTGAATTTTGAGACTTCAATAAAAAATAAATAAAAGTTATGTACTCACCATAACTATGCAACTGTGTCGTCCTTTTTCATTCTTCCTCAACTGAGGGGGTCTCGGATCCGACCTCAGATCCAGCTTGGCCACATTTACTTAGACTCTCGGATCCAACTCTCGAGCTCCTCCCTTTACCCACAATGCCCCAGAACCCTGTAAAATACCTCAGATCAAGTTTGCTGCCACAAATGCAGAAAGACTAACCATAGGCCAATAAAGAAGACAAGCCAATAGGAAAGAAAAGGATTCAAACAGAATAGTAATTCAGTATTCACTATCAGGTCACTCTCAGAGGAAAAGAGAAGGGGGAAGGAAGGCAGAGGTTGAGGAAAAATGAAAATGGACACTACAGACGCATAGTTATGATAAGGACATAACTTGTATATCTGATTTTGTCATATTCATTTACTCCTCAGAGTCCCCAGCTACATGAATCTGGGTGGCCCTCATGAAAAGATATTCTCGATTACTGCAGAACCAAAAGCATCTCTGTTTCTGGAGATCAAATCCAATCTGTAAAGGGCAATAAAGGTATGAGACTTGGACCAAGTGGCTGCATCACAAATTTCATCAATGGAAGCTGTGGACTAAAAAGCAGAAGTAGTAGTAGAGTGAACTTTAGGAGGTCTGGGCAAGGAAAGACTTTGTTAACTGTAAACAAACATATTACCTGTTAATCTGTTAACCACTTGTTAAGGTAACATTGGAAGCTGGTTTTCCCAATCTGTTGGAGGCAAAGGAGACAATCGACTGATCTGTTTTTCTGAGGTCTTTTGTTCTATGGAGATAAAGATGGAGCTTTCTATGTACATCTTAAAGATGTAGCATGTATTCACCTTTGTTGAAGTTGGGAAAGAAAACAGGTAATGACCTGGTTGATGTTTGCTTTCAAGGCTACTTTGGGCATGAAAGAAAGATTAGTTTGTAGGGTGGCCTTATCTTCATGGAAAGCCTAATAAGGTAATTCTGAGGAGAGAGCTTGGAGTTCAGACTCTCATCTTGCTAAAGTAAGAGTCATTAGAAAGGCCATTTTCCAAGAAAGAAATTTGAGGTCAGATTTGGCCAATGGCTTGAAGGAGTTCAGCGTTAAACTCAATAGTAACAGCATAAGAGCCCAGGTTGGAGTATGGTCTAACTGGGGGCCTAAGCAAACAACTGCATTTAAGGAAAAGCGTAATTTGAGATGGCTGCTAACAACTTTGATGGTAGAAAAACTAGCCCCTTCTTGAAAAAATAGATGCTAGGAAATCCAGGACAGCAGCAATAGGGGCAGTTAAGGGTTCCAATTCTCTTTGATTGGCCTAAAAGGAAAAACATTTCCATTTACACTTGTAAATCTTCCTGGTGGAGGCTTTCTGGGATGATAGAAGAAACCCTGGGCTGTCTAGCCATTAGAGAAACAATATGGTTAAATTGAGGCCTGCAGTGTCCAGGTGTGCCATCCCTGTGGGGTGAGATCAGATCTGCACTAGGTTCCAGTATCCAAGGTGGACATCGAAGATGAGACCAAAGAACGGGAAACCACACTTGACAAGGCCAAAAAAAGGGGCTATGAGGATAACCTTGCTCTTCAACCAAAGTGCTTTCTATAGAAATTTGAGGACTGTGGTTATGCAGGGGGGGAAGCGTAAAGGAGGCCAGCATGCCAAACGTGGACTTCATCTCTTGCTGACCCCCCCCCCCGGGGGGGGGGGTCATGTCAAGGAACCTGCTGCACTTGTGGGGAAAGGCATACAGATCACAGCATGGTTGACCCCATCGACAGAAAATTCTCTCCACCCCTAACTGATTGGGAGCTAGAACTGGAGGAAGCAAGAACTGGAGGAAGTAGAGTTAGAATGGCAAATTCGGACAGGAGCCCATACACTTCCAGGGTTGAATGAGGTACTATCAATAAAATGTCTACTACAAATGAAAGCACTCAATAGGTAATGGTGTGCAGTTGCCCAATGAATTTAGCTTTAAACTGTCTTAAATGTCTTAGAGCACTTACAAACACACATTATCAAATTAATACTATCACACTTATGTGTATAATGAAGCTTATGTACAACAATGACATCATTTAAGATGTCCGGAGAATTTAACAACACTGCGATTTGTACTATTGTTGACAATTTGTATGGCGAACTAGGATCTCGTAGTTATATGACTGAAGTAGTTCGTAATTGTGTAACATGGTAACCATATATAATATGAAAATATTGTTGCATTAAGGCCAAATTGGTCTGCATACAATTTTTAAATATAAGTTTTGTTTATACAGGAATAGCATTCAGTTTGGTTAGAACGACTAGTATTACACTAGTTTTTATTATGTTGCTTTAAAGTGAAATTAGTTTGAGTGACATCATTAATGTTTTTCGATTCTCATTGGATGTGTGATTTTTAAGTGGGGTTTTTAAATTTGTGGAAAAAATGTTATGTAATTTTTTTAATCTGAAGAAGCTGGAGTATTAACTCCAGCGAAAGTGCTAACTACAATAAATTATGAACTGTTGGAGTGTACTGGGAGCCTCTCGTTTTGTTGCTCACCCCTAACTGATTGACAGATCACTCATGAGGCATCAGAATGGACCTGTTGAGTTTGTCTGCTAGTACTTCTGTCCGAAGAAATGCCTCTACCCCCTTCATCAAAGTCAGCGGCTTTAGTGAGAGATTCCTTTTTCTTTTAAACACCTTTACTGAATTATCACTTGTAAAATAGGCAAATTTACATTTATGAAAAAAGTAATCAAACCGTATTAACAACTTCACGTTTATAAATATACTTCACATATACTTCTATATATCATATAACCTAAACATTACATAAATTATTCAGTTCCTGCTCCCCTTTTGTTAAACAAGAAACATCTTTATTAAACCATCACTTAAGACATAGGCAATCATACATTTATATAAATGAAAACCCACACTGACACAATCCTAGTTGCAAGCATTTTGCATCGCAAACCATACTGACACACACTTAGTTGCAAACATTACACATAACTTACAATCTAACCAATGATTTTTCAGTCAAATATTACATTTAAGTCCTGCCTTCTTTTAAACCTCATTCCTCCCTTGTATGTATTATTCCTATGATTCTCATTTTTTCTATGTACTTGGCACATACCCATTTGTAAAGATCTCAATTCCAGTTGTTTTATTCCTTTTGATGAGTGATTCCTGAGGGAAATCTATATGCCTTCTTTTGCATGACCTCTTCTGGCAGACTTTGTCAGTGGGATGATCTTTAGAGGTGTTGGAAGAGAGAGGAAGTTCCTGAAGAGGAACTGCCTGAATGCCCGAGCGGACTAGCTGTCCCTGAGCGGTAGGCTGGTGAGGCTCAGAACTAGGACTCTATGGTGGTAGTGGCAGTAGACTGGATTCTCGGATGAGAGAAAGTCCTCTCCCCCACCTCAAAGGCAGAAGGGTCTGGAGAAGCCAAGGCTGGCCACAACCGAGCAGAAGATCCATTTGCTGCTGAGCCCCCGAATGGGCTCGCCGCAAGGGAAGAGTCGGACTCAAGCTATCCAGCACCAATGCTCCAAGGGGGAAGGGGCGGCTCTGACAACCTTGGGGGTAGAATCCATACCCCCAGACCAAGCACCAAAGCTTCGGCTTAGAGATTTGTTCCTTCCTAGGGGTAATGGCACCAAACAAATCAGGGACACAGTTGGAGTCGAAGACCTAGTTGTCTTAGGATCTGACACATCGACTCTCAGAATTCTCAGATCAGATGGTTCCAAAATCAGACAGATCAGAGAAGGAAACATAAGGTTATGAGAACTAGGTTGGATCTTGAAGGATCCAGTCAGAGAGGGATCCAATAACACCACCATCCGAACTTGAGCCCTGAGAAATTTCCTCATCATCCAATCCACATCTGCTTCAGATAGGCTCCAGGAGGACCTGACAGGTGACAATGTGGATGGGATATGTGACATCCTCCTTGGTGTTTCGTGGAGGAAAGGAAGAAAGCTGTGAGGAAATGTGTTCTGAAGATCAAATGAGGGGATAGGGTTCTCGAGAATTTGATTGTTCCCACAGTGGGAGCCAATCTTTTCACAATTTTGGCTGGCAACTTGGAGGCTGGGAGATAATTTTCTGTGTTACCTAGTTTGAGAGGAAGATTTTTGTTTCTCGGTGGGGGTTTGAGCTCCTGAAACAGATCCAGCAGAAGAGGGAAATAACCCTTTCAAAACTAACTTGTTGGGGCAATCACTGAAGGTCCTAGAGTTAAAACCAGCACAAAAGCAGCACAGAGTTTCAAGGTGGGCCACTCCCAAACAGTATATGCACTCCATGTGGGTATGAGAATTCGGTATCTTGTGCCCAAAGGAAATGCACTTTTTAAAACCCGTAAGTTTTTCAGCCATGATAAATATAGAAAAAAAAAGAGGCGCAAAAAATGTTTTAAAGGTAAAATAAAATAAAGGAAAGGGCGTACCAATGACGGTATGCAAAAAATACCCAAGGCGGGGGTAGGAAAGTAGAGAAAGAGAGATGTACCAATGATGGTATCAACCAGTACCCTAAGGGAAAATGGTAAGAAAAGGAAAGAGGGACTAATGCCAGAAACCCGTAAACACTGAAAGGGAGGAAGGGTAAGAGAAACTAAGGATGAACAATAAGTGATAAAAATAGTATAAATCACAAGAAAAACACCCTATAAACTCGATAGAGTGGTATCTGTGTGAGAAGTGAAAAAGCAACAAATGAGATTTGAGGTGTTACAGGGTTCTGAGCTAATATGGGTAAAAGGAAGGAACTTCAGAGTTGAATCCAAAAGTAAACGCATCCAATCCAAATCTGAGGTTACCCTTTAGTTGAGGAATGAATGAAGATAACTCATGATTGAGTAGTATAATACAGGTTCCCAAGTTCCAGCTTTTTTTTTTTCTGGTACCGGTAAAATCCTTGAATAAAAACCTTTGTCCATCTGGATGGTAGTTCTTTAACACTGAGACAACATATGTTCCAAAACTGGGTGAAACAGGAATATTTGTTTACTGAACAAGGAGGAGTCCCCTGAAAAGGAGGGACTCCCAATGCAAACTGTTCCTCTTTTGAATGACTTTCAAAACCCATCTGTCTGGAAAAAATCAGGTGCCACGGATGAAGATATATACCTACAGTGAGGGGGAGATTGCCAGGGTGTGTGTGTGTGTGTGATGGCGGTGGATACGATATAGGATAACCATGTTTTTTTTCAAAGTTTTTGGTGAATATGCAAACAGGAAAGTGGCATTTTAAGGATGATGGATAACTTTTTAAAGTTTTTATCTCTTTAAGACAGTTCAAACAGAGTAGGCACATAGTAAGAGGCATGCACACTGTATTAAATGACGGGAATTAGAAGAGTAGAATGGGAAGGTGGGTTTTATTTATTTATTTATTTTACATTTGTTGACCGGGCTAGTCTAACTGGATACATGTCCATTTTCAGTAGAGGCCCGGGGAGATAAGCTCCAATACAGATAAATGAAAAGCTTAGTAATCAATATACAAAATAAGACTAAATGAAAATATTCATATTAAACTAGCAGATTTCAGGTACATAAACACAAAAAATAATAAGAAAGATAACTAAATAGCAGAATTAATTATATGTAAAAAGAAAAACAATATTGCAGGTTAAACATATTATTCTGTGAGGATAAACAAAAAATCTTGTAGTGCCAGAATGCTTCTACTATACAGCATGCAGTTATAAGTCGTTTATAAATAGACTAAGGTCTAGAGGGGAGGCAGGATAAGTATATACATACTGTAAAAGGAAGAACAACAAGTATAATTTTCAGTAGGAAATGTAAAGGGAGATTCTGCATAGTGACATTTGGGAGGAAAACAGAATTTATAGGGATAAAATATGTACTAATTTCTGAGTAGTGAGGGCTAGGCAGAGTTTAGTTCAATTAGATAGCTAGTTGCCTAGTCAGGTTTAGTACAGGGGCACAACTAGTGTGTTCTAAGGAAGGGTTTTAGTCTATTTTTGAAGAGTGACAGAGAGGGAAGAGAGGAGAGGTCACTGGGGAGAAGATTCCAGGTTTTTCCAACAGCATTGGAGAAGAGAGATTCACCAGCTTTGTTGTTAGGTTTAGAAATGTATAAAAGATTTTTTGTGAGAAGAACACAGTGATTTCAGATTTGTGTATGGAGTGATGAGGGTAGATAGACTAGGAGTGCAGGAAGGTTTATAAAGAGTTTTATGGGTGATGGTTAGTTGATGGAATTTAATCAAGTTTTGTAGTTCAAGCCATCCCAGCTGCTTTATATTTAAACAGTGGGATTTAATTAGCAGATTTAACTGAATTGATTGGGAAGCAGTTAATGTGAGTATATCTGATGCATTGAAGTGTTGTAATTTCATATGGTCTGATGAAGCCACCAGGATGGTGGTGAAAGCGCTTACCTTGTAATAAAATTCTATGTTTTTACAGACGTACGTTACACGACCATTATGTTGCTTCTAAAATTATCATAACAGCAGATGTCTGAATGATTATTGCTGTAAGTAACCTTAACTAAATAGGTTATATTCTGTAAGGATTTAACAGCCAGCCATCTTTCAGAGCTGAGCTCAATCAGCTAAAGAAAATCAACAGCTTAGATGTCAAGCCCTTCCGAGCTTTCACATCAACTGAAAGAGAGGCTAGAGCCCAGACACAGCTCAACGCCAGGTAACAAAAACCCAAGTCCTCATCCTGGCATCAAAAAAGAATCAAAAATAAGGGGGATGGAGATCTGTATTACAGTCATCATCTGATCACTGCTGCAGTAGCCTTAGCTATATAGGCAGTCTACCACAGCTGCACAGGTACATGGTTTGGGAGAAGGAAGTATGTGGGTCCAGGAGCACTCTGGAGAATGGTGCTAGAAAATGCTGCTCTAGACCTGGAAAAGGAGTCTAGCATGTAGTATTTTGTAAAAGTATGCACCAAGATGTTACCTATTTATTTTATTTATTGATTTATTTTACATTTGTTAACGGGTTTAGTCTGGCTGAGCTTTTAGCTCATTTTCAGCAGAGACCCGGGGAGAAAAGCTCCTTTGGACTAGAAAACAATTTATTAAATTTTAGTAACATAGTAGTAACAATGAGCTACAGGATCTTACAAGCAGAGACCTGGAGAGAAAAAAAAAGCTCCTCAGGCAATTCAATTATACAGAGCATTAACAACTGGCAGACTAGTATGTGAGTTGTTACAAACAAGGTTTTAAACAATTAGCAGAAGAAAATGTGACTAGTTACAATATTATTTTAGCTACTTAGAGCAAAATGAGTTAATAGTTAGTCAGATACTTATTTAAAGTGGGTAGGATCTAGTTGTATAGGAGTTTGGAAACAAGAAAGGAAAGTAGGAATGGCTAGTAGGAGATGTAGGGGAGGTAGAGTACAGGAGACATAATAAACAGGTAGTTTGATTTGAGACTAAGAATTAAGAGTGGTTGGAGACAGAGGAAGGGAAGAGGTAGAAGAAGCAGGGGAATAGTGTTAGAGATACATTAAGAGTGAGGTGGTGAAACAGGAGAAAGGATGGTGGTTAGCTACAGTGGCAAGACCATTTTGTTTTTAGGTATTTCCTTGTGGCTAATTTGAAACTTTTGCTATGCTGGAGGGATTTTATTTCCAAGGGGAGTTGGTTCCAGGATATAGCTGGGTTATAGTTATACAGAAGGCAACCTTATTTTGGTTTTGGGTTTGTAGATGTCTAATAATTCTTGATTTGAGCTGCGTAGCGTCCTAGCAGGGGAATGTTTGGATATGATAGTGGAGAGGCTGGGGCAGAAGGAGGGTAGATACAGGATAGAGTGGATGATTTGTAGTTGGTATAGTTGGAGCATCTAGAATACTTCTAAAATCCAACCCTTTCCAAAGGATGACTGAAGTAGTAGTCAAGACTCATAAAGAGTGTGCCTTGACCCAGCTTGGAATCAATTTATTATGCTGGATAGGGAGGATGTAGCATGGGACACTGACAAGAAATCATCTGCATTAACACTAGCTCTTATTTCTTACTTTTATAAGAAATGAATAACTATTCAGAATTTTTGAAGGTTTTAGTTCGGTCAAGAAAGTTATCAGAGATGTCTATGGAAATCTACAGTAAGAAGAATCCATTGTCTTTCATTTGAGGTTCTAGAAAGAAGGCAAGAGATGGATATCTTGGCTAAAATTAAACTTGGATGCCACTTTAGTCATAAATGAAGGATTTGTTCTCAGAGAAACCATATATTTGAGGAAAATTAGATAACGTTTACTAACCATAAGAGACTGCAGTTCAGACACTCTTTTTGCAAAAGTCGGAGCAATTTAAGTGGAACAATCAATAGTATTTTTAAAACAAAATTAAGATAACAAGAAGTCGTTGTCACCTGTTTTGTAGGTGGACAGAAATGTCGTAAACTCCTTTCAAAAACAGTTAAAATTATTGTGTGTTGAAACAGGAGGATCCATGTCCAGACATGCTGAAGTGGCCTAAAGATGAACCTTGACAGAGGAATAATAAACACCACTGCATACAAACTCAGACAAATATTTTATAACTAAACAAGTACTAGTCTGAAAATGGTTTTGCTTCTTAATATGGCAACAAACAGGAAAATCTTTGCATAAACTATTATATGATTTTATTGAAACAGAATTTCTTGGTCTTCTGATCCCTCTCAGGCACATTGTCATCAGGGACAGGGATCCCAGTCTGGCCAGGCAGAGAGGCATTCCTTGTGTTCTCCTCAGAGTTCAAGAAGAGTGGTTTTCCCCATGCCTGACAAAGGTACTCCAACAGCTGCAGGGAATGTGTCAAACTCATTGTCCATGATGTTTGAGGGGATGACACAAGAGGGAACCAAGGTAGAAGATGAATGACCTGAGGTACCAGAAATGACTACAGCAGTCACCCATCTGCGGCTGAGACAGATTTGCAGCCAAATATTGTATGACTGGAGGAAGAAAACCAAGGAACTGTTAAGTTGTTTCATGGTGAAGCTAAAAATGAAGCCTGAATCCCAGGTAAGACTGACAGCAACTGTTGGGAAAAGATGCAAGCAATAAAACAGTAGCATCTTCCATCAAAAGCATATCAAACAGCAAAACATGCACTTACTCCAGTCCCTAAAAGTAATTTAAAAATAAAAACTAGTAACCAAGGAAAATCAATCACCAAAACACACACCACGTCCCGGCACTATTAAGGCTGTCCTTTGTCTCTTATGACATGAAAGCGCTAAATCTGAGGAGTTTTTAAACTTGTTTTGTTTGCTCAAATTAAAGAAATTATTTACTATCTATTCGTTATTCGTGGTTTATGCTGGCAAAACAGTACGGAGGTGTAGCAGACTAAAAGAGAGACAAAGGACAGCCTTAATAGTGCCGGGACGTGGTGTGTGTTTTAATTTAAAAATAAGTTATGTGCTCACCATAACGTTCCATCTGTGTTTTCCATTTTCATTTATCCTTGACATATGGGTTCAGTACTGACATTGGAACAGACTCAGCCATTACTACAGCTCACGCCGACCAAAAACTCTCAAGCTTCACCTCTACCCACAATGACTGTCGCCCAATTGACTCCGATCGAGTTTGCAGCTTATAAATATATATAACTATATAAACTGATAAAGAAGCCTTAATGGAAGCCATATCTGCTAAACCTTAAAGATTACCATAACAGAAGTGTATTATCTGTTCCACCAAAGAGTCTTCAAAGGCCAGGGGATGGAGAAAGGGGAGTCGAGAATAAATGAAAATAGACAACACCGATGGAATTATGGCGAATACATAACTTCTTTATCTGATGTTGTCACTTTTCATTTTATCCTTGACATACGGGGCAGAGTCCCCAGTTACTTTAGACCTTGGGAGGACTCATGGAAGGATATTCCTTAGCACCACTGAACCAAAGGATGCTCTTCCCCATAGGGAATAAATTCAATTTATAATGGGTAATAAAGGTATGGGGAGAAGCCCAAGTAGCTGCTGCACAAATATCATCCATTGAAGCTCTAGACTGGAAAACTGCTGAAGTGGCAACAGATCTTGTAGAATGTGCTTTAACAGGCCTAGGGAAGTGGCAAAAGATCTTGTAGAATGTGCTTTAACAGGCCTAGGTAAGGCAATTTTTATTTTGTCATAGATAAAGAAAACAACAATCCTTGAGCCATATGGCTGTCACCTAGCTGACTGGTTTGCCAAACTTAGCACTTGGGGGAAAAAAAAAATGGTTACATTTCCTAATGCATTTTGTCCTGTGAAGGTAAAAGTGCAATTGTCGGTGAACATCTAGCAAATACAGATAGTATTCACCTCTGTTTAAAAAATTTGGAAAGAATACTGGAAAATTAATTATCTGATTGAGTGGAGACATGCGTGATTGGGCGTACCTTCGCTGAAGGTTGTGCGCCAGGGCTGGTAACTCGGCACATAAAAATCAACTACCAATCATTAGCAGACCGGAGTTCCGCTGTGGCGACCCCTAGCCGGGAAAAGCTGAAGGACACAACATTGATATTAGACACTGACACTACTTTAGGTAGGAAGGTGGGATTTGTTTGTAAGGAGACTATCCTTATGAAGGATCAGGTAAGGTGGTTTACATGACTAAGCCTGAATTTCTGAAATCCTTCTAGCAGAGGTTATTGCCACCAAAAATAATGTTTTCCATGACAAACATTTCAGATCACAGTCTGCAGATGGTTTGAAGGGAGAATGTACAATAGTTTCTAACTCTAGATTTAGGTCTCAAGGTGGGGTAGGATCTTTGAAAGGAGGTTTCAGCAACAGTGTCCCTTTTAAAAATGCCATAAAGAGTCCATCAGAAGTCAAGGAACATTCTTCCAAACCATCATGGAAATTTTAAATTGCTTCTAGCTGTATTCTGATTATGGAAGGAGAAGTTCCTGCACAGAAGAGAGAAGCTAAGAACTCTAAAATATTATCAATAGAAGCAGAAAAAGGGTCAATATCCCTTTCACATGCCCAAATATTAAATCTTTTCCATTTATTATACAGGTTCCATGTGGATGAGGAGCTAAGAGAATATCAAAAAAGAAAAAAGCAACGAGTACACCGTAGAAACATTTTAATGTGCAAACACAGTTAAAAAATGCTAAGCTTTCGAGCAAAGCTCTTTTTCAATTGGATGGTCACTCATATTTAAATTAGTGACCATCCAATCACAAATCCAATAGACACATGATAAAATTAACAATCATGCCATAACTACATTAAAGCCATACCAACCATCATGTGTCTATTCGATTTGTGACTGGATGGTCACTAATTTAAATATGTGTGTGTTTAATACTGTGGATATGTATTGAAAAAAAGCTTTGCTCGAAAGCTTTGCATTTTTTATCTGTGTTTGCACATTAAAACATTTCTGCAGTGTACTCATTGCTTTTTTCTTTTTTGAGTTTTTGGTGGGTAGCAGTCGAGTACTTTGGCTCCAGGAAGTGGTTTCATCGTTGCGCTAAGAGAATATGGCATACTGGGAAAGAAGGGTTAAGACACCTGGACACTATGGGAGATGGAGGAAGCATGCTATCGTCTTGAGGTTCAGAATGCCTGGATGAACTAGCCCATCTGGATGGGACAGAAGGTCTGGAGCCAGGTCCAAAGTCTAGGGTGGCTGCATCCGATAAGGCCAAAGAAAAGGGAACCATATCTGTCGAGGTCAAAATGGAGTAATGAGGATTACTTTGCTCTTTAACCGGAGTGCTTTCTGTAAGAATTTTGGGATTAGAGGTATGGAGGGGGGGGGGGGGAGTGTACAGCAGACCAGGAGACCGGAAGGCCAAATGTGGAGAAGTGTATCTCTTGGTGACTATCCCAGAGGGGGAATCAGGGCAAAGTAGTTGCTGCACTTGTTTAGGGGAGAGGCAAACAGGTTGCAGCAAGGCTGGCCCACTGACGGAAAATCTCTTCAGTCCCTTTTGGATTGAGAGACCACTCATGAGGCTGGAGAATACATCTGCTCAGCTTGTCTGCTATCACACTGAACTCCCCAGAATGTGTGTTGCTATCAGAAAGCAGATGAAAGAGATCACCCACTTCCACACACTGAGTGTTTCTCAATTTAGGGGATAAGATTTGGTTCCTCCCTGTTTTTTGATGTACCTAACCACTGACATACTGTCTGTCTGAATCGCAACTCTTCCCTGACAGAGAGCTGTTTGAAAGGCTTGCAGTGTTAAAAGCACTGCTCTTAGCTCCAGAACACGGATATGAAAGTTGACCTTTGTCCAAGTGTCTTGAACAGTCTTACCCAGAAAATGCCCCCCCCCAATCTGGGAGGGGTCTGTGGTCACTCTGGCCTTGGGCTCTGGAAGGATGAAGGGGTGAACAAGGAGAATTTCTTTGGAGGGAATCCCCCTAGCTACATCCTTTCTGCAATGACTGGTAATCAGAATCTGCCCCAACATGGGTTGATATCGTACAGACCATTGAGAAGCCATCAGCCATTGTAGAATTCTCATATCTGGCTAGGGGGACTAGAGTAATTGTCGCTGCCATACAACCCTAGGATCTGCAAAACTAGGTGAATGGGAACCATCTTCCTGTGTATATTTTTTTTACTTGGGTTATGATTTTTTGAAGTTTCATTAGGGGAAGGGATGGTATGATTGTTGTCGTATTCAGCAATGCCCCTACAAACTCCAAACTTTAACTCCTGGTTGAAGACGGTTGAGATTGTTCTTGGTTGATAGTTAATTCTAAGTATGTACAGGTCTGTAGAACATAATTCCTTGCTTCTATCAGTCGATGCCTGGTCGGAGCAGTAATGAGCCAATCGTCCAAGTACAGAAACACCTGGAATCCTTGCAGTCTCAAGTGAGCTGCTACTGCTGCCATACATTTGGTGAACATTTTGGGGGCTATGGTGAGACCAAAGGGTAGCTCCCTGAATTGGTAATGACTAGCTCCCAGTCAGAAGCAGAGGAACTTTCTGGAGTGCTTGTCCATTTTTAAATACGCATCCTGAAGTACTATCGAGCACATTCAGTCATCCTTTCCTAAAAAGGGAAGAATGGACTGTACTGTTACCATTCGGAATTTCATTTGTTGAACTGATTTGTTCAACACATTGAGATCCAAAATTGGTCTCCGGTCCCTTGTCTTTTTTGGCACTAAAATAAATCTTGAGTAAATTCGAAATCCTCTCTGGTCTGGTGAGACTTCTTGGACAACTCTTGTCTAGCAGTTTTTGAATTTCTAGAACTGTTGGCTCCCTCTGACTGGGTAGAACATCAGGAATTGTTTTGCATATAGGGGGGATGAAAAAGTACAGTTTTGTACCTACCATAAATGTAGATGTCCGATAGACATGCAACTGCAGTCATAACATGTGGGTTGTCCTGCCTCAGGCAGCCCTCGGTCGGCCGGATTCCAAAGTCTGGGTCCGACGTCGGCTGATGTCGCATTTCTCTCCGACGTCAGAGTGGCTGGAGTACATAAGCATCAGCCGACGCCATTTTCTTCAGTGTTTCTTGCCCCAGATGCCAGGTGCCCTCCAAGGAAGGCTGTAATCAAATTGGAAGACAAAAACAGGATTCCAAACAAATAAATGAGCAATAAAACAAATACACCATAACAGATATCCCCAGCTAAGAGAAACAGGGATAGGAGTGGACCCTAGGCATAGAGGGGTATGGAGGGAGGCAAATCGACTGCAGTTGCATGTCTATCGGACATCTACATTTATGGTAGGTACAAAACTGTACTATGTCCTTCAAGAATGCAACTGCAGTCATAACATGTGGGTAGAATACCATAGCTTAGCTGGGGGAGGAGGTATGCACTAGGAAAGAGATGGTGTGGCAATCAAACCCTGCAGGACTGCCGAAGCAAAGCCTGCTCTGGATCTGGAATATAGAGGGAGATTGTAGTGTTTGGAGAATGTATGCACGGAGCTCCATGTAGCAGCTTCTAGAATGTCCTTGGTAGGCACCCCTCTTAAAAATGCTGTAGAGGTGGCTGTAGCTCTGGTGGAATGTGGTCTGACATTGGCTGGAACAGTCTTGCCATGAAAGGAATAACAGAATCTGATGCAATGTCTAATCCATTTAGAAATAGTCTGTTTTGAAATTGCTTTTCCTTGGACTGCAGGGGCGTAAGCTACAAAAGTTGTTCAGACTTCCTACTGGCCTTGGTTCTGTCCAGGTAGTATCGAAGTTGTCTGTGAATGTCCAAGGTATGCAAAAGTCTTTCCCCCTTATTCTCGGGATTGGGGAAGAAAGCAGGCAGATGAATGGCTTGATTTAGAGAAACCCTAGATACCACCTTTGGCATAAAAGTAGGGTTGGTCCTTAATGAAACCCTGTCTCTGTGGAAAATAATAAAGGGTGGTATTGCCATTAGGGCCTGTAGCTCCGAAACCCTTCTTGCTGAGTTAATTGCCAAAAGGAAGGCTGTCTTCCATGAGAGAAATTGCAAGTCAACTGAAGCTGCTGGCTCAAAAGGAGGTAGAGTCAGTTTTTCTAAGACAAAATTGAGGTCCCAGGCTGGCACTGGGGCCTTTCTTGGTGGCTTAATGTTCTTGATTCCCCTGAGGAATTGTCATAGTAAAGGGTGAGAGAAAACAGGAGGATCAGTGTTGTATCTAGCTGAAATAGCAGATGCATGTATCTTTACGGAAGAATATGAGAGGCCGTTCTTTAACATATCTGCCAAATATTCCAAGATAAGTGGGATGTTCAGCAATGAGGCATCATGTCCCTTGCTGGTATTCCAGTTGCTGTATCTTTTCCACTTTGCTAAGTAAACCTTTCTGGTGGATGGTCTTCGAGCCTCTGTTAGTATCCGCTCCTTAGAGAGAGATAAGCTGAAGTTATTTATGGGATCTCCCAAGCTGTTAGCTGCAGTGTCTGAAGGTTTGGATGCAGGGTTTTGAAATTGTGTTGAGTCAAAAGTAGAGGCCACTGAGGGAGGACCCACCTCCTGGTGTGGCATATGCTCCATAGTAGTGGGTACCAGTGTTGTCTTGGCCAATCCAGAGCTATTATGATTCCCTTGGGCTTCTCTGCTTTGATCTTTAGTAATACTGAGGTCATCAGTGGCAGAGGTGGGAATGCATAGATTGCTAGGGAGTTCCAGTTGAATGAGAGGGCATCTATTTTCCAAGCTTTTGGATGGGATGTCCTTGTGCAAAATTTTGGTAGAAGATGGTTGAGGTGAGAGGCAAATAGGTCCACTTCTGGCTTGCCCCATGTCGAAGTGAGTTGTCTGAAGGCCTTCGGGTGTAACCTCCACTCGTGTGGATCTGTGAAATTCCTGCTTAGGCTGTCCGCCAACACATTGTCTTTTCCTGGAACAAACTGGGATTGTAACTGGATGTTTAGGCTCAGTGATTTCTCCCAAAGCTGCATTGTCAGTCTGCAAAGGGGGTAAGAGTGGGTGCCCCCCTGCTTGTTTATGTACCACATCACAGTGGTGTTGTCTGTCCGTATCATTAAATGGCCTTGCTGGAGTTGGTGTTGAAAAGCCTCGATGGCATGCATTACTGCCAGCATTTCCTTTTGGTTCATATGCAGATGTGTTTCCTTTGGAGACCATTGTCCTTGTATACACCTGCCATCCATGTGCGCCCTCCATCCAAGGTCTGAGGCGTCTGTAGTCATGGCCTGTGTTATCTGCGTTTTTTTGAATGACATACCTGTGTTTTCCTGGTTCACCGAGGCCCACCATAGGAATTCCTTTTGTAGGCATGGAATGAGTGGTATGATTGTCTCCAAGTTGTTGCTGTGCTGAGACCAAATGCTTTTTAGGTACCATTGAAGCTTTCTCATGTGTAGTTTTGCTAATGGAACCAGTAGAATGCAGGATGCCATGTAACCCAGGGCCTGTAGGAATCTCCTTGCAGTCATCTGGGTGAGTTTTGCTAAACCTTTGAAGTAATGAGTTAACTTTTCTTGCTTGTCTTCTGTCAGGTAAGCCATCTGGGAGGCTGTGTCTAGTTTGGCTCCTAAGAAGATTATTTGCTGGGATGGCTGCAGTCTTGACTTTTGGAAGTTGACTGTGTATCCCAGAGCTTGAAGTAATCATATGACATAATCCAGGTTTTTTGTCAACATCAATTTGTCGTCCGCTTGTATGAGGCAGTCATCCAGGTACGGGTAGATTTGTATACCCTGGAGCCTGCAATGAGCAATTACTGAAGCCAGGCATTTTGTAAATACTCTGGGCGCAGTAGATAAGCCAAATGGCAATGCTGAGAATTGATAATGCTCTGGCCCTGCAAGAAATCTGAGGTATCTTCTGCAGCTGTGTCTGATAGGGACATGCAGGTATGCCTCCTTGAGGTCCAGAGTAATCAGCCACGACTCCTTGCCCAGCATGGGAAGGAGTTGCTGTAGAGTCAGCATTTTGAACTTTGGTACTATAAGAAAGGTGTTTAATGCGGACAAGTCCAGTATTGGTCTCCATTGAGATTATTTTCTTGGAACAAGGAACAGTCTTGAGTAAAACCCCTGTTCTTGTTCTTGTTGTGGAACTCTTTCTATTGCTTTCATTCGAGTCAGCAGAGTGATTTGCTTGATAGTCTCTGCCCTTTGGTTTTGTGGTAGGTTTGGCATGCCTTGTTTTCTTGGTAAGGTATGAAAATGAAACCTGTACCCTCGGTCTATAATGTCCAAAATCCATTTGTCCTTTGTCAGTCTGTGCCAGTTTTCTGCAAACAGAGATAATTTCCCGCCCAAGGGAGCTTCTAGTTGTTCCCTGGTAGGCGGTAGTAGAGGAAAGTCATTGAGTTTGTGGTTGTTGGGCAGGTGAAACCCCTGCGTCACTTCTTTGGTTTCCTGGCTGCCATTGTCGTCCCCTGTAATGGCCTCTGTATTGGCCTCTTCCTCGGCCACGTCTGTTCTTACCCCTTTGAAACTTTTCTGGATTAGGAAAGGACCAGTTTTTTTGAAGGCCAATTCCTACTGAATCTGGGGGGTTGAACCTGGAGGAAATCTTTCACAGTCTGAACTGATTTTGCTTTTTCTTCGATGGTCTTTAACACATCCTTAGCATTTGCACCAAAAAGCTTGTTCTTTTCCAAAGGTGCATCCAGAAGTTTTGCTTTTACATGATCTGGTAGAGGTTGATCTTTTAACCAAACATGTCTATGAATCACTGCCCCTGTCATAGCTGCCCTACATGAAGCTTCCAGTGCATCATATCCACACTGCAGGAAGTGATTGCTTACTTGCTGAGTGTTATGTACAGCTTCCTGCAAAGTCTTCCTGTCTAAAGGATCAGGAGAAGCTAATGTTTTTTGTAAATCTTCTAAGAGATAATCCTGATATTGTAACATATGAAAAAGGCAATTTAAAGCTCTCATAGATAAGGTAGTGGATGTGTAAACTTTTTTCCCCATCTCTCTAATGACCTTGCTTCCCTGTTGGAGGGCAAAGGATTTTTTGAGGAGGAGGCTGAAACTCCTTTAGGCCCCTGTGAAATAGTTTCCAAATCAGCAGAATGGGCCCTGAATAAATGGGAATGAGTTTCTGGGACCCTGTAATACCTGTCTGGCTTGGCTGGAGCAGGAGGAAGAGAATCAGGGGTAGCACTAGAGTCAGAATACAAATCATCCAGAACATCAAGTACAGGAGGAATAGCTAAGGGCCTGTGCTGAGGCTTCTTAAGGAAAGTCCTAAGGCGTTTCCTAGAATCAGAATATTCCTGACCCTGCCACTTGAAATGTTCCTTCATGGTGTGCAGAACTTCCCCAAAAGAAATATCCTCAGGAGGGGAGGCCGAAGGGATGGAATCTTCTGCATCCGAGTCCTCATAAGTCTGGAAGAGCTCTTCCTGGCTATCAGAGTGGACAGAGCCCTCAGAGTCTTCATCTGAAGGAGTAGGGTCAGAGGGTTCGACCCGGGGCCTTTTATCAGGAGGAGGCGGGGATGCTCTCTCAGGATGGGCCTGTGAACCTCTAATCATGGAAATTAAATCAGCAGCCATGGACATAATTTGCGTCTCCAGAGTCGGCTGAGGTAAGGATTTAGAAGTAATATGCTTTGTTTTGCTGGCTGCCTCAGCCCTAGTGTAGGCCTTAATAGACATGGCCATAGGAGGCCTGGCAGCTCCACGTGCAGGAGTGACCTTGTCTACAGCAATGGTCTCGGGCATTTCCTCGGTTTCGGTATCCGGAGGAAAGTCTATAACTGGTGTCGGAGTAATGTCTGGAATCGGAGTCGTCGGTAATGCGGTGTCTTCGGTTCGGAGCAGTGTAGAGACCGTCTCAGAGGGAACCGGAGCACTCGCGCTAGGTTTTGGCGTGGAGTCGGTGGTAGACGCGGGCCGAGGATGTCGGTCCCAGTCTTTTCGCTTTTTGGGTGTTTGCGATGTCGGAAGATCCGACGGCATGGTGTAGGCAAATTTATCGCCGAAAAAATCTTCAGCGAACTCCGCCCGGCGCCTGAGAGTGCGCTTGTTGAAGCGAGCACAGGCTACACAGGCCGAGACGTCGTGGTCTGGGCCCAGGCAAGGGAGGCAGTAAGAGTGGAAATCCTTATGAGGTATTTGTTTACCACAAAAAATACAATTGTTAACTTTTTCAGTAAATTCTGACATCGGCTGAGGCAAGAAAAGGTCCCCAACGGGGTACTTAGCTTTTTCGATGACTTCGGTATCATAGAATACAGGAGCTGACTGACCGGCACTTGCGAACTGCTTCTGCTTCGGGCACCACGCGGCAAGAAAGACTGGAGAAAATGGCGTCGGCTGATGCTTATGTACTCCAGCCACTCTGACGTCGGAGAGAAATGCGACATCAGTCGACGTCGGACCCAGACTTTGGAATCCGGCCGACCGAGGGCTGCCTGAGGCAGGACAACCCACATGTTATGACTGCAGTTGCATTCTGGAAGGACATCAAGGTATGGTATAACCTCTGGATATGATCTGTTGCACCAAAATATCTGTTGTTATATTCAGCCAGGTATTATGGTGCAAGGATGTGTCCCCCGACTGCCTCCAGAGGAAGACAATTGGGCCTCATTTCAGGAATGCTGAACGGGCTTAATCAGGAAGTAGTCCCTGAAGCCCTGGTTCTGTGGACCACCTCTGCTGTGTGAGTGGCATCTTCTATTGTAGCTCCCCCCTCTGCCTCTGGTGGAACTGCCTCCATGTGTTCTGGAAAAGCCCTTCGGATTTTTTAAACCACATCTTTTCACTGCTCCTCTGATTCATAGCAAAGGATCTTTGTGGGGGGTATGCCCACAGCAGAAAGAGTCTTACCATCCTTCTCACATCTGGATAAAGTCTCTCTTACTTTTGGGCCAAACAAAGATGATCCGTTAAAAGGTGCAGTGACGAATGAAGACTTAAATGGTTCCAAACGTCACATAGGCGCATCCAGGCATGTCTCCTTATGGCTACGCCTGAATCCACTGCTCTGGAGGTCCCTTCAGCAGCTTGCACAATGAGCCTTATGGAAGAGTTTGACACAGACTCCAGGGTGGCCAACTGGGAAGCAACCTTCTCTTGCACTCCCTTATTAACAGCTCCTGCCAGGGTATCCGACAACTCCTTGATCAGATCACTTTGAAGTCTGGTGAAATGTGTCAGGAAATTCAAAGACCTTAAGGCGAAGGTCGATGAAGTGTAAACTCGCTTCCCAAATCTATCCATTGCCTGAGACACTTTGTTGGGTGGATGGATAGATGAACTCTCCTCAGTGACTTCCTTTTTCATGGCAGCCGCTACGACCATGGCATCTACCGCTAAACCTTTAGCCCAGAATTTCTTATCCTCAAGTGCAGATAAAATTTTGTCCAGTCTCTTGGGAATGCATTTAGTAGTGTCCGGAGCCTTCCATGTCCACTGTGAAATGAACTGGATGAGTTCAGCAACCAGTGCCACCCAAGAGGTAGACAGGCAAGCACCAAAAGGCTGCAGGTAAACAGATTCCTCTGTGGAAGGGTTTTGGGACTTCCCAGTCACCCCTCTATTTCAAAATTTTTAGGATATCTCCAAAGGAGACATCTTCAGGGGATGACCTTGGGGACCCTTCTTCATCAAAATCAGCGTCTTCCACGATCAACTCCTGTGGGGAATCTAAGTGCTTCCTCTTGTCCTCCTCCTTTTAAGGAACCTCCTCAGGATAATGTGGGGAGGTATCAGAAGATGACAGAACTTGTACCTGAGATTACTGAGGTTTCACTACTTGCTGCCCCAGTGGAGAGACAGGTTGAATAACCTGGCGTGAGGAGGGTTGGGACTGACTGAGTCACTGTAAGAGACAAGACCCTGGCCACTGCCTTGAAGGCTGCCCTCACCCTGAAGAGGGGGCGGGAGCCTGGAACTGAGACAAACTGCCTCGGAACAGAGGTCATCCCCCGCTCCGAAGAAACCACCCTTGAGACAGAAGCTGGAGCAGAAATGAACCATGCTGATGCTCCAAGGTGCAGGGACAGCTCAGAAAAAACTCCTACCCCTCGGAGCAAACAGGACAGATATGGCCCTGAGAGGTCTCCAGTTCCAAAATAACTGAAGAACTCTGGGTAATGACCGTTTCCCAAAGAGGGGAAGACCTCCTGAACAGATACAGTCGGCGCCGGAAGACGCGGAGCTGTAAACTCTCGGAGGAAGTCTGATGAGGAGTGATTAAAGGGGTGAATGAAGGTCTGGCTCATGGACCCATAGGAGTCGGAGCCACAGGGAGTCCTGTAAAAACTCTTGCCCACAATATTTTATTCACCAGTCTCTCCACGTCTAGGTCTATAAGGTTTTTGGTGGAAGAGACTGATGACAGAGAGGGAGATTTTGGTCTTTGAATAAATACCTCTGGTAACTCACCCACAAAGTGATCTATAGATGGAGAGTAACTACTCCTAGGTAAAAACTTCCTGCTGTCCAATATCCAAAGTCTGCACTAACACAGTCTGCACCGATGAAGAAGCAGAAGGTAAATTTTCCTGTGCCGAGGCCTTCAGCATTGAGGGTTTTGTCATAGTAGTGGTTGTTGGTGCCAGCGATCTTCATAGTTCCAAAGACTTTCAGCCAGAGTCCTTCAGTTCCAAGGACATTTTTGCAACTGAGGATTTATACTTCTTAGATGTCATGCCCATGGGGAAGTTGGCAACAACAAACTCCTCTTTTTACCCTTCTCCAAAGAAGAAGGGGAAGAAATATCCATCTTACTTTTGTCTACACTAGATATAGCCTCTCCAAAGGCGGAAGGAATTAGGCCTTTCAAAATCAATTTGTTTCTTCTTTCAACAAGAGCTCTATGGCTAAATCCATCACAAATATTGCAGTGCTCCTGTAAATGTACATGACCCAAAAAATATACGCATAGGAGATGCAAGTCGGATAAAGGTATATTACGTCCGCACTTAGATTTCTCAGCCATGATAGAAAAACAGCAGGAAGGCACACACACAATACTCATGTGAAAAAGAAACAACACTCTCACACAACAAACTGGAAGGAAAAGCTAAAGACTGATTATTATTTCATTTTATTTTTTTAAATAGGACAAGGAAAGGGAAAGAAACTAACAACAATAATAGTTGAGAAGTACACTGAAGTGTATGGAAAAGGGGTTATCAACAATGACAGCAGAGAAATATAGCAAAGTGTAGGCAGAGGAACACTGAAAGGGATTAAATAGTGAAAAAATAGAGAAACTTGAAGAAATTAGTGAAATTTACCTAAGAAAACTGAACAAAGCTCAAGAGATCTGGTGAAAGCATCTGTCCGGAAAAGTGGCAAACGAGATCTGAGGTAATTGGAAGACAGGCATTATGGGTAGAGGCAAAGCTCGAGAGCTTTTGGTTGGCACGAGTTACAGTAATGGCCAAGTCAGTTCCAATGTGAGAACTGAACCCATATGTCAAGAATAAAATGAAAACTGACATCAAATCAAAAGTTTTCAGCAGAAAAACAAATTACAAGAAAGTAAAAAGTAGCACTTTCTTTTTAAAAATTTCTAAAAAGTCACATGACAGCCCAATAAAACACATTTCTTTGCCTGCAATATGTTATTTTACAGAAAAAGTTAAGTTTCTGCCAAAAGTTAATAATGTGGAAGCTTTGTCCCCCAAAGGGAACTTAATTACCCAGCAAGAGAGAAATGTAAGCCAACCATCGATCCTCAAAATTCCACAAAATTGTTTTCAGCTCTGCTTGAGCTGAAGATGGTTTGGGTGTATCAAAAGGCACTTTACATTCTGTATAATTTATTTTTATTGATTATTTATTTTACATTTGTTGACCGGGCTAGTCTAGTTGTATATATGTCCATTTTCAGTAGAGGCCCGGGGAGAAAAGCTCCAAGACAGATACAAATAGACAATAAGTATTGTTGCAAAAAAAACAAGTAGACAACATAGAAGATATTTTTATGCATTTAACAGTACATATTATAAAACTATATACACAGTTTAGAGCAAGACATATACATATGCTAGTGGCTAAAAATAGTATCCAGGTTCATGCTTATGATGTATAAGATACAACCCACATAGCTACGGCTACTGCAGCAATGATCAAATGATTAACATTTATTTATTCATTCATTTATTTATTGACATTTGTTAACCGGGTTTGTCCAACTGGGCTCGTGGCCCATTTTCAGTGGAGACCCGAGGAGAAAAGCTCCAGTAATACATTTTAAAACAAGTACAATTTTAAACAATATTGATATAATAGCAGTTATAGCAAAACGATTCACATATGTTGGGATACATGCATAAAGTTAAAGTTTCCTTAAAAAGAAGCTAAGTAACAATTTAACATTGATATAGTTCAATAGGTCAACAATGAACATTTTTTGTTTGTATAAAATTGTGCAAATGCATAGTAGATGCATTGGAGAGAGAGGTGTAATGAGGTACTAAGTATTTTGAGGGTACATAAAGGGGAGGAAGACTAGGTAGGGTCATAGCAAGGGCAGGTTCTGGAATTGAGAAAATAAGCTTTTAGTTCATTTTTAAAGTGTGAGGTGTGGGAGATTGAACACAAGTCAAGGGGAAGTTTGTTCCAAGCATGGGCAAGGGAGTGTTTGTATAGTAGTTTGCCTACTGACCTTTTTGGGTGGCAGATATCAAGTAAATGTTGGTTAGAAGTACGGAGGGTCCGGGATGGGATGTAGATGGAGACTAAGGAAGATAGGGATGGAAAGGAGGAGGGTTTATAAAGAATAGAGTGTAGCATATGAAATTGATAAGATAGCAGAAACTGGGGAAGTTCAAGCCGTTGAAGAGAGTTTAAAGAAATGCAGTGGTGTGAGTTGTATGGGGAGTTAGTAATGAATCTGGCTATTTTATGGTAAGTCTGTTGCAGTTTGTTTAGAGTGGAGGCCTGGATATTGTTAAGAACTGGGGCGGCATATAAGAGGGAGGGGAGGAGGAGTGCCCGGCCCAGGGTAAGTCTAGATTCAGGGGTTAGGAATTTTTTGTTCCGATATAGCAGACCTAGTTTCTGTTTTTTTTTTATACATTGGAGTGTGTGTAGGTTGAACTTCAATTCGTCATCGATAATGACCCCTAGGAGTTTTGTGTGGGTGTCAGGTTGGATAACTGTATTGTTAGAAGATGTAATAAAAAAGGAGGTTTTGTGATGAGAAAGAGAACGGGGAAGGAAAAGTAGGAGTTTGGTCTTTTTGGGATTTAGGATCAATAGGTTGTGAGAGAGCCATTGTTCAGTGGACAGTAGGGCCTGTTGGGTTAGGGAGTGTAGTTCAGGAATGTTATTTGAGATGGATATAAGTGTGGAGTCATCGGCATACTGAATAAGGGAGGATTCCTTAAATTAGGTGTAAAGATCATTGGTGAATATGTTAAACAAAAGGGGTTCCAAGATGTAGTCTTGGGGAACACCAGTGGAGATGGGAAGGAAAGGTAAGGAGGATGAGAGCCATTTGACAGATTGTTCCCTGCCAGATAGGTAACTATTAAACCAGGCAAGTGCAGAGGGGGATAGGTGGAGATTTGCGAGTTTGGATAGTAGTAGAGGATGAGACACAGTATCGAAGGCTTTGGAGAAATCTAGGAAGAGACAGGAAATGAGTTTATTGTTGTCTAGGGCCTCTGCAATGATATGAGTGAAGGAGAGGAGGGCAGTGGTGGTGCTGTGGTGAGAACGAACTCCATGTTGGGTAGGGGTAAGTAAGTGGTGTGTGAGGAGGTGATTGAGAAGCTGCGAGTGAATTAGAAGTTATGTACTCACCATAACGTTCCATCTGAGTAGGTGTATTCATTTGTCTGCAACCTGTGGGTTATGGATCCGATATCGGATCCGAACCGGCATGGTTTTCCAGCTATGGATCCGAGCTCTCAGCTCCTCCCCTCACCCATAATGCCCTGCTCTCCCTACATGACCTCAGATCAAGTTTGCCATAAATAAAAATACCCTAGAAAGGGTAACACGTAATATGCAGGAAACTGACAAGGCTAGGGGGATAGGAGGGCGGGATGGTTGCAGACAAATGAATACACCTACTCAGATGGAACGTTATGGTGAGTACATAACTTCTAAATCTGAAGTAGGAGATTCATTTGTCTGCAACCTGTGGGACAGAGTCCCCAGCTACCTGAATCTTGGGCGGCCGTCATGGAAGGATATTCCGGAGCACCGCGGAGCCAAAGGATGCTCTACCTCTAGATGTAATATCCAACTTGTAGTGGGAAATAAAGGTATGAGATGAAGCCCAAGTGGCTGCTGAACAAATATCATCCAGAGGAATCCTAGCTTTAAAGGCGCTGAGGTAGAGACTGACCGGGTTGAATGGGCATGTACTCCCTCCGGTGCGGGCCTCCCAGAAGCTTGATAAGCCAATAAGATGCACTGCAAAATCCAGCGTGATAAGGAGACTTTGGAAATTGGTTTACCCAAATTGAATTTAGCAAAGGAAATAAACAACTGGTCGGATTGCCTATGACCAGCTGTCCTGTTCAGATAAAATCGAAGTTGCCTGTGAACATCTAAGGAATGTAGCTTGTATTCACCTTTGTTTTGATATTTAGGAAAGAAAACAGGGAGGTTAATGGATTAATTAATATTTGCTTCAGAAGCTACCTTAGGAAGAAAGGACGGGTTGGTCCTGAGGTATACACGGTCCGGATGAAAGACCAAGTAAGGAGGCTTGATGGATAAGGCTTGAAGTTCTGAAACTCTCGTGGCCGAGGTAATGGCTACTAAAAAGGCAGTCTTGAAAGATAAAAATTTCAGATCTACCGTGGCCGCGGGTTCGAAGGGGGGAGCGGTCAAGGCCTGAAGAACCAAAGAAAGGTCCCAAGGAGGAACCACTTGCTTTACAGGGGTCTAAGGAGAAAAGTACCTTTTAGGAAGATCTTACACAATTTGGCAGACATCAGTGGACTGGAGTCATGACCAATATGATAGTGAGAAATTGCCGCAAGTTGCACTTTGACCGTGGAACTGCTGGCACCATCATTAAAAAGAGTGGTTAGGAAGTCAAGCACCAGAGGAAGAGGAACTGTGAAGGGTCTAGACCTTGCCGCTCCGCCCAAATGGAGAACCGCTTCCACTTGCTGCGGTAAACTTTCCTGGTAGATGGTTTATGAGCCGCTACCAGGATGGCCTTAACGGGAGACGAAATACCGGGAGTCCTGATTAGGAGTGGAACTGGAGCAGCCAAGCAGTTAGCTTCAGGATGTCCAGATTCGGGGTTGTTAGATTGGACGGGTGAGATATCAGATCCGGAATGGGATCTAGAATCCAAGGTGGATTCACTGAGTGAGACCTTAGGAAAGGGAACCAGATCTGTCGAGGCCAGAATGGGGCAATGAGAATCATTCTGCACCCCAACCGAGAGGCTTTCTGAAGAACTTGGAGCATCAGAGGCAAAGGGGGGTAAGCGTAAAGAAGACCGGGGGGCCAAGCATGCACCAGAGCGTCTCTTGGAGTATCTCCGGGAGGAGGGATTAGAGCGAAAAAACTGTCGCACTTGGTGTTTGAGGGAGATGCAAAAAGATCGCAACAAGGAGTTCCCCACTGTGCGAAGATGCGTTTCGCTACTTGAGCATTGAGAGACCACTCGTAAGGGGAGAGAATGGTGCGACTGAGCTTGTCCGCAAGGATGTTGGACCGACCCGGAATATGCGTTGCGATGAGAAAGCGGTTGGTGGAGATTGCCCATTCCCACACTCTCATGGCTTCTCGACAAAGAGGGTAAGATCTGGTTCCCCCCTGTTTGTTGATGTACCAGACGACAGACATGTTGTCCGACTGAAAAGAGAAGAAAGGCCTGTAGTGCTTGCAACGCTAAGAGCACTGCTCTCATCTCTAGAACATTGATATGCAGTAACGTCTCTGAATCGTTCCACGTGCCTTGGACCGTCTGGCCTACAAAATGCCCCCCCCCCACCCGAGGCGGGAGGCGTCCGTGGTCACCGTGGCGAGAGGGGGAGAAGCACAAAAGGGGCGGCCTCCATGGAGATCTTGTGAGTGGAGCCACCACAGGAGGGACCGCTTGCAAGCCTTGCTGATCGCAATGGGATGATGCATAGGAAGAGCAAGATAAGACCACTGAACTAGGAGTGTCCATTGAAGGACCCGCATATTGAACCTGGCGAGAGGAAGAAGAGCTATCGCTGCTGCCATGGACCCTAGAGCCCTCAGGACCAAATCCGCCGGAACTGAGCTGGAGTGGAGGATGGCCCGCACCTGGAGCTGAAGATTCTGAACTCTGTCCGCAGTGAGGAAGGCTCTTAATTGTCTCGTGTCTAACCTGGCACCTATAAAATCTATGAATTGCGTAGGGGCTAGGTTGGACTTTTCTGCATTTATTGTGATGCCCAGGCGGGGAGCTAGATGGAGAAAGGATTCTCGCGCCAATAACAGTAGATGCCTTGTTGGGGCAGTGAGGAGCCAGTCGTCCAGGTATGGGAAGACCTGTACCCCCTGAAGCCTCAGGTGGGCCGCTACCACTGCTAATACTTTGGTGAACACCCTGGGGGCTGTGGTGAGACCAAAGGGAAGGACCCTGAATTGGTAGTGACTGGCTCCCAGCCAGAAGCGAAGAAACCTCCTGGAGCGTCTGTCCATTAGAATGTGGTAGTACGCATCCTTGAGGTCTACAGAGCACATCCAGTGATTTTCTCCCAGAAGGGGGAGAATGGACTGCAAGGTAACCATTCGGAACTTCTCCTTGGGAACTGCCAGGTTTAAGAGTGACAGGTCTAATATTGGTCTTAGGTCCCCCGTCTTTTTTGGCACTAAAAAAAGAACCTGGAGTAGAACCCTGATCCGATCTGGTCTAGGTGGACGGGCTGGATGGCTCTTTTCTTCAGCAGATGGCCAATTTCTGCCAAAGCGGCCTCCCACTGACCGGGTGGAACGTCGGGGAGGGACTTCAATTTTGGGATGTGATGAAATGGAATGAGGTATCCTCTGGATATGATTCGGAGGACTCAGCGGTCTGATGTTATGGACTCCCATGCCGCTAGGTGCTCCGAGAAACGCCCCCGACTGCCTCCAGAGTGGAGAAGCCGGGCAACCCTTCAGGGCTGCTGCGCAGTCCGTTCAGAGAAAGGTTCTCTGGACCCGAAGTTCCTGGGAGCCCCTCTGCCCCTGGGGCGGCGTCCTCCCTGTCCTCCTCTGCCACGGAAGGACTGGTTGTCTGGAGCGGGTTGGGACTGCTGCGACCTCCGGAACCACATCTTCTTTTGGCCCTTTTGGTCCCTAGAATAGGACCTCTGGGGCAAAGAGAAGTGGATTCCGACGGCAGACAGCGTCTTCCCGTCCTTCTCGCTCTGGGTCAAAGTATCGCGAACAGTTTTGCCAAAAAGGGCAGAACCATCGAAGGGAGCGTTCGCGAATGACGCCTTGAAGGGCTCCGTGAAATCGCAATGGCGGAGCCAGGCCTGACGTCTAGTAACTAGGCCTACCCCTGCAGCTCTAGCGGCTCCCTCCGTAGCATGGGACAGTAACCGCATAGAGGAATTAGTCACGGACCTGAGAGTGGCCATACGGGTGGAATGCAACAGTTTGTCCTCCTCCAACATGGACTCTGGGGGGGATGCAGCGTATTCCTTGATAAGATCGCTCTGCATCCTGATCACATGTGCCAAGTAGTTTAGCGCCCTCACTGAAAAGGTCGCTGAACTAAACATTCGCTTCCCCAAGCGGTCCATCATCCGAGACTCCTTGCTCGGAGGATGGACTGAGGGACTCTCCTGGGCAAGTTCCCTCTTGGTGGCTGCAGCTGTCAACATGGCATCTACTGGAGGCCCCTTGCTCCAGTGGGCACGGTCTGCCGGGGGACTAAGGATGCGGTCTGGCCTTTTGGGAATTGGCTCCACGGTGTCCGGTTCCTTCCACGCCCTGGTGGTAATTAGGTCCACCAGGGGGTCGGCAGGAGGGGACACCCAAGAGGTAGACGGGCCCGCTTCAAATGCCTCCAAGAACACGGACTCGTCCGAGGAAGACTTGGGGGCAGACCACCCCCCCCTTATGCGAAGCATTTCCATGATGTCTCCAAAGGAGACATCCTCGGGGGGTGATCTTGGGGAGCCTTCCCCTTCCTCCAAATCCGTGTCTTCTGTGAGAGACTCGGGGGAGTCTATGTGCCTCCTTTTACACGTATGCTTGCGAGGTGCATCCTCAGGGGGACTGTCCGAGGAACCCTCGCAAGCGGTGTCCTGTTCCAATGGAACAGCTTGGGGCAATGGAGCGGGCTGTCCCAGTGGCCGGATGGTGGAAGCCTGACCCAGTGCAGATGGAGCGCGGGACGAAGCAAGTGCCGGGGGTCCGGAAACCCTCAACAGGGCCCTCTCCACTACATCAAAAGCTGAGGGGGAGCCAACCTCGACCAAAGGATCCGACAATCGGCTCCCTCTCGGATCCGAAGAGTGGATCGGAGCCGGCGCCGAGGCATTCGGATCCGAGGGAGCAGTGCGCTCCGACACCGACGGCGCCGAAGGAACACTAATCCCCCGGATCCGAAGCTCGGATCCAGGCTCAGAGAGGTCGGATCCGAAGCACTCGAGGGCAGGGTCGGATCTGAAGTACCTAGTACTATCGGCGCCGACCCACCCCCGGCTCCGAAGCTGCTCGGCTCCAATCGCTCCGAACCCGGGTAGCGGGTCGGAGAAGGAACTATAGGTTTGAAAAAAGGGGTCGAGCTCCCCCTCAGAGGGGGGGGGGGGGAGGCAGGAGCACTCCCATCTGCATCTGGGCCTGGATGAACCTTCTCATCATCCGGTCCAGATCAGCGTCAGATAAACTATATGTAGATCTCTATGAGGCTACCGAGGTAGGCCTTGAGTGCCTCCTCGATAGCCTCGACGGAGATTGGGTCTCCTCCTCCTCAGGTCCCGGTGAGAAGGATACTGGAGACCGGAGCCGAGGAGGGGGAGAGACGGTAGACAAGGAGGCCAGAGGAGAAGCCCGCTTGGCAGGCGGGGCCGAAACAGAGGTCTCGGCCCGCCGCTTATGGTGCTTCTCTCTCCGGTCCTTTTTTCTTGCTTCCCTCTCCTCCAAACCACTAGAGGGAGGTTGAGTCCCAGGTGGAGGAGGGGGAGCAGGAGAGGAGGGAACCGAAGACACGGTACCCCCTGAATGAGTGGTAGCCGAAGCCGTGTCCGGGGGCAGAAGTCCCGCCAGGACCAGCTTCGACCTCCGCTCCTTCAATGCCCTGGGGTTGAACCCTGCACAAATGTAACATCCAGAAGTGAGGTGTTCAACCCCAAGGCATCAAACGCACCGAGTGTGGCCATCAGCAGGAGAAAGCTTATGGCCACACTCGGAGCACTTCGAAAAGAAAGCCTTAGGGGCTTCAGACATTCTAAAGCGAGGGGAGGGATAAATAAAGTTATAAAAGTTATTAAAAAACTTTAAATTTTAAACTTAAAAGATAGGGAACCTAACACTTCCACACAAAACTGACTAAAACTTTAAATTTTAACGCTTGTAAATACAAGAAAAGACACTTGGCTGAAGAGCTCTAAAATCCAGTCTGGTCACCAGCGCGGCAAACTAGATCTGGGGTCATGTAGGGAGAGCAGGGCATTATGGGTGAGGGGAGGAGCTGAGAGCTCGGATCCATAGCTGGAAAACCATGCCGGTTCGGATCCGATATCGGATCCATAACCCACAGGTTGCAGACAAATGAATCTCCTACTTCAGATCACATTTTTCTAATATCTTGGAGAGGGGGGACAGAATGGCAATGGGTCTGTAGTTTGAGGGGTCAGTGGAGTTTCCACCTTTATGAACAAGGATAGTGAAGAAAGATTTCCAAAGAGCGGGGACAGTTGATTCCAGAATATATCGATTAATTAGTATAGATACAGGATAGGCAATTGAGTCAGCAGCAAGTTTGAGGAATGTAGGGGATAGATTGTCAGTGGAAGGAGGGCAAGGTTTTAGCTTGAGTAGTAGAGATATGATGCAAGTAATGGGAACTGGCTCAAAAGAAAACAAAGTTGTGTTAGTGGGACTGGAGAGGTGGGTGTCGAAGTAGAGTTTGGCTTAGAAGTTACCAGATTTTGGATGGAAGAGATAAAGTGCTTATTCAGGAGGGTAGCTGTTTCCTGAGAGGAATAGTTAGGGTATGGGGAGGGATTAGAGGGCTTTCCAGGACAGAGGATGTTGTTGAGAGTTGACCAAAATTTTCGAGGATTGGATTTGTTGTTAAGCTGAGCAGAGCTATAGTATAACTTTTTGTCATTAGTTGTATGTTTTTTTGCAAGGTTCCTCAGTTGCCTGTATCTTTGAAGAAAAGGTGGTTGTTTAGCTTTAGTCTAGGTTTTCCAAGCATGATCTTTTTGCTTCAAAAGGGACCTAGTCTCTTTGGAGAGCCAGGGAGCATGGTTTGATTTTACTCTGATCTTCCTAGAGGGAGCTAAGGAGTTTAGAGTATTCATGAAGATGTTATTGTAAGTGCTTACAGCATCGTTTAGGGGGAGGTGTTTTAGAAATGACCAATCTATGTTGTGGAGAATGGAGTTAAATTGGGATGAATTGAAAGTCGATAGTTTGACAGTCTTTGATAAGGTGGGGTTTAGGAATATGGGAGGAGTGTCTTAAGATGGTGGTAGGGAGATGATCACTAAGGGAGTCAGGTAAGGTGGTGGGATTGTGGTATTGGTGGGGGGATTGGTAAGGATCCAGTCTATGATGGAGCTGGAAGTAGAATTTTTATGGAAGCGAGTGGGAGATGTTATAAGTTGGTGGAAGCTGTGTAGTTGGATACTGAGTTGAGGGGAGTCGATTGTGAGTTTGGACCAATCAATGTTGACATCACCAAGGATAAGTGTCTCATATGGTATGTTGAAGGAGAACCAGGATAGGATGTTTTCAAGAATGGGCAGATTGTTACCAGGAGGAAGGTAGACAGAGGCAATTGCAAGTTTTTTGTGGGGATTCAGATGGCAGTTAAGGATGATGATTTCAGCTGGGAGGAAGTCAGGAATTGGGGAAGGGTATGATTTGAGGTTAAAAATGTTGAGTACAGGATGGCCACGCCACCACCTTTTTTACAGGTCTATCAGATCAGAAGATATTATAACCTGGTGGGAGTATTTCATTATTTAAGATTTGTGGCTTGAGCCAGGTTTCAGATAGGGAGAGGATGTGAGGGGTATTGAGAGCTATCCATGAGTGCAGCTCAGTGGACTTTATTTGCTAGACTCTGAATATTCAATGAGTAAATAGTTAAGTATTTGGATGGAGATGATTGTTGTGACTGAGGTTGGTGACTGTTAGAGGAGTAAGATGAGGGCAGTGTAGATGTAGCTTTGGGGAGAGAAGAGGGGCCAGGGTTGGGATGGATATCTCCAGAACAAAGTAGGTTTTTAATGAGGAGAGAGTGTGTAGTAGATGCTAGATGGAGTTTGTATAGTTTTGACTTAGCTTTGTGGGAATGTTTAAAAACATGTATTATGGATAGTTTATATAGACTTGAGATAGAGGTAGTAAAGAGATTAGGGGAGATAGTAAAAGATGAAGTAGTTGGATATATGTTGTATGAGTGAGAAGTTGGTGAACATAGGAGTGGGTCAGAGAGATTGGAGTGTTAAGAGGTGGAGATAGAGAGAATAAGTAGTAGTGTAGAAGATATTAGAAAATAATACATGTTGGAATAAAACATGGTCAGAGTAGGTAGAGAGACAGTGGTATAGATGAAGTGGTGTTGACAAGATTGACAGATTAGTAAGGTGGTTGTGGCAATAGGCAAAAAATCGAATTGTAGTGGCTAGTGGGACAGGAAGGGGAGGGATAGTTAGGTATACAGGTAATTGTAATGGGGGTGGGTGAAAATGGGGGTAGGGGAGCAAAGTGACCCCGAGCATAGCGAGGGCGAATGGAGCAGGGCTAGCAGCCTGGTCAAGATGAAGTCATAGAAACAATCAGAAAAGATAGTGAAAAACTAGCTTGAGAGACAAGGATGTAAAGTTTCTAAAGGTATAGTCACCAGAAATAAAATATGAGCAGAAGTAAGCTTACAAAAGGACACTGGCCTCAAGCTACACAAGTAGATTTACTTGAAGGAAACTCAGTGCTGTATGGTTATAATACGCTACAATAGAGAGGGGCTTTGCAGGGGAGAGAGAGGTATTACTAGCAGCTAAAAGCAGGGCAAAACATAACAAAATATTAATATGTAAGAGTCTGAAGACAGTAAAATAGGGCAGGTGCACTAGGAAAGGCAATTATGAGTGAGGCTAGAAATGAATTCAGGAAAGGGTAAAGTGCAGAACAGGAGAATATACACAGAAGCAGTATGAGGATAGTGGGTAACCAAAGAGAAAGGATAGGAGCTGCTGGCGTCTGCTTTTTGTGGTGACTAGCAAAAAAACACTGTAAACTCTTGTTGTGCTTATAAAGTCTAGCATTAATTAAAAGATTAGCTTATGTAGTAGTTATTTACTGGGACACATACTTCAGTGGTATTATTTTAAGCTTAAAATGGTGGCTTCCGGACAGATAGTTAGAGTTGCAGGGTATCTGTTAAGGTCCTCAAACCTGTGTTGCCTGTACTGTGGCCAGGAGAAAACTGCAGGGAAAAATCCACTAGGGTTCAGTGGTATTATTTTAAGCTTAAAAGGGTGGCTTCCGGACAGATAGTTAGAGTTGCAGGGTATCTGTTAAGGTCCTCAAACCTGTGTTGCCTGTACTGTGGCCAGGAGAAAAACGCAGGGAAAAATCCACTAGGGCTTACACAGAGCAGCAGATGCTCTGCCAGAAGAATAATTAGTTAAATTAAAAGCAGAAACTGATTTGCAAGCAAATCCCAGTAGGTTTTCCTTTTCCACAGAAACTGAAACAATCAGTAAAAACAAAAGAAAAACTATACCAAAGCCAGAACTTCCAATGAGTGACCTCCCAGACTTCTTGTATCAGAGGCACATGGGATATATGCAAATGAATCTAATGAACATCAGGTGTTTCAGCTCACTGGCGATTCTGAATGCCCATGACTTGTTTCGTCATTTTACTGGACAATTTCAGGCCAATAAAGCCAAACCCCACTAGCTGTGGATATGCATATTTCGGCCTTGTTATGACCTCATCAGCACATCACAAGCAAAGTGTTTGACTAAGCATAAGAAACACAGGGCTGTTATACCCAGCTGATGACCATTATCATTAGGGTCACTGCAAAAATATCCCAACCAACAAACCAAAACAATGAGTGAGAAGGTCACTGAAAAACCTATCAGTAAAAACAAAATGAAAACTATAAATAAAGTCAGAACTTTCACTGAGTGACCTCTCAGACCTCTTGTATCAGAGGCACATGAATATGCAAATGAATCTTATGAACATCATGTGTTTCAGCTCATTGGCGATTCTGAATGCCCATGACTTGTTTCATCATTTTACTGGACAATTTCAGGCCAATAAAGCCAAACCCCACTAGCTGTGGATATGCATATTTCGGTAGGTCGGTTTGGCTTTATTGGCCAGAAATTGTCCAGTAAAATGAGGAAACAATTCATGGGCATTTAGAATTTCCAATGAGCTGAAACACCTGATGTTCATAAGATTCATTTGCATACATCCCATATGCCTTTGATACAAGAGGTCTGGAAGGTCACTCAGTGGAAGTTCTGGCTTTGCTACAGTTTTTGTTTTGTTTTTACGGATTGGTTTTTCAGTGATCTTCTCACAGAAACTGAAACTGGAAAAGCAACATTCTTAATGTTTTTTTTTTCTTTCACTAAGCGACTCCCTAGAAAAAAATTTACTCAAGGCAGAAACACTGTTCACAGGATCAGATGCTCTTGTCCCACAGCATTGCAGCTGACCTTCACTCACCCCCTTCCTACAAAAAGTACAAGGGTAGTTCTCCCTTGCCCAAAGTGAACATACCTGCAGCCACAGAGGATGTGTTTAACTTCAGGTCTTTAGTGGCTATGGGGTGCTACAATAGTGTGACCGAGAGATAAAAATGAGTGATCTAAAGAACCAAATCCGACAACAGTAGCGTCACCCACTGATGGGTGTGGCAGAAGAGAAGCTTGCCTGACACCCAATGACTCCCTAAAATTTTCTTTTAGTAGATTGGTGAAGGAAGAACTGAAAAGGCTGGTAACAGCTCCATTGGTCCAGCAGAGAAAGAAGCCTTTTAGACAGGCATCACAGCCCATAGTATTGATAAACCTCATGACAACAACAATGTGGTTTTGCGGAAACGCACTGACAGTAGCCCACCATATAAATTCTACACATACATGTTGGAAAAACAAAAACTCAAACAGAATTTAATGTGGGCTATTTTCAATGGATTATTCCACACAGCCCTAGCAAGTACGGCCGGTACACAAGGCCAAAAAACATCAACAAAACTGTCAAACAAAAGAGGTCAGCACCAAAGTAGTAAACAATATATATGTGTTTTTATTGTGGCTACACCAAAAAAACACCACATTAACAGAATGGTTTTGGCAAACTGCCTTCTGGCCTATTTTCAATGGATACACATTATAAAGACTTGGAAGCTCTAGCCAGTTTAGTTGTCTTACACCTATTCAGTGATGATGTGTTGAGTTTACTACTGGCAAATTTGTCTGTTTTGTTGCAGCATATATCTTGTTTACAGAGTTGAGCAGAGTGTAAGATAGTAAACATAAGGGAGGTTACAGCAGGTTAGGTAGTTGCTTGCGTTTGCTGTGGTTACTCGGGAATCATGGTATTGCACTACTGATAGCATTAAGGGCATTAAGTATGCTTAAGTAAGTAAGCATGCTATCACTGGCATGATAATATCAAAGGCTTTAAGATTAAGAAATAGAGATGGTGTGGCCTATGGTCCTTGTTTGTTTCACTTTATCTAGGATGGATAAGACGTCTGTTTTGGTAATACAATTTGGGGGAAAACCATGCAAGGTGTGTGAAAAAAAGCTAGTTATCTAAAAGGGCTGTGAGTGCATGCATTTCTGAGTACTTCACAGAGAAATGAGAAAATGGCAATGGGTCTAAATGACATGCAATGTTCTCCATAGAATGCATACCTAGGATTCCTGAACAGCTCTATTAATGATACAGAAGGGGTGAGCTATATAGTCTTTGCTGTTACTTTAATGCACTCACCTGGAGGCAATGGCAAACATGTCAGGTTTTAGTTTAGTCAGTTGCTTTCTGGTATGAGTAGTGGTAAGAAAGAATCCTGCATCTGGACAGCTGTTGGTGGGAGGAAGAGGTGGTTGGAAAGGAGTGATTATATGCTGAAGAGACAGCTGCTGAAATGAATTATTCTCACTGATGGGTTCGGAGCCAATCCTTGGCTCTGACTCGGCCAACTACAAAAGTTTGAGGTCTTCAAGCAGCTCGTGGCCTACTCCCTATCCCATGATGCAGTGGTGCTTCCCTCAGATCTTGTTTGCAGCCAACTATACAAACAGGTAACTACCCTAGTAAGGAAAACAATAATACAGTAGATGAGGACAAAATATCCGCAAGATGTGTCTGAACTTCCCGGTCCTCAAGAATTTCATGATAGGGTTTTTGGTGGGTGGGACATAAGAATGAAGGCGAGATGAACAACTCACATAGAATGTTATGGTGAGTACATAACTTCTTTATGTGAAGTTGTTCTATCTCGCCTTAATTCTCACTGATGGGTTAGTGTCCCAAGCACCATCTCTTCTTGGGTGGCTCAAGGAAGTATATTCCTCAGGACCATGGAAACAAAGGAGGCCCAGTCTCTGGAGGCCCTATCCAATTTGCAATGAGTGATAAAGGTATGAGGTGTAGACCACCTGGCTGCTGCACAAAAGGAATCTATAGGTAGCTTAGTCAGAAAAGCTGAAGATGTGGAATCAGCTCTAGTTGAGTAGGCCTTTACTTTATGATTTAGTGGCACGTGCCCAGGGCTATATGTTAAGGAAATGCAATCTGACAACCATTTTGACAACATGGCTTTTACCACCACAGTACCCTTCTTTGAATCTGAAAAGGAGACAAAAAGCTGTTCTGATTTTCTAAAGTCCTTAGTCCTGTGTAAATAGAATTGAAGTTGCCTATGGATGTCAAGTTTGTGCAGCATATGTTCCATCTTGTTAGTATATTTGGGGGGGGGGGGGGTTCTGAACAAACTTTAGGCAAGAATGAAGGATTTGTTCTAAGCGAGGCTCTGTTGTTGTGAAAAATCAAGTATGGGGGTTTGATGGACAAGGCTTGTAATTCCGAGACCCTTCGAGCATAAGTAATGGCTACTAGAAAGATTGTTTTCCATGATAAGTACTTTAGGTCGCAAGATGAGGCTGGTTCAAGAAAATCTATGGGACATGATAGAAGCCCCCTAGTCGCCAATATGAAAATTAGAAATTGCTGCCAATTGAACCCTAATGGCTGCTGTAGCAGCCCTTTCATTAAAAAGCTTGGTCAGAAACTCTAAAAGGGATGAAATCGAAGCCAAACATGGGTCAACATTGTTTTGGGACACCCATATGGAAAATCTTTTCCATTTACTAAGGTTTAGCTTCCTGGTACATAATTTACGAGAGGATGTTAGGATGTTCTGAGCTGCAAGTGAGAGATTGTGGAACATGGTTATTCTTGGAATTGGAGCAGCCAAGCTTTCAATCTGATGGTATGAAGTGCAGGATGAACAGCCCCTGATGAATGCATCAAAAGATCTGGAACTGGGTCCAGGACCCATGATTCTTCCAATAGATGAGGCTGAAGAAAGGGGAACCAAATCTGATGAGGCCAATAAGGGGTTACAAGAATGATGGTCCTTCCCAGAGTCCTGGCTTTCTGTAAGAATTTAGGTACAAGAGGAAACGGGGGAAGGCGTAAATGAGACCCGGGGGCCAACTGTGTACAAGCGCATCCCTTGGGGTATCCCCCAGATTGAGATTAGGACAAAGTAATTGCTGCATTTGTTGTTGGTGGGAGTTGCAAAAAGGTCGCAGCAAGGCTGGCCCCATCTGTAGAATATCCTTTCCATTGCTACTTCTTTCAGGGACCACTCGTGAGGCAATAAAATCGCTCTGCTCAATTTGTCTGCTATGACATTGGATCTCTCTGGGATGTGCATTGCATTCGACCAAAAGGAATGGCAATGATCGCTCTCACCATTGTCCCTAACAACTTGAGCACTGCTGAAGCAGGGGCTTTTTGTTTTGAGATGAGGTTCAGTACTTGTAGTCGAAGCATCACAACTCTTTTTGATGGAAGCTTTACGGTCATAGAGACTGTGTTGAGATCTGCTCTTATAAAATCGGTATGTTTGGATGGCGATAAGGCAGATTTTTCTGAGTTTATGGTAATACCTAATTGACTGCCAAGATTTAAGTTCATATCCCTTGCTTGTATGAGTTGATGCTTGGTGGTGGCAGTGAGGAGCCAGTCGTCCAAGTATAGAAACACCTGGAATCCTAAATGTCTCAGATGAGCCGTGACTACTGCCATGCATTTGGTGAACACTCTGGGGGCTGAAGTGTGGCCAAAGGGCAGAGCTTGAAACTGAAAGTGACTGGCTCCCAGCCGAAAGCACAGATGATCTCCGGATGCTCTGGCCACTTTTATGTGGTAGTATGCATCCTGGAGATCTACTGAGCACATCCAACTGTCTTTCCCTAGAAAGGGGAGTATAGACTGTAGCGTGACCATCCAGAACTTTGTTTTTTTGACAGATTTGATCAATCTGCTGAGATCCAAAATGGGTCTCCAGTCCCCTGTTTTCTTTGGAACTAAAAAGAACCTTGAGTAAGTTCCAGATCCTCTCTGATCTGCTGGGACTGGTTGGATGACTTTCTTTTCCAGCAACCTTGCAATTTCTATGGTTGCTTGTTCCCTGTGACTGGGTGTAACATCTGGGATTTTTTTCACAAGGGGTGGTGGGGTGGCAAAAGGAATTGGGTATCTTCCGGCTATTACTCTTTGTACCCAACGGTCTTTTGTGATTTTTAGCCAGGTGTCTGGGTACAAAGGTAAGTGTCCCCAGACTGCCTCTAGAGATGGACAGATGATCCTTCTTTCAGGAGAACTGATAGGGCTTCCCAAAGAACTGATCCTTGCCCTGATTTTGCTGGCCCCCTTTGTCACGTGGACGGCGTCTTCCATTATTACCCCCTCCTCAGACTCTAGGGGGGGGTTTCACCACATGTCAAAGAAAGCTCCTTGAGATTTACAGAACCACATCTTTCCACTTTTCCAACCTTTAGGATAAGGTCTGGTAGGGGTGGAAAAACGGACTCCTACGGCAGACAGTCTCTTTCCATCTTGCTCACACCTGGTAAGCGTTTCCTTAACTTTCGGTCCAAAAAGGGATGAACCATCAAAGGGGGTGTTAACAAAGGGTCTATATCATATGTCCGAACGCTCAAATGTCCGAACGAAGTCTAAAAATAACGAAGCCGCGGAACATCGAATTCTTTCCCAGGGAAAGAATTTGGGGGGGCCATTTCTGCGGCTTTGTCATTTCCTCCACTGTGGTGCAATCTTGGAGTTGATATATTTAAGTAGGGGGGTGTAGGGGGCACAGCACCCCACATTAGAAACAGTATGTAGTGTTCGTGTGCTTCTGCATTTTGTACCGGAACAGCGATTTGTTTCCCTGGGGGGGGGGGGGGACGTTCTGAATGTTCGGAGTTTTAAGTTTTCGAACTTTTGGGTTTGATATTTACATAGTCAAAGTTTTGACACTTCAACTATGTGATACAGACCTGTTAACAAAGGAAGACTTATAGGGCTCTTCAAAGGAACATAAGCGCATCCAGGAGTGTCTCCTAACAGCAATTCCTGTACCCGCCGCTCTGCTCGTTCCATCAGCTGCATACGAAATTAGCTGCATGGAAGAGTTTAAGAGGGAATATAGGGTAGCAAGTTGGGAGGATACCTTGTCTGAGACCCCCGCAGCTACTGCACCCTGTAGAGTATCGCCCAACTCCTTCAGGAGATCTCTGTTTAGTCTAGCAAATTGTGTAAGACAGCTCAGGGATCGAAGAGTAAACCCCGCTGAACAAAACATGCACTTTCTGTATCTGTCCATGATCCTAGAATTCCCTGTTAGGAGGATGAACAGAAGTAGAGGTCTCTGACAACACCTTTTTGTTGGTTGTCGCCACCACCATAGCATCAACGGGTACTCCTTTGGTAAGGAAAGCCTTGTCCTGGGATGACGTTATGAATTTGTTAGGCCTCCGAGTGACAGGTTCATCAAAAGGCAGAGTCACCCAAGAGGTGGAGGGTTGAGAACCGAAAGCTTTCAGGAGTACTGACATCATCAGTAGGGTAAATGGACTTCCAGCCACCCCTCTGTTTCAGTATTTCCAAGATATCACAGAAAATGATGTCTTCAGACGGGGACCGTGGGGACCCTTCTGACTCATCTAAGTCAGTATCTGATGTGATGGATTCCAGTGGGGAACCCAGATGCTTCCTCTTGTAAAGCCTCTTCCTGGAAACCTCCTCAGTGGGAGGTTCTGGGGAGGTCCCGGAAGAGCAGGGCTCACCCAATGAGGCAACCAGAGGCTCTGGGTCTCTATGCTTTTGAGGGATCAGTGAAGCAGAGGCAGACGCAAGCACTTTAGGGGAGCAGGTTGCTGGTACCAATGTTGTGGATGCCTGACATGACAATGCTCTCCTCATGATATTGAAGGCCTCCCCTGGCTCCGATCCCAAGAGAAACATGGATCCGCAGAAACAGGCAATCTCCATGGCACCGAAGTGGTGGGCTCCGAGCCCGAGGTAGGTGGCAAAGTCGGAACCGACAGATCAGTACGACTATCCTCTCCGGAACAGATTGTTGAGCGTTGGCACCCAGACTCCAAGGTCGGCACCGAAGAAGTCAGAGCAGTCAGAATCGATAGGCCTGGAATGGGTGTCAGCTGCGGCAGCTCTACGATCAACGGTTCTGAACACTCCGGCTCTGAAACTTCAGATCGAATCAGAGGAGGAACAGTAGAAATGGGCTAGGTCCTAGTCAGTTCCGCAGCCCCAAGGGTCTGCCCCGACAAAATTTTTGCTAGTGCCTGTGTCTGCAGAAGCCACTGCACCACATGATCCATGTCCTTATCAGACAGTCTTGAGGACCGGGAAGAAGCAATAGAAGAGGCCACAGATTGCAGGATTGGAGACTTTACAGTAGGAGATAACTGCTCCAATACTGGGGACCGGCTCCTACTAACAACAACAAAGTACAGTTGTGTACACTTACCATAAATGTAGATGTTCAAGTGTATTTACTGTTGCAGTCATCACATTTGGGCTATCTGCCTGCAGTAGCCCTCAGTCGGCCTGATTATCAAAGACTTGGGTCCTGCATCAGTTGCTGTCTTCATCTTCCATGACGTCAGATAGTCAGGGGTATAAAGCATGCAGTCGATGCCATTACTTCAGTTTTTCTTGCCCCAGATGTCAGGTGCCCCCCTAATGGGAAGTAATTAAATATATATATATGGATCTACCTGACAACACCGACAAACCACAACACCGACAACAAAATCAGACACACCACATAACCGAACGTTCACAAATACGAAACCTCACATGCCCGACGCACCATAATACCGACAATAAACAAACAAAACAAATCCCCTGTCCAAAAAGCACACACACAACACAAGGACACCAAAATCCTTACAAACGCACACTAAACCTCACATACACAACTATCTACACCCTTAACCCAAACCCTAACCCTAAGGTCCTTCACTATCGCACACTTAGCTAACCCGGCCCCTAACCCTAACTCACTTAAACCGCTAACCCAAAGACTATCACTATCGACACTTACCTAACCCGTGCCCTAACCCTAACTCACTTAACCCACCCCTAACCCAAAGACTATCACTATCGCACACTTACCTAACCCGCACCCTAACCCTAACTCACTTAACCCACCCGTATCCCTAGACACAGTCAATATCACACACTTACCTTACTCGCACCCTAACGTCCGTCACTACCGCATACTTACACAGCCTTTTCCCATGTTAGTCTTCTCAGCGTCGGGGTTTTCATCCGTCAGTCTTCTCAGCGTCGGGGTTTTCATCCGGTCTTCTCTTCTGGTGTCAGCGATCTCCTTGTCGGCGTTCTCAGCTGTCGACGTTGTCAGGTGCTCCTATATATATATATATATATATATATATATATATATATATATATATATATATATATATATGCAAGGTTATATCTCCAACAAAAAAGCAAATACACCAGAGCATAGTAAAGGGGAATAAAGGTATAGCCAAAAGAAGTTAGGGGGCTGGAGGGAGGGTAATCAGGACTGCAATAGTGAATACACTTGAACATTTACATTTATGGTAAGTGTACACAACTGTACTATGTTCTTAGTGTTTCACTGTTGTAGTCATCACATTTGGGTAGATTCCCAAAGCTAATGATGGGAGGAGGAATTTAGATAGCATTAGGACCAGCTATAAAGGCCCTGCAAGACTGCAGTGGCAAAACGAGCTCTGGATTTAGAGAAAATTGGTAAATGGTAATGCTTGGTGAAAGTATGTACAGAACTCCAAGTAGCAGCTTCTAGGATGTCCCTGGTAGAGACACCTCTGAGAAAGGCTGTAGAGGTAGATGCAGCCCTGGTTGAGTGTGGTCTTATCTCCTGTGGGATAGGTTTTCCATGGTGCTTATAGCAGAAATTAATGCAATTTAGAAATGGTTTGCTTTGAAATGGCCTTCCCCTCTGCCTCTGCAGCAAATGCCACCAGCAGCTGTTCAGATTTCCTTTGAGGTTTAGTCCTGTCCAAGTACAATCTAAGTTGTTTGTCCACATCTAAGGAATGCAGTATCCATTCCCCTTTGTTCTGTGGATTAGAAAAGAAGGTTGGCAAATTAATGGACTGATTAAGAGCCACACTGGATACCACCTTGAGCATGAAGGAGGGACTGGTCCTGAGGGACACCCTGTCCGCATAAAAGATGATGAAAGGCTCCACTGCCATAAGGGCCTGTAATTCAGACACCAATCTTGCTGAAGTGATTGCTGAAAGGAAGGCTGTTTTCCAAGAAAATAATTTTAACTCTGCACTTGCAGCTGGCTCAAAAGGAGGTAGAGTGAGTTTTTCCAATACAAAGTTAAGGTCTCAGGTTGGATGAGAGAAGAGGGGTGGTTCTGTGTTGTAATGAGATGAAATGGCTGAGGCATGAATTTTGATGGAGGAAAAGGAAAGGCCCCTGTGAAGCATCTCAGTTAAGTATTGAAGAATCTGAGGTAAATTGGGCGCTACTGTGCCCATCCCTTGAGTTTGGTTCCAGGAACAGAATCTTTTCCATGTTTCAGCATAAGATTTTCTAGTACTAAGCCTCCTTGCCTCCAGAATGACGTCCAACACTTGTTTACTGAGGGATGGTAATGGAGAGATCAGGTAATTAACCAGACTGCCAGGTTCAGGGTTTGAAGCTGAGGATGCAGAATCTGGCCCTCCTGCTGGGACAGCAGGGTAGGGGCCTGAGGCAGGTGCCATGGTGACAGCAGTGTCACACTGCGAAAGTGGGGTACCAGTGTTGGCGTGGTCAGTCTGATACAATCAGTATCATCCTTGGTTTGTCCAGTTTGATCTTTAGTAGTACTTTGGAGAGGAGAGGCAGAGGAGGAAAGGCATAAACTGATTTTTCCAAGTGAAGGACAGGGCATCCACTTTCCAAGCTTGTTTGTAGGGAGTCCTTGTGAAGAATTTGTCCAAATGGTAGTTCTGGGGGGAGGCAAACAGGTCTATATCTGGGCTCCCCCATTTATCAACATGTTGAAGGTCCATGAGATTTCTGCTTAGTTCGTCTGCCAGTGTAATTAGCTTTCCTGGCAGGAATTGAGCCTATAGCTGCACGTGGTAGTGCAAGGCTGTGTTCCACAGAGCCATGGCTAGTCTGCAGAGAGGGTATGAATGGGTACCCCCCTGCTTATGTACCACATAACAGTGGTGTTGTCCGTCTTTACTATTAATTGTCCTGGAAGAATGTGGTCCTTAAAGGCTGTCAGAGCATTCTGTACAGCTAACATTTCTTTTTGATTGACATGCAGGTGCATTTGACTTGGGTTCCATTTGCCCTGAATGCACTTCCCTGCCAGGTGAGCCCCCCATGCATAGTCTGATGCGTCTGTTGGGTTTGGGGGCAGGGGGTATAGTGAATGGTAGTCCCTTGTTTTGGTGGCAGGCCTCTGCACACCAAAGGAACTCTAACAGTAGGCAAGGTATGATAGGAATCATTGCTTCTAGATCCTGAGAATGTTGACAACATATGCTTTTTAGATACCACTGTAGTTTCCTCATATGCAGTCTTACATATGGAATTAGGAAAATGCAGGAGGCCATGAACCTCAAGGCTTGCAGTATTTGCCTTGCTGATAGCAGGATTTTTGTGGTCATTAGTTTGAAGTAAGCTGTCAAATGAATTTGTTTCTCTGGCGTGAGGAAAGCCATCTGGGAAGTTGTGTTCAAGCTTGCTCCCAGGAATATAACTTGCTGACAGGGTACAAGATGTGATTTATTTTCGTTTATGGTGCACCCCAGGCAAGTCAGCACCTTTTGTACAAATGCCAGATGATTCAAAAGTATGTCCTGACCTTCTGCCTAAATTAGAAAATCGTCCAGGTATGGGTATATTTGAATATTTCTTTGCCTGCAAAATGCAATGACTGGAGCTAGGCACTTTGTGAATACCCTGGGCGCAGTAGATAAGCCAAAGGGCAGTGCAGAGAACTGATAGTGCACGTAGCCTGCTTTTAAGTGTAGGTATCTTCTGCAAGATTCCCTGATTGGGATGTGCAGGTAGGCTTCCTTCAAATTCAGTGTTGCCAACAATGCATCCTTGCCTAGCATAGGAAGCAACTGGTGAAGAGTTAGCATCTTGAATTTTGGGATCACCAAAAAGGTGTTTAGGATAGAAAAGTCAAGGATAGGACATCATGAGTTGTCTTTTCTAGGTACCAGGAAAAGACGAGTAGAAACCTTGTCCCCTTTCCTCTTCTGGTACAGTGTGAATATCCCTTATACTTAAGAGACAGAGTACTTGCTTTTGAGCCTCTGCCACTGATTTGGGGGTAGATCTGGCCAACCGTTTGGGGTTGGTAACATGTGGAAGTGAAATCTGTATCCTTGGGAAACTATATTTAAAACCCATTTGTCCTGGGTAATGAGTTCCCAGTTTTTGGCCTGCAGAGCAATCTTTCCCCCTAAAAGAGCAGTCAGTTGAGAAGGGCTTGAAAGTTTTAAAGTTAAGTCACTGAGACAGTTTAACACAGGGGGGAGTCTTACTACTCCCTGATATGGAAGTGGGAGTCCCCCACTGCTTAGTCCTGTGCATACCTTTGGGGCTGAAACCTGGGTGTTCTGCTGGTTCTGGGTTTGGACTGAGAAGGCCTGGAAGAGGCAGGAAAGGACCAATTTGTAGAGGGCCAATGCCTACTAAATCTTGGGGGAAGTATTTGTAGGAAATCTTTAACAGTTTGCATAGATTTAGCTTTTTCCTCCATCTTTTTAAGTACTACTTCTGCTTTGTTGCCAAACAGCCGGTCCTGATTTAAGGGAGAATCCAGCAATTCACCTTTAACATGATCTGGCAAAAGATTGCTCCTTAAGCCAAGCATGCCTTCTAAGTACAGACCCAGTGGCAGCAGCCCTGCTAGATGCTGCTAATGAATCAAAACCACATTGCAAAGTATGTTTTCCAACTTGTTCAGCAGAAAGCATTAAATCCTGTAAATCCTTACTTTCAGCACAGTCAGGAATCAACAACATTTTCTGTTTAAGCAATCCAATAATATACTGCTGATACTTTAACATATGAAACTGGCAGTTTAAGGGCCTAATGGCCAAGATTGCAGAAGTGTAAACCTTCTTACCCCATCTATCCAGCCCCCTGGAATCTCTATCAGAGGGGGTAGGATTTTTGGCAGTAGCAGCCTTAATGCCCTTGGGTCCCTGTGAAATGGTATCGGGATCTGCAGTAGGATTTTTAAAAAGGAACTTGTGAGAGTCAGGAACCCAGTAATATCTATCAGGTTTTCTGGGAGCAGGAGGTAAAGAGTCAGGGGCCAAACTAGATTCCAAAAAGGCATCATCAACAAGCCGCTGTGGTGCAGCGGTAGCATTGTTGCCTCATAGCAAGAGGTTCTCCCATTCGATTCTTGGCTGGAGTGCCTTCTGTGTGGAGTCTGCATGTCCTCCCCGCGGTCGAATGGCGTTCGAAAGACATGCATAGAATGGGCGTGCCTTCCTTGAAGGTTGGGCATTGAGCTGGCGCCTCAGCACCTGTAAAAAAAATCTACTGCCAATCATTAGCGTACCGGATTTCCGCTGTGGCGACCCCTAACCGGGGAAAGCCGAAAGAAAAACAACAACAACAATGTCCAGTACTGGGGGTATAGCTAAAGGCCTGTGTTGGGGCAGGAGTAAGAAATCCCCAAGCCTCTTTTTAGAATCAGAGTAATCCTGGCTTTCCCAGTGAAAATACTCCCTAACAGTAGGAGTATGCAAGGTTTAACCAAAAGAGAAATCCAATGGAGGGGAAGCAGAGGGAATAGAGTCCTCTGCATCAGAATCCTCATAGGTAGATAAGGGTAAATCCTGGTCATCAGAAGAAACAGAAATTTCAGAATCCTGATCAGAAGTTCATAAGAAAATTCAGTCCTAGGTCTCTTAGAGGGGGAAGGTTGGCTTCCCCTGATTAAAGTAATAAGGTCTTCAGCCATTCTTATTTGTTTTTGAGGCATAGAGGCCTGACCATGCGGTCTGGGCATCGGTTTTCTAGGCATGAAATGAGTTTTAGGTCTTGAAGAAGAAGATGGCATTGGTTTAATATGCAAGTCAGTAGGCCTGAATACACCCTCAGAAGCTGGTGTCTGCACAACGGCTCTGGACCCATCCAAGGTAGAGACATATGCAGGTTCCACAGTGAAGCATCTCACGGGCATACCGGACTCCAAGTGGGTCTCAGTGGAGGCCTGCGAATCTGAAACAGCAGGTATCAGGGGCTGCGAAAGCACCTCACAGAGTACTAGCGAACTGGTGACTAGCTTAGGAGAAGAGTCGTCGGCAGCTTTGGACCTAGGCAGCCTGTATCTGTCTTTATCTTTGTGTTTTTTTGGAATGTCGGTAGTCGGGTGGCTTACTGAAGACATATCTGGATAACTGAACTGAGTACCAAAATATTTAGAAGCGTATATATACAGACGATGAATAGTTCACTGTTTAAATAAGGCACAAAACCTACAGCGCGGTTCCACAAGAAATACAATTATTGACTTTTACTGACATTGGTTTAGAGCAAGAAAAAGTTTCCCCAATGGGGTACTTAGCTTTTGTTGAAGAGTTTGGTTCTGAAACTCGAAAACGAAAATTTCAGGAGTCGGCCGACCGGCACTTGCAAACTGCTTCTGCTTCGGGCACCACATGGCAAGAAAGACTGATGTAATTGTGTCGGCTGCATGCTTTATACCCCTTGACTACCTGACGGTCATGGAAGATGAGACAGCAACCAAAGCAGGACGCAAGACTTTGATAATCAGGCCAACTGAGGGTTACTGCAAGCAGATAACCCAAATGTGATGACTGCAACAGTGAAACACGAAGAACATCCTCCGGTTCCATAAGCAATAGAGCCGAGGTGGTAGACCGAATCGGTTTGGAGGTCGACTCCGACGCAGAAGACAAACTAGAAGACAAAGTCTTGGAAGGATTTTGCATGTTTGTCCTTATCTAAGGATTACTGGAAAGAGGACTTCAATAATCCCCTGGCTATTAACTTGCTCTTATGCTCATGAAGAACACGAGAGCTAAAAGAATGACAGATGCCACAATTCTCCTGTAGGTGGACCTCACCTAAACACACACAGTGTGCCCATCTGTAATCTACATTTTTTGCCCACATTTAGGACACTTCTTGAATCCAAACTTAGCTTTCTCTAGTTGAGACATGGCTATGCAAGAATGTAACTGTTAACAGGCAAAAATACACTATATGAAGAAGGTACACAATACTATATATAGGATAGCCCTAATAAGAAAAACAGGGCTCTAATTCCTACAATTTTTTAAACACTACAGCACACACTATATGGCAAACTATGAAGAAGCACACAATATACATATACATGACAGCCCTAATAAAAAAGCAGGGCTCTAACTCTTCCAATTTCTAACACTACAACACACAGAGAATAAGCAACTATTGCCCTAAAAAAATCTGAGCTCAAGCTTAACACACACTAACTCTAATACTACAGCACACACTATAAGGGAAGGGAGAAAACTCTAACTAAACAACTCTCTAACTTAAACGAGTTGTGAGAAACCGGCCTAGAAAAGAAGACGGCTGCTAATAATAATGCACACTCTAAGTTTAAAACTACCTAATACTAGAACTCATTAGAAGCTAAGAAATAGCTAGAAATACCAATAACTATTGAGAAATATTGAGGAAATAGAGAAATATAAGGAATTATAAAGAAATTTCACTTATACTGGCCTGAGCTAAGAACTCCCTATCTGTTGCAGTGGCAAATGAGATCTGAGGGAAGCACCACTGCATCATGGGACAGGGAGTAGGCCACGAGCTGCTTGAAGACCTTGAGCTTTTGTAGATGGCCGAGTTGAAGCAGAGGATCAGCTTCGAACCCATCTGTGAGAATGAAGGTGAGATAGAACAACTTCACATCAATAGTTTCATCACTGAGAGGGTTGGATTGTGATTTTTTTTTTTTTTGCCTGGATTGAGTACATTACTTAATGGGTGCTAGAATTGTTGTGTTTTGTAAGGAGATTTTGCTGGAGGTAGAGACAGTGTCTCTTTTTGTCTAGAAGGATATGATTTTTGACAAGGTCATGGCAGGTTTGTTGACTGGATAGGGTTTTATTTTTATGACAAGTTTTCCAATCTCTGTCTCTGGAATTTATAAATTTAGTATTATGAGCTAACCAAAAGGAAGATCTAACCTTGAGTTTTTTTTTTTAACTTTTTGGTAACAGAAGATTTGGGATACCAAGGAATTTCATGTTAAAGTAAAACACATGCTACTTGTGTACAGTTAGGAGGGGAGCCCAGTGATAGTGTTTGAGGATCTCAATGAAGACATAGTACAGTTGTGTACACCTACCATAAATGTAGATGTTAGAGTGTCTTCACTGTTGCAGTCATAACTGTAGGGTGATCCTGCCGGCAGGCAGCCCGAGGTCGGCCAGAATTCCAAAGTCTGGGTCCGGCGTCGGCTGCTCTAGCAAGTACCCTGACGTCAGAGTGCAGAGGTATAAAGCTGGCAGCCGACGCCATCTTCTCCAGCCTTTCCTGCCCCAGATGTCAGAAGCCCCCCAAAACACCAAAAGGTGTCCAAAGAGGAACACAAATACACCACAAAAGAAGTGGAAGAAAAAACAACAAAAATAAGAGGGGACTGGTGGGAGGGAAACACCGACTGCAACAGTGAAGACACTCGAACATCTACATTTATGGTAGGTGTACACAACTGTACTATGTTCTTCGTGTTTCACTGTTGCAGTCATAACTGTAGGGTAGAATCCCAAAGCTGTGAAAGAGGGAGGGGGTTACGCAGAAGAAGCGGCAGCTAGAAGACCCTGCAAAACAGCAGAGGCAAATCCTGCCTTGGACTTAGAGTACAAAGGGAGATTATAGTGCTTAGAAAAAGTATGCACTGAACTCCAAGTGGCAGCTTCCAAAATGTCCTTGGTAGGAACTCCTCTGAGAAAAGCTGCAGAAGTGGCAGCTGCTCTAGTAGAATGACTTCTAACAGAACCTGGAATCTGTTTCCCATAGTGAGAGTAACAAAACTTTATTCCATGAGCAATCCATTTGGAAATAGTTTGTTTAGAAATAGCCTTACCTAGAGAACTGGAAGCATAAGAAATAAGCAATTGTTCAGATTTTCTGAAGTCTTTAGTTTTGTCCAGGTAAAATCGAAGTTGTCTGTGTACATCCAATGAATGTAAGATCCTTTCCCCTTTATTTTGAGGATTTGGAAAGAAGGTAGGAAGGTGAATAGTCTGATTTAGAGCCACGTTAGAAATCACCTTAGGCATAAAAGTAGGACTGGTCCTCAAGGATACTCTGTCCTGATGGAAGATAATATATGGTTCCACAGCCATGAGAGCTTGCAACTCTGAGACCCTTCTGGCAGAAGTCAATGTCAATAAAATAGCTGTCTTCCAGGACAAGAACTTGATGTCCGAAGCCGCAGCAGGCTCAAAAGGAGGCAAAGTAAGTTTCTCCAAAACATAATTAAGATCCCAAGCAGGAACAGGAGGAGTTCTGGGAGGTCTTAAATTCTTAGCCCCTCTCAGAAATTGTCTCACAAGCTGATGAGAAAAGATGGGGGGGATCAGTGTTGTAATGAGCCGAGATAGCAGAAGCATGAATTTTGATGGAGGAAAAGGAAAGGCCTTTAATAAAAAGGTCTGAGAGGTAAAGTAAAATGGATGAAATGTTCGGCAAAAGAGGATCAGAACCTTCAGCCTGCATCCAAATACAAAATCTTTTCCATTTTCCAGCATAGGAATTTCTAGTGCTAGGCCGCCTAGCTTCCAAATGAACATCCGCAACTTGCTTGGGAAGAGAAGAAGGAATCAAAGGCCCTTGTAGAGCCAAGCTGCTAGGCATAGAGTTTTGATATGAGGGTGGAACATCTGGCCCTGATGCTGGGACAGAAGAGAAGGGATCAGAGGAAGAATCCAAGGAGGTTCCAAGAATAGGTGTTTTAAAGTTGGATACCAAAACTGCCGAGGCCAATTCGGAGCTATCAAAATGATAATCTTGGGTTTGTCCTGTTTTATTTTCAGTAACACCAGAGGCAGAAGAGGAAGAGGAGGGAAGGCATATCCCGAAAGATTCCTCCAGCTGAATGACAGGGCATCCACTTTCCAAGCTGTTTTGTGGTAAGGCCTGGTGCAAAAGAGAGGGAGCTGATGATTGAGATGGGATGCAAACAGATCTATCTGAGGACAACCCCAAACTGCAGAAATCCTGCTGAATAAGTTGGGGTCTAGCATCCATTCGTGAGGATCCGAAAGGTTTCTGCTTAGGCTGTCTGCTAAGAGGTTCTGATTTCCTGGAATGAATTGAGCTTAAAGATGCAGATTCAGATTTAGAGCTGTGTCCCATAAATTCATGGCTAGTCTGCAAAGGGGGTAAGAGTGAGAGCCCCCTTGTTTGTTTATGTACCACATGACTGTGGTATTGTCTGTACGAATGAGAAGAGGCCCCGGTTTCAAAAGATTCTGGAAGGCTAGAAGAGCATTTTGGACTGCCAACATTTCCTTCAAGTTGATGTGCCAGAGAAGATGCTTCTTTGTCCAAGAGCCCTGCTGGCAAATGTCTAGAAAATGAGCTCCCCAAGCATAATCCGAAGCGTCCGTGGTTATGATCTGAGAAGGATGAGGCAGACGAAAGAGATTCCCTTTGTTTAAAGCACAAGCCCTGGACCACCAAAGGAACTCCTTTTGGAGGCAGGGAATCAGTGGAATCATTGTGTCCAGACTGTGGTAATGCTGTGATCATACACTCTTTAGGCACCATTGAAGTTTTCTCATATGAAACCTTGCATTTGGAATCAATAGGATGCAAGAAGCCATGTAGCCCAATGCCTGCAGGAATTTCCTTGCAGTGAGCTGAGTTAAAGTAGCCAAGGTTTTGAAAATTGAAGCCAGCTGTAATTGTTTTTCTGGAGTGAGGAAGGCCCTTTGCAAGCTTGTGTTTAGAAGAGCTCCCAAAAAAATCATTTGCTGAGAAGGGATCAAATGTGACTTTTTTGTGTTAACTGAAAATCCCAGTAGTAGGAGAAGACGTTGAACAAAATGCAGATGTTGAAGTAAAAGGTCTTTGCTGTCCGCCTGAATAAGGCAGTCGTCCAGATAGGGGTAAATTTGAATCCCCTGGAGTCTGCAATAAGCTACTACTGGAGCCAGACACTTGGTAAAGACTCTAGGCGCAGTAGATAAACCAAAGGGCAGTACAGAGAATTGAAAGTGCCTCGAACCTGCCTTGAATCTGAGGTATTTTCTGCGTTCCTGCCTGATGGGAATGTTTTTTTTAATTTATTTATTTATTTAACATTTGTTGACCGGGAATGTCCGACTAGGTTCCACAGATCCTGTTTTCAGCGGAGGCCCGGGGAGAAATGCTCCAGAAGCATGTCTTTAGAATGTGGGAGGAAACCGGAGTACCCGGAGGAAACCCACGCAAACGCAGGGAGAACATGCAAACTCCACACAGAAGGCACCCCAGCCAAGAATCGAACTGCAGAACCTCTTGCTGTGAGGCGACAGCATTAACCGCTGCACCACTGCGCCACCCAGGATGCAAGAATGTGTAAGTAGGCTTCCTTTAAGTCCAATGTCACCATCCAAGCATCCTGGGAGAGCATTGGAAGAAGTTGTTGTAGAGTAAGCATCTTGAATTTTGGAATTTCCAGAAAGGTGTTTAATACTGAAAGGTCCAGAATAGGTCTCCATGAGCTTTGTTTTCTTGGGACCAGAAATAGTCGAGTAAAAACCTTTTCCCATCTCCAAAAGTGGAACAGGTTCTATCGCTCTCATGGCCAATAGAGTGTCCACTTGATTTAAGGCCTCTGACCATTGATGTTTTGGCAGATCTGGCCAACCGATAGACCTTGGCAGAGTATGAAAGTGGAATTTGTAACCTCTTAAAATCACGTCTAAAACCCATTTGTCTTGGGTAATATGAGTCCAATTTTGGTAGAAAAGAGAAAGTTTTCCTCCGAGAGGGGCTTCCAGGCAAGGAGGACCTGTAGCCCAACAGAGAGAGTCACTGAGTCTGCTTCCTTTGTGATTGAGATCTGTCTTCTCCCCTTCTAGGTGATGAAGCAGTCCATTGTCTGGACCTGTAAGAGGCCTGAGCCTGAGCCCGACTTCTGGAGCGTCTATATCTTCCCCTTTGAGGCCTGTCAGATGTGGGAAAGGACCAATTTTTGGAGGGCTAATTTCTAGTAAATCTAGGAGGCTGAACTTGTAAGAAATCTTTAACAGTCTGCATAGATTTCGCTTTATCCTCCATCTTTTTAATAACCTCCTCAGCTTTAGATCCAAACAAAACATCATGCTGAACAGGGGCATCTAACAATTTAGCTTTAACTTGCTCAGGTAAATTCTGCTCTTGAAGCCAAGCATGTCTCCTGATAACAGTACCAGAGGCTGCGGCCCTGCAAGAAGCCTCCAAGGCATCAAAACCACAATGTAAACTATGTTTGCTAACTTGTTCAGTTGCATGCAATACATCCTGCAATTCCTTGTCCTCTGCACATGCAGGAAAGGTAGAAAGTTTTTGTTTTAAAACAGACAAAAGAAATTGCTGATACTTGAACATATGAAACTGGCAATTTAAAGCTCTAATAGAAAGAGTAGCAGAAGTATACACCTTTTTGCCCCATCTATCCAAGGCACGAGAATCCTTTTCAGAGGGAATAGGATTCTTAGCTGAAGCGGCCTTAGCAGCCTTGGAACCCTGAGAAATAGTTTCAGGATCTGCAGAAACAAAAATTGATGGGAATCAGGACTCTGTAAAATCTATCCAGCTTAGAAGGAGCAGGCGGAAAAGAATCAGGATTCAGATTAGCTTCAGAGAAAGCATCATCCACAATATCAAGAACAGGAGGAATAGCCAAAGGTCTGTGTTGTGGGAGAAGGAGAAATTCCCTGAGTCTCTTCTTGGAAGCGGAATAATCCTGACCTTCCCAATGAAAATGCTCTCTCATCTCATGCAAGGTTTCCCGAAAAGAAAAATCTTCAGGGGGAGAAGCAGAGGGAATAGAGTCCTCTGCATCAGAATCCTCATAAGGAGGAAAAGAATAATCCTGGTCAGAGGAAGAGACTGAAGACACAGAAGCCTGATCAGAGGAATCATAAGGAATATCCTGTCTAGGCCTTTTTTCAGGAGGGGGGTGAGAACCCCTAATCATAGTAAGCAAATCTTCAGCCATCCTTAATAATTGTTTCTGGGTCTTGGGAGCTGAATCCGAAGAAGCTTGAGAAGAAACCCTTGGCTTAACAGGAGTCTTTGACTTTGCCTTTGTCTTTGTAGTAATAGTGATATGAGAAGGCCTGAAAACCCCTTCAGAAGCCGGTACCTGCACAGCGGTGCCGGACCCATCTGAAGGAGCGATGTTCGAAGGTCCTGCAGCAGACAGAATACTGGGCCTAGTTGGCTCCCCATGGGAGTCCGTGTCGGCCATCGGTTCCGAAGTGGCTGACGACAGGGGCTGCAAAAACGCCTCACTGACGACCGCCGAACCCGAAGCTGGCTCCAGCTGCACAGAATCCTGTTTGGACCTCGGAGGCCTATCCTTGTCCTTGCGTTTTTTGTGAATTCCGGTTGTCGGTAAAGTATCCGACGACATCCTATAATTGAACCGTCTACCGAAATAATTCAAGGCCCAATCGTGCCTACGCTTAATAGTACGAGAATTAAACCTGGCACAAAACCGACAGCAAGAAATGTTGTGGTCTGGGCCTAAGCAAGGAAGACAGTAAGAGTGGAAATCTTTATGAGGTATTTGTATTCCATACGATATACAATTAACTTTTTCTGACATCGGAGGAGCAAGAAAAAAGTTTCCCCAATGGGGTACTTAGCTTGAGAAGAGAAGACGACGACTTCGGACCGACGACAAGCAAAACACGTTGTCCGGGAATCCGCCAACCAACAACTTGCGAGCTGCTTTCCACCGCACGGCAAGAAAGACTGGGGAAGATGGCGTCGGCTGCCAGCTTTATACCTCTGCGCTCTGACGTCAGGGTACTTGCTAGAGCAGCCGACGCCGGACCCAGACTTTGGAATTCTGGCCGACCTCGGGCTGCCTGCCGGCAGGATCACCCTACAGTTATGACTGCAACAGTGAAACACGAAGAACATCTTTGTTGAAATTTGTGAAATCTTTATATTGCAGATTATACTTTTTTGGATTTTTGTGTAGTTTCTGACTACACAGATTGAACAGTAATTGCTTAGGGAGTCTGGAATTAGTCCTTATGCTATTATTTTGCAGGGGCCTGAAGCAAGTAAGCATTCCAGAATGCTGGCTTTGTTAGTTGGTTTATTATGCCATGTAAGTTTTCTAGGTAGTTTTCTGAAGTGTTATTAATGTAATGACTAGAGTTCTAGGTAATAAACCATAGGAATTCAAAACTATATTTCAAACTGAAAATCATAAAATTGGGGCCATTACTGAGGCCTGGAACACTATGGATTGGTGTTTTCACAGTTACATTAAATAGGACTGTTTAAGAGAAGGATCAAGGTGAGGGTTATTTTGCTGTTAATTCATAAGAGTATGTAATCTTTTCTCTTAGCTGCTGCTAAATTTGAGTGCTATCTGGTGATATTTACAATGTTTCCTTAGATAAACCCTCAAAAATTATACCAAGTTACTGTGGCCGCACTAGGATTTTCTCAGAAGTCACAAGGGTGGGTGATATTGCCCTTGTCGAATCTTTTGACCCTTACTAACTGGAATATTCTCTTTGCTAAAAGTAGCTATCAGAGAGTTGTCTGCTTCCATATCACTGAATTCAACAACTAGTGCATGAAATGCTAGAGGTGACAACATTTTAGGTATTATAGCAACAAATACAGCTTAACAACTCAATGATGTTTCCACAGTCCCTCTCCGGTACAGATGATCATGACTTTTTTGGCATCTAATTTTCATGGTAGCACACAAAGTTTCAAGACGTACAATCGTCATAAAGTCATTTATAATGTATTACATTAAGGTTTGCTCTTACAGTAATCAATTTTATGGCTACTCTACATTAGAGCACACTGAAAACGAGTGTGTAGAATCCCTGCTAAGGAGAAACCGTTCTAAAACTCCTCTCCCTTACTGGTCGTCCACCCCACCCTGAAACGATTATATATGTGCATATATATATATATATATAAATATATACATATATATAAATATATATAAATAATTTTTGTATTTACAAGAAATTTACTTGTAGTTAAAACAAAAAAAATTAAATGGTTAACCAAATGTTTAAAAATGTAAATCGTCAAACTTTGTTCCTCTTACAAAAAAAAAACTTATAACTCATCAAACAGGAAAATTTACAAAAGTTATATTAACAGAAATTCTATAAATCACATTTCACTGACTACAGAAAAGAACACCCTTATAAAATATCCTAAATTAATTAATAGCTAATGAATTTAACTATGTGCAAAGGGATGTTAACATCAATAAGCAAGTCCGAACTTATGATGAAAAATGGCATTGGGTTGATCTAGCTTTTCCATGTCCCACTTTCAGCAATGACATCATAAAGAAAGCACTACATGGAATGAAAAAAGTCAACATCCCTAGTTACAAGTAATATAAATGATACTACTGTCCCAATGATGAGATTGATGCTGCTATAATATGCATATCTTTTAAGAGGTGCATTTCTAAACTTTTAAGAAGTAATGCTAATCTTCAAATGTTAGCTCTAGTTCAATATTGTTTTCAAAGGGTATATCTACTCTGACAAATCTCACTCAATTCTATGGAAACAAAATCTCAGGAATTAGATGCAAGAATCTTATCAGGTGAAGAGTACTTGGGCATTGCAAAAGCATCAGATTCTTTCCCCAGTCAGATGATACTCAATGCTATGTTTAAAGTTGGCATTAATCCCTATAATAGGGGGCTGGATCATGTCTTGGCTTGCTGATAGAACACAATCAATGGAAAAAAATCTGATACCCTTCCAGTGAGTACTGCTGCTACTCAGAGACTGCTGTTGGGCCTCATTCAGTTCAACTTTGTCTTAACTTTCTCTAAGAAAAATCACTGCTTGATTAAGCAAATATGCCAATGACTTAAAGATTGTTTTTTGATCACAAATGACAACGACATGTTAGCTGTTCATAAATATTTACCTACTATTGGCCGCTGGTCTAAGTTTACTGGTTTGAAATTTAGTAAAGAAAAATGTTGGGTAATGCTCTTGGTAAGCCACAGATTAATGACCCATATAACTCTTTTCATTTATTATGAATGTTGTTGAAAGCTGTAAATCGGAATTCTGATCACCAATAACATTTCTTTTAGCAAATATGCTGATGTGATTAAATGCATGCCACAAAGTGATATTCAAGAACTTAAGTAGTTGTCCGACTTTGATTTATAGTGTATACATAAATCCAGTTTAGAGTATAAAAAGTTATGTACTTACCATAATGTTCCATCTGTGTTGTTGCCTCTCATTGGCTCTTCCACCTATGGGTTCCAGATCCGACTCTGACGTATACCAAAGCTGTAGGCTCCAAACTCTGAGCTTCTCCCCTACCCATGATACTCCTCTCCTCAAAATCCCTCAGATCGAGTTTGCTGCAGCATACTATATCACATAATCATAATACCAGTAAAAAGAAGTAAATTACATAGAAATAAAGGAATTGGCCAAATGTGAATACTCCAGGAGCTCAACGGAGGACAAAAGTATCTGTCCGAAAATTTTCCATTAGGTCCTTCAAAAGGTGGGCGGGGGGGGGGTGGAGGGAAGGAAGGCTGAAAAGCAAGTGAGAGGTAACAACACAGATGAAACATTATGCTAAGTACATAACTTCTTCACCTGATTCTGTTGCCTTCATTTGCCCTTCAACTTATGGGACAGAGTCCCCAGCTGCTGAAAGAACTTGGGAGGCCCTTAAGGAAGGTTACTCCAGAGCACAGCAGAACGAAAGGAAGCTCTGTTCCTAGAAATAATGTCCAAGTTATAATGGGGAAATAAAGGTATGATGATTCAACCAAGTAGCAGCTGCACAAATTTCATTAATGGGAAGTTTCGACCAGAAGGCTGAAGAAATGGAAACAGATCTAGCAGAATGGACCTTAAGGTGCAAGGTAAAGGAATATCCTTGGAGAAATAAACAAGCTTGATACAACTAGTTATCCAATGAGCTAGGGTAACCTTGGAAACTGGTTTACCCAACCTGGACTTCGAAAAGGATACGAAGAGTTGGTCAGATTTTCTAAGGGGTTTGGTTCTATCTAAATAGAAGCAGAATTGTCTATGTACATCCAACATATGAATCAGTCATTCTCTCTTGTTTTGAAAAGTTGGGAAAAAGGAAGACTGATGACTTGGTTTAAGTTAGCCTCAGAAGTGACCTTGCACAAAAAGGAAAGATTAGTATGTAAAGTAACTCTGTCCTTGTTAAAAATCAGATATGGAGACTTCCAGGACAAAGCCTGTAATTCAGATCTTGGATGAAGTAATAGCCACCAAGATAATAGTTTTCTAAGTCAGAAACCAAGTCTACCTTAACTGAATGCTCAAAGGGAGGCAAACTAAAGCCTGTAAAACCAAGGTGAGGTCCCAAGAAGTGCAAGATCCTTAATAGAAGGATGTAGGAGAAAGGTACCTTTCAAGAAGGTCTTGCACAATTTAGATGACTCTAGAGAGAAAAAATTCTCCCCATGTGAAAATTGGAAATGGTCGCCAGTTGTACTTTCACCAATGAAAAACTTGCCCTTTTACTAAAAAGATCCGCCAAGAAGTCCAACACAGCTGAAACTTGAGAAGAAAAAGGATCAATTTAACTCCTTTTTCATTGAATCCTTTGGCAAACTAACCTCCTCATTCTCTAGTACCACCTCATTCTTTAATACACCCCCACCCTCCCCTGCCAACAATCTACCCTGCACTGCTGCTCCTCCCTCATTCCCATCTACTAACTCTCTATCCTCTACCTCTTCTCCTACTCTACCTTCCACATAATCTTCACCACCCTCTAATACTCCCTCTCCCCACTCACCTCTATTCTCATTAAAACCTATACCTACCTCTACTATAAAGAAACTCCTTCAGAAATTGAAGCCATGCACTAACGCACGTGATAACATCCCTTCTTACTTTCTAAGCATAGCTGCTGAAGCAATTGCCTATCCCATAAGCATTTTAATCAACCGCTCCATCCAAGAATGTACAGTACCCCAAATCTGGAAACAAGCCTTTATCATATCTCTGCATAAAGGTGGCAACAATAGCAATGTCAACAACTTCCGAACCATTGCTATCCTGTCTCCCATTTCTAAACTTCTAGAAAAGTGTGTCCAACTTCAACTCTTACCACATCTCTTAGATAATAACCTTCTAACTCCCACACAACATGGATTCAGACCAAATCATAGCACCATGACAGCCCTCCTCTCCTTTCTTGAAACTGTAAATAAAGCTCATGACTCTGGCCAAATTGTTTCTACCCTACTACTTGACCTCTCTAAGGCCTTTGACACTATCTCACACAGCCTGCTCTTAACTAAACTCTCAAAACTTAACCTATCTCCCTCCTCTTTGAACTGGTTCTCCAGCTACTTATTCAATAGATACCAAGCAGTAAAATGGAAAAAGGCAACCTCCTCATTTCTTAGTACCCCCACCGGAGTTCCCCAAGGCTCCATACTAGGTCCCCTTCTCTTCAATATATTTATTAATGATTTCCGCAAATCTATTCCATTCTCAAACATCATCCAATATGCAGATGATTCTACCATTATCTGCTCTGCCACATCTACCCCTATACTCCTAAAGCTTACACAAGAAGCTTTTTCAATCAAGGAGCAATGGATGAAAATAAACCACCTAGCACTCAATGCTTCTAAAACTAAATTAATGGTATTTACCCCCTCTAAAGTTACTCCTTTCGATATAAACACATTCTCGATTACTAGTCAAAATAACTCACTAATGGAACTGGTGTCAAAAGCCAAGTTACTTGGGGTCCAAATTGACAGCCAGCTTAATTTCAACTCCCATCTACAATTAAATATAAAAAAAAACATCAAAAACTAGGTATGCTCTACCGACAAAATCAGTACCTTACAACCACCTCTAAAATCACTCTCTCTACTTCCTTTCTTATCCCCTCCCTTCTCTATGGAGCTCCACTCCTAACTAATCTTCAGTCCTCACTAAAAAAACAACTTTCCTCTTGCTACAACAAAATCGCCAAGTTCGCTAACAGCCATAGGTCCTCCACCCACCACTGTTCCTCTCTCCAAAAACTTAAATGGCTAGAACTACCCAATCAACTCAGCTATACTCAGCTAACTCTTGCCCACAAACTCATTTTCAACCCCTCTCTCTGTCCCTCCCTGTCTTTTGCCTTTAAGATGCACCTACCTGATAGAGTTTTAAGGTCAAACAATCAAAATCTATTAGAAGTGCACAAACCAACTCGTCCCCCAGGCAAAAACCTACTATCCTACAACCTAGCTCGTCTTTGGAACTCACTACCCACCATCCATTCGCACCACCTCTAACCATTATATGTTCAAAAAATCTCTTCACGTACATCTAGTGTCCCAGTGGGAATGCTCTTGCTCCCACCCCTCATAACTAATAATGGCAATTTTCATCTTCCTATCTCTCTCGTTTACTCCAGCAATTTTTCCTTATTAATTCCCATAACTCACATTATTATTCCCATGGTATCTGCAAAGAATGTATTTGACTGCACCTTTTAAGTTTATGCTTCTTACGTAATAACTGCTCTGTATCACTTTGCAATATTACTTTTCATAACCTATGACACCTCCAAGTTTCATCACTAGTCTGTATTGTTTTAAATGTTTCCTGAACTTTTGAAATTAATTGCTTGTATCTTTTACATTTGTATAATTATCATTAGTAATCTACTGTGTGTACCTACTTTGTTTGTTTTTGGAGCTTTTCTCCCCAGGACTCCATTGAAAACGGGTTCATTTTGGTCCAATGGACTATCCTGGTAAACCAACTGCAAATAAATAAAAATAAACAAATAAATTGTTTTGATGAGCCCAGATGGCAAGCCTCTTCCACTTACTGTTGTACAGCTTTCTAGTGGACAGTTTGTGTGCTGCGATCAAAATTTCTCTGACTGGGGAAGAAAGCCTGGGAGTTCTAGCCATCATTGGTAGTGGAGAAACCAAGTGGTTAGTTTCAGGTTTGAAGTTCCAGGTGAGGGTGTCCTGAAGGATGGGACAACAGGTCTGGAGAGGCATCCAGAGTCCAAGGTGGACAAACATGATGAGACCAAAGGAAGGGGAACCAAACTTGACTGGGCCAACAGGGGATAATGAGGATGACTTGGCACTTCAACCTATGAGCTTTCTGCAGAAATTTGGGAATGAGCGGAAGAGGAGGATATACATAGAGTAGACCGGGGGGGATGGTGAAGAATGGACTACAGCATCTCTCAGTGACTGTCCCCGAGGAAGGATCAGGGAATTTGCTGCACTTGGCATTTGAGGGAGACATGAACAGGTCGCAGCAAGGTTGACCCCATCTCTTGAAGATCATACCTGCCACTGAAGGACTGAGAGACTACTTGTGAGGCTTCAGAATGGTCCTGCAGAGCCTGTCTGCCAGGATGTACTACTTCACCAGAATGTGCATTGCTATGGGAAAGCAGTTGGAAGAGAGGGCCCATTGCCACAGCTTCATGGTTTCACAACACAAGGGATAAGACTGGTTCCTCTTTGCTTGTTGATGTAGAAGACCACAGACATGTCTGTCTGAACAGAAAAAGTTCCCATAGGGAGAGAGGAATGAAGGGCTTGCAATGCAAGAAGCACAGCTCTCATCAACAGAACATTTACATGCAAATTGGTCTCTAGGGAGAACCACGTGCCTTGGACCATCTGTCCCGGATAATGCTCCCACACTCGAGTTGGGCCGCATCCGTGGTCACAGTGGCCAAGGGGGGAGAAAGGATGAACAGGCAGTCCTGGAGAAGATAGTTGGATTGAATCCACCAGATGAGATACTGTTTGCAAGCTCGTGAGATCCTGATTGGGTACTTTAATGGATAACGAAAGACAGACCACTGTATGGCTAAGGTCCACTGAAGTACTCTCATGTGAAGGCAAGCTAACGGCACCAGAGTGATTGTCGCCGCCATGGACCCCAAGGCCCTAAAGACAAAACTTGATTGGGGGAAGGAATGTCCTTTACCTGTTTGACATGTGCTCTCAGGTTGGAAATCCTGCCTGGAGTTAGAAGGGCTAGAGATAGAGTGGGGTCCAAATGCGGTCCGATGAAGTCTATGACATGAACCGGACGAAAAAGAGACACACTTAGATTGATAGAAATGACCAAGGTCGAGGCTAGATGGAAAAGGTATTCTCTGGCTTGAAGAAGGTGATACCTGGTGGGAACAGTTACGAGCCAATCGTCTAGGTGAGGAAACACCTGGAATTCCTGGAGTCTCAGTTGAGCTGCTATGACTGCCAAGCATCAACACCCTGAGGGGTGTGGTGAGACTAAATGGCAGTTCTCTGACTTGATAGTGAATAGTTTCCAGCTTGAAGCAGAGATACCTCCTGGAGCGCCTGTTCATCTTGATGTGATAATACGCTTCATGAACGTCTATTATAGAGCACATCCAGTCGTCCTTCTGCAGGAAGGGCAGAATGGACTGTAACACGATCATTCAGAACTTTGAATTAGCAACCAGCTTGTTTAGAGAGGTGAGATCCAAAATGGGTCTGAGGTTCCCCGTCTTTTTGGGCTAAAAAGAATCTGGAGGAAATGTCTGATCCAAATTGGTAAGGGGGAACACTCTGGATGACTCTCTGAGAGCATCTTTAAAATCTCTAATGCTGCTGCCTCCCGTTAATTGGGTGAAACGTCAGGGAGGATTTTGCTTGAAAGTTTTTGGAAAAAGGATCCCTGAATAGCCTCTGGATGTAATTTTTAACATCCAGTGATCTTTTGTGATGGCTTCCCCAGCTGTTGGGTGTAGAGACAAACATCCTTTGACTGCCTCCAGGGTAGAGCAGTTGGGCAATCCATCAGGATCACTTGATTAGGTCTGTCAGAGAAAGAATCTTGAAACCCTTGGTTTATCGGACCCCCTCTGCCACGAGGGCAGCACCTGCTATTATAACCATTTCTCCCTCTGCCTTTGGGAAAAAGGTCCCCTTGTGAATCTTGAAAAGGAACTACAACTTCTTACCTCCACGCTGGTTCCAGGAAAAGGTCCGTTGTGGGGTAAAGAAGCATATCCCAATGGCAGACGAGGTCTTTCTGTCCTTTTCACTTTGGGAGAGTGTGTCTAACTGTTGGACCGAAAAGTGTTGACCCATCGAAGGCAGCGATGACAAAGAATACCTTATAGGGTTCCAAAAAAATCACATAGCTGCATCAAGGTGTGGCGTCTGACGGCAATGCCAGATCCGGTTGCCTGTGAGGTGTCCTCTGCAGCATGACAGATCAACCTCATGGACATATTAGAGATAGACTGGAGGATGGCCATTCTTGAAAAAAAGGTCTTTTGTTCGTCAGCAGACATGGACCCTGGGACAGAACTAGAGAGTTCCTTAACCAAGTCCCTCTGTAGCCTGGTTACATGTGCCAAGTAGTTTAGTGCTCGCAATGTGAAGGCTGCTGAAGCATAAACTCAGTTTCAAACCTGTCTAAAACCCTAGACTCTCTGTTAGGGGAATGGACAGTGAAGCTCTGCTGGGCCAGCTCCTTTTTGGTGGCAGCTGTAACCACCATGGCATCAACGAGAATTCCCTTAGTCCAATGTGGGCGGTCAGAAGGTGCACTAATAACTTTATTGGGCTGCTAGGGAATAGGTTTCACTGTGTCTGGTTCCTTCCACACCCTGAGGGATAAAAAGTCAATAAGGGGATCCGCGGGGGACAACGACGACACACACCCAAGAAGTACATGGGCCTGACCCGAAGGCTTCCAGAAACACCTATTCCTCTGGGTTAGGGCTTTTGGAAGACCAGTCATCTTTTTGGAGAAGGATTTCCCTGACGTCTCCAAAGGAGACATCTTTGGATGGTGAATCTGGGGGACCCTTCCCCTTTGAGATAGGTGTCCTGAGTGAGGGATTCCAAAGGGGAATCCAAGTGTCTCCTTTTGCACTGGTGCTTCTGAGGGATCTTTTCGGTGGGGTGCTCCGGGGAGGTATTGTAAGACTCTGGGGGGGTTACAAATGGGAAGTAGACTGGAAGTCCTTTTGGGTAGGCTGTCCCGGAGAAGACAGAGTAGATGCCTCAGACACAAACTTACGGAGGGGGTTCAGGATCAGAGGCAGGTATGGTCGAGGCTCTTCTGGTTGCAGACAGAACCCTCTCCACCACCTCAAATGCTGAGGGTGATTGGGGCACTGTAGAAATCCCCATCTGAACCGATGCTGTAGATGGGGAAGCTCCAAGAGTCCCAACTGCACCCAGATCCGAGTGAGTCGTCAGAGCTGAGCTGTCAAGCACTGAAGCCCTGAGAGGAAGAGACAGCTGCAAAAATGTAATAACCGACATCAACCCATCAGAACTGAACCAAAAGCTACGTCTCAGAGAGTCGCTCAGCTCCGAAACAGTCAGAGCCGGGCAAGTCAGGGAGACCGTCAGAGTCAAGGTTACTGTACATGTTGGCTCAGACTTCTCGGCTCCAGGAAGGCTTGGACCAGATAACTGCAAAATCCAGTGCTTGATCAGTGAAGGAGAGATAGAGGTGAAGGTAGGAACACTACTCGTGGATTCAGGAGGGGACAGAGCAGGCAAGATCTGCAGCTGAATAGGTGCATTGAGAAAATTGACTATCATAGTCTCCACCTCTGCATCAGAAAGGCTATGGGAGGACCTAACAAAAGAAGCTACCAAAGCAGCCCTGCAAGAGGGCCTGGGCTGCTGCAGGAGAGGGGACCTGGGTCTGGTCCGGGGAGAAACTTCAGCACTGGCAAGGAGGCAAGGCCTGAATGCCAATAGGCGTCCAAGTAGTCAGCTCCAAGGGTCTTGAAATTTTGGCGGGAAGTCACCCCAGATGGTGTGATCTTCTGGGTGCTCTCTTCCACTCTTTATGCTTCTTAGCGGGGGTTTGAGCCCCTGAAGTTGATGGGGTGGCTGAGGAAGGGGAACTAGGGAGGAGTCCCTTTAAAATAAGCTTATTGTGGCAATCGAAAAGTACCCACTGATTAAAGCCATCACAAATAACACAGACAGAATCAAGAAAAGCCTCAGACACACCACACATTCTGAGTGCGCATCAGAGAGTGGGATTTTCTGCCAACATGTGCTGCACTTCTTATACCCAGCGGGTTTTGACAAGGCCACACTGATTGGAAACAAGACAGCAAAGAACACAGACACACACCATGACACTTTACATATATATATATATATATATATATATACATACATATATATATATACATATATATATATATGTATATGTATGTGTGTATACATGTGTGTATATGTGTGTGCATGCATATATATATATATATATATATATATATATATATAGAGAGAGAGAGAGAAGGGGTAGGAAGGGAGGGAAAGAGACAAAAAAAAAAGTTATGTACTTACCATAATGTTCTGTGTTTTTGCCTCTCATTTGCTGTTCAGCCTATGGGTTTCAGATCCGAGCATCGGATCTGACTTGGCCGCATACCAAAGCTGTAGTCTCTAACATCTGAGCTCATCCTCTACCCATGCTGCTCCTCTCCTCCAAATCCCTCAGATAGAGTTTGCTGTAACATAGTACATCTCATACTCATAATCCCAATAAAGAAGAAATTACTTAGGATAAAGGAATCAGCCAAGTTAGGATACTTCAGGAGCTCAAAGGAGAAAAGTATCTGTCCAAAAAATTTCTGTTAAGTCCTGCAAAAAAGCAGGGGATGGAGGGAGGGAAGGTTGAAGAGGAAATGAAAGGCAACACAGATGGAATGTTATGTTAAGTACATAACTTCTTTATTTGATGTTGTTGCCTTCATTTGCTCTTCAACCTTCTGGGCAGAGTCCTCACCTACTGAAAGAACTTGGGAGGCCCTCAAGGAAGGATATTCCAGAGCACAGTAGACCCAAAAGATGCCCTGGTCCTTTAAATACATATAAACAGATAGATATAAAGATCTAAATATCTAAATATATAGCTAAACAGCTGGGGGAGACCACAAAAAAAAAAAAAATAATTCTTTCCCTGACAAGGAATGGAGAAAGATCGACAGGAGAGACTAAGAGAACAATACTAATCAAATAACTTGAAAAAAATTAGCAGAAAGTCACTCACTGAAAGAAGAATTCCCTGAGGAGCCTAGTGTGTCAAGAACCCAATGCTTAGTGAAACGCAGCAAACAAAATCTGAGGGATTTGGAGGAGAGGAGCATCATGGGTAGGGGAGGAGCTCAGATGTTGGAGCCTACACACTGGTACACAAGTGAGTCCGATCAGATGCTTGGATCCGAAACCTGCAGGTTGAAGATCAAACGAAGCCATCATCAGATCTCTTTTTAGAAAAAACTGTTCTGAGGCTGAAAGAAAGATAGGGAACAGGGAAGGCAACAGCTATAAAATTAGCTTGAATGTACATCAAAAGCTACTCACTGACCAAAAACAGCCCTGCGGAGCTCAGAGTGGAAGAACTCTATGCTTATCAAAGTGCAGCAAATGGATTTGAGGGATTTGGAGTAGAGGAGCATCATGGGTAGGGGAGGAGCTCATATGTTGGGGCCTACAACTTTGGTATGCAGCTGAGTCAGAGCCGAAGCTTGGATCAGGACACCATAGGTTGAACAGCAAATGAAGGCAACAACATAAGATCAAGAGTTAAGCACTTACCATAACAATAAATCTGTACTGTCTGTTTCAGCCTTTCCTCAAGAGATGGGTCTTGGGAACCAACCTCGATTTTGAACTTCTGCTGCTTCAGACTTTTGGATCCACAGCTCAGATACCTCATCTTACTCAATCCCTTCCTAGCAGTAACATTACTTCAAAACGAGTTTGCCTGCGACCTCACAAAGAATTATAATAATAATAACGATGATGGCAATACATAAGAAGCTCAGAAAATTAGTAAACAGATGCCAATCTGCTCTGATGATGAAAAAGGATAACACATGCCTTAGGAAGCAGACCGCAGTGTTGTACCAGGAAACCATACCATAAAGACTTCTATAAAATGGAAGGAGGGAGGAGAGATGAAGGACGGAAACAGAATGCAGATCTAGCATTATTATAAGTACATAACTTATGAATCTGATGTATTTTCTGTGTGTTCTTCAATAGATGGGACAGAGTCCCCAGCTACTTAGCCCTTAGGGTGGTCTCAAGGAAGGATATTCCAGAGGATGGTGGAATCAAATGCTGCCCAACTCCTGGGAAGCAAGTCTATTTATAATGAGAGATGAAGATGTGAATGTTTGACCCCTTGGCAGCAGCACAAATGTTAACTGAGGCCCTAGAAAAGAAGGCTGTGGAAGAAGAAACAGATCTGGTTGAATGCCCTTTTAGAAAAGAAGACCGTAGAAGAAGAAACAGATCTAGGTGAATGTGCATTTGGTGGTTTAGGCAATGACCAACTTTTTTCTTTAGAAGCATGACATATGCAGTCAGTCAACCATCTAGCTAGAGAACCCTTTGAAATAACTTTGCTCATTTTAAATTTAGGAAAGGAGACAAACAGCTGATCTGCCTTCCTGAAAGGTTTGGTTTGGTGAAGACAAATGCAACTGTCTACGTACGCCTAACAAATGGAGCATATAGTCTCCTTTATTTAAAAATTCTGGGAGAAGACTAGAAAATTAATGTTTTGATTAAGAGAGGTCTTTGTAGTGACTTTAGGAAAAATGGAGGGATTAGTGTGTAACATACTCTATCCTTGTGAAAGATGTTGGACATGGAGGTTTGTTTGGACGACAGAACTTGGAGTTCTGACACTCTCCGAGTTGAAGTAATAGCCACTAAAATCTGTGCCTTCCACTTGGGAAATTTTATATCCACCTGAGCAGCAGGTTCAAAAGGTGGCCAAGTTATGGCGTGGAGTCAGAAAGTCATATCCCCATGGTGGAGAAGGATCCCTAATAGGGGATCTGAGAAGGAAGGTACTAGCTCAGAAAAGCTTTGCATAATCTAAGGGAAGCCAAGGTGGCATGATTCTGTCTCACATGAAAATTTGAAATGACAGCCAACTGAACTGTAATAGTTGAATAAATAGCCCCTTCATGAAATACAGAAAATAGGTAATCCAATACCACTGGAATAGGGTCCATGAAAGGATCCACATTCCTCTGTGAGGCCCAAATAGAGACTTTTCCACATACTCTCATAAATTTACCTGGTAGGTGGCCAATGGAATCTGGGATGAACTGAACATATGAACCACTTGGGAAGAAAGCCTGGACTGACTAGCCATAATTGGAAGTGGAGAAACCCACGTGGTCAACTTAAGAGGCTTGAATGTCTGGATGAAGCATTCTGAACAGGTGTGACAGAAGGTCTGGATTGGGATCCAGCACCCATGGCGGGTATGCCAAATGAGGCCAAAGAAAGGCAAACCATATCTGATGAGGCCAGTGAGGGGCAATAAGGATCATCTTGACTTTCCTCTGAAATGCTTTTTGCCAAAATTTTGGAATCAGTGGCTCAAGAGGAAAGACAGAGAATTCTTGAGGGCCAACCATGTGTCAGACCATCCCTCGGGGACTCTATCTTCGAGGTGATCAGAGCAAAGAACATGCTGCATCTGGTGTATATGGGAGAAGCAAAGAGGTCATAGCACAGCTGACCCCACTAATGGAATATCTGATTCGCTACTGATGAGTTGAGGGACGACTTACAGAGTATGACAGATCTGTTCAACCTGTCTGCTACTAAGTTGGACTTCCCCCACTATGTGCATTGCTTGCTATCAGAAAAGGATCCACAGAAACTGTCCTCTGCCACACATTAAACACTTCTTGACACACAGGGTAGGATTGTGTTCCCCTTGTTTACTGATGTACCAGACTACCGACATGTCTGTCTGGATCAAAATCATTCCTAGAGGAAGGACATCAAGAAAGGCTTGCAATGCTAGGATGACAGCCCTCACTTCTAAGACACTGATGTGAAGATTGGCCTCAAATGGGGACCACGTGCCTTACACCATTCTTCCCATGTAATGTTCCCCACCCTAGCAGGGAAGTATCCCTGGTCACTGTAGCTTTGCGAGAGAGAAAAAGAAACTGGCATTACAGACACACCGTTGCAGACTGAATTCATCAATTTATGGGAGTCCAGCAAATGTTGGTCAAATGAATTTGAAAACTAATAGCTTACGGACCACTGAACTGTCAATCCCACTGAATAACCCTCATGTAATATCTAGCCAAGGGGAGTAAGGTGATGGAAGAAGCCACGGATCCCAATAGCTGAAGAACCAGACTGGCAGGTAGTGCTTAAAGGGAAAGCAACTGTACGGCCTGATTGCACAGAGTGGGTAACATGGTTGTTGGTAATCTCGCTGTCTAAGTGGTTGTATCTAAGTGGGCTCCCTATGAACTCTAATGTCTATAATGAAGAGAACTATAACTTGTCCTTGTTCAATGAGATTCCCAAACTGGGGCATAGATGGAGTACGTAATTCCTGGTCCATATTAGTAGAGGCCTGGTAGGCGCAGAGAGGAGTCAATCATCTTAAGTATGGGAACACTCAGAAACCCTGCAGCCTGAGATGAGCTGCGACCACTGCCATGCATTTGATGAGCACTCAGAGGGCCATGCTGAGGCAAAAGAGCAGCTCTCTGAATTGATAGTGACCATCTCCCAGCCAGAAATGAAGATACTTTCTGGACAGCCTGTTCATTTTGATGTAGTAGTATGCATACTGAAGGTCTGTCAAGCACATCCAATCACATCCTTGCTCAGCAAGAGGAGGATAGCCTGTACCATGACCATCTGGAACTTCGTGGGTTTGACAATGCTAGTTTAGATGACTGAGGTCCAGAAGTGGCCTGAGGTCCCCGCATTTTTTTTGGAACTAAAAAGATTCTTGGGTAAGTTCTGAATGCTTGCTGGTCTGGTGGGACTTACTGGATGACTTGCTTATCTAGCAGCTTTTTTTTACTTCTATGGTTGCTGCTGATTTGAGAGAGTGGAACATTAAGAAGTTTCTTGTTTGATGGGGGTGGACAAAGAAAGAATGTAGTAGCCTCTGGTAAAACCTGCCTGCATCCTGACATCTGTGGTGACAGAAGTCCAAGCTTTTTGGGTGCAGAGATGAGCTATCCTCTCAAGACTGTCTCCAGAGTGCATCAGATGGACACCCATTCAGGAATGCTATAAAGGCCTCTCAAAGAAAGGACCCCTGAAGCCTTGGTTCTGCGGGCCTCTTCTACCACTTGGGCAACATCCACCATTAATATTCCCATCTCTGCCTCATGGGGGGGGGGGTCTATCTCCAGAAGTGTCTTAAGAAATCCCTGGGAGTTCCCAAAAAGACAAAATGTATCCCTTCTTTGTGGTTTCAAAATAAGGTCCTCTGACAGGCAGAAAATATAACTTCGACAGAAACCTTCATTTCTGAAAATTGTGTCTGACCTTGGGCCTGAAGAGTCAATCCACTGAAGGGGGCATTTATAAAGGAGGTCTTAAAAGGCTCCACAAAATCAAACAAGCACATATGTTTATGCCAGATCCCATTGCTCTCAAAACACCTTCTGTAGCATTGATGATCATTCACATGGAGGCATTTAACATGGACTGTAGTGTGGCCAGTTGAGTCTCCCCTGACTTCTTGTTCTCTGCAGATATGGACCCTGAGAGAGATTTGAAATGCTCCCTAGTCATGTGTGTCAAATAATTCCGTGACCTCAGGGTGCAGGTAAATGAACCATAAATTTGTTTCCAATGTCTATCCAAAGTCCCAGGTTCTTTGTTAAGGGGATGGACAGATCTCCTCGGCCAGCTCCCAGTTAGAGGCTGCCACTAATACCAAGGCATCTGCCATAGGGCTCTTACTCCAGTGGGAGCAAACCTTCTGAGGTACAAGGTACTGATCACGTTTTGTAGGTACTGGTTCTGTAGCATCCAGCTCCCTTCATGCCTGTCTATATATGAGGTCTACCATTTGATGGGATGGAGGGACAATCCAAGAAGTAGATGAACTAGATCCAAAAGCTTTAGAGAACACAGATTCCTCCTGGTAAGGATCTTCAAAAGACCAAATCTCCTTTTTGTCTCAATGTTCGAGGATCTCTTTGAATGAGATATCCTTAAGTGGAGATCTGGGGCATCCTCTCCCCTTCATCAAAATCAGGGTCTTCCATGACAGACTTCTGGGAGAATCAACATTCTTCCTCTTACATGTGTAACAGGAAAGTACAGTTGTGTACACTTACCATAAAAGTAGATGTTCGAGTGTATTCACTGTTGCAGTCCGTTGATTTTGGCCTAGGTTTTGAAGATGGCGTCTGTTTAATATACAGATCTATAGGCCTGAAAACACCCTCAGAAGCCGGTGCCTGCTCAGCGGCTCCGGACCCATCTAAGGTAGAGGCATCCGCGGGTTCAATACTCAAAGTATCTCGCAGCATACCGGACTCCGAATGGGTCTCAGTAGAGGTCTGCGAATCAAAAGTAGTGGGTATCAGGGGGCTGCGAACCAGCGACTGGCTTAGGAGAAGCTTCGTCATCGGTTTTGGACCTCAATGTTCTGTCTCTGTCTTTTTCTTTGCATTTTTTGAGTATTCCGGCAGTCGGATTGCTAACCGATGACATTTCTGGATAGTTAAATATTGAGCCAAAATATTTTGAAGCAAAAATATACAGACGCTTAACAGTGCGTTGATTAAATTTAGCACAAAACCAACAGCAAGGCACATTGTGGTCAGGGCCTAGGCAAGGAATACAGTACAAATGAAAATCCTTATGAGGTATTTGCTTCCCACAAGTAATACAATTATTAACTTTTACTGACATCGGTAAGGAGCAAGAAAAAGTTTCCGCAACGGGATACTTAGCTTTATGTTGAAGACAGGGTTGGGAGGGTGGCTCAATGGCTAAGGTGCTTGCCTTACAAACACAAGGTGCAGGGTTTGAGTCTCACAAGGGATAAAGTGCAGTCATAACAGATGGGTTCTCCTGCCGTCAGGCGGGTCCTCGGTCTGCCGAATTCCAAAGTCTAGGTCCGGCGTCGGTTGTCCTTGCTTTCTTTCCTGACGTCAGTGCGACAGGGGTATATAAGACACAGCCGACGCCATTTTCTTCAGTCTTTCTTGCCCCAGATGTCAGGTGCCCCAGAAGGAAGGCAATATATATATATATATATATATATATATATATATATATATATATATATATATATAATATATAATCATGCATTACAATATACTCAAAAATCAGTAGTTGCAAGCAAATACACCATAGAAGGATAACCCAATCAAGTTGTAAGATGAGGAGTTAGCCACTAGGTCTGTACCCAGAGGGAAGGAGGGAGGGAAACCTGGACTGCAGCTGTATTAGCACTCGAACATCTACATTTATGGTAGGTACAAAACTCTACTATGTTCATCGTGCATACAGCTGCAGTCATAACAGATGGGTAGAATCCCAAAGCTACGCACAGGGTGGTAGGCACTAGGTGGAAATGGGAGGAGCCAGAATGCCCTGCAACACAGCAGTAGCAAAGCCTGCTCTAGTTTTGGAGTATAAAGGTAGGTGGTAGTGTTTAGTGAAGGTATGCACAGAACTCCAAGTGGCTGCCTCCAAAATATCTTTGGTAGGGACTCCTCTGAGGAAGGCTGCAGAGGTAGCTGTGGCCCTTGTGGAGTGGGGTCTGATGCCTGCAGGCACAGATTTACCATGAAAGGAGTAACAAAACCGTATGCAGTGGCCTATCCGTTTCGAAATTGTCTGCTTGGAAATTGGCTTCCCTTGAGCTCCTACAGCATAGGACACAAAGAGTTGTTCTGATTTCCTGAAAGGCTTTGTTCTGTCCAAATAGTAAAGTAGCTGCCTATGGATGTCTAAGGAATGTAGCAGCCTTTCCCCTTTGTTTTGAGGATTGGGGTAAAAGGTAGGTAAGTGTATGGCCTGATTTAAAGCTACCCTGGATACTACCTTAGGCATAAATGACGGGTTGGTTCATAGGGAAACCCTGTCCTGATGGAAGATGAGAAAGGGCTGCACAGCCATGAGGGCTTGTAGTTCCGAAACCCTACGAGCTGAGGTAATGGCCAGAAGGAAAGCTGTTTTCCAGGACAAATATTGCAAATCTGTTGAGGCAGCTGGTTCAAAGGGAGGCAATGTTAATTTTTCTAGAATGTAATTAAGATCCCAGGCTGGTATTGGTTGTTTCCTTGGAGGTCTTATATTCTTAGCCCCTCTGAGGAACTGTCTTAAGAGTGGGTGAGAGAATAAGGGTGGATCAGTGTTGTATTCTGCAGAAATGGCTGAGGCATGAATTTTGATGGAGGAAAATGAAAGTCCACTTTTCAACAGCTCAGCTAAATACTGTAATATCTGAGGCCAATTCAGTTTTCTAGGATCCTGGCCTTTTTTCTCATTCCAAGCGCAAAACCGTTTCCATTTTGCGGAGTAAGCCTTTCTAGTAGATGGCCTTCTGGCCTCCAAAATGACATCCTGCACCTCTTTGGAGAGTAGGGTCTGTTGTGGTGTTAAGGAATTTTCCATGCTGCCAGATTGAGTGTTTTCAGCTGACTGTGAAGAGTTTTGTAGCTGTGCTGAGTCAGTAGAAGAGGCATTAGAGGAAGGGTCCAGGGAGGAGTATGTGTTAGCTCCTCAGGAGTGGGTACCAGTGTTGTCTTGGCCAGTCTGGAGCAATCAGTATCATCTTCGGTCTGTCTGCTCTTGCTTTCAAGAGCACCTTGGGCAGAAGAGGCAAAGGTGGGAAGGTGTAAACTGTCCATGCTGCCCAACTGAAAGAAAGGGCGTCCGCTCTCCAGGCCTTTGGATGGAAGGTCCTTGAGCAGAACTTTGTCAATTGATGATTCCTGTGGGTGGCAAAGATATCCATGTCTGGCCTTCCCCACGCTTGTATTATCTTTGTAAAGACTTGAGGATGCAACTTCCATTCGTGTGGGTCTGTCATATTTCGGCTTAGATTGTCTGCCAGCGTGTTTTCCAATCCTGGCAGGTACTGTGCTTGAAGTTCGATTTGCCATTCCAGAGCCAAGTTCCAAAGTGACATGGCTAGCCTGCACAGGGGGTATGAATGTGTTCCTCCTTGTTTGTTTATGTATCACATTACTGTGGTGTTGTCTGTTCTTATCAATAATTGCCCTGGATGCAGGAAGTTCTTGAAAGCTGTAATTGCATTTATCACTGCTAGCATTTCCTTTTGATTGATGTGAACTTGCTTTTCCTTTTGGGACCATTTGCCCTGAATGCACCTGTCTGTCATGTGTGCCCCCCAGGCGCAGTCTGAGGCGTCTGTTGTGATGACTTGATTTGCTTGAGGCTTGCAGAATGGTAGACCTGTGTTTGTTTGGCATGCTTGGGCCCACCATAGAAATTCCTTTTGCAAACATGGAATTATTGGCATTATTGTTTCCAAACTGTGGCTGTGTTGAGACCAAAGGTTTTTTAGGTACCATTGAAGTTTCCTCCTATGCAACTTTGCACATGGGATTAGAAGAATGCAAGATGCCATGAAGCCCAGAGCCTGCAGGATTTTCCTTGCAGTTAGCCTGGTACAATTTGCTAGTATTTTGAAGTACTGAGTTAATTGCCCCTGTTTTTCTGGCGTAAGATAGGCCATCTGGGTGTTTGTGTCCAAGTTGGCACCCAGGAAAGTTATTTTCTGAGATGGTGTTAGCCTGGATTTCTCTTTGTTGACTGTGTATCACAGAGAATTCAATAACCGTGTTACATCAGCCAGATGTTCCAGAAGTACGTGTTTGCTGTCCGCTTGGATCAGGCAATCGTCCAAATAAGGGTAAATTTGTATCCATTGAAGTCTGCAGTAGGCAATTACTGATGCCAGGCATTTCGTGAATACTCTGGGCGCAGTAGATAAGCCAAAGGGCAATGCAGAGAATTGATAGTGGATTGAACCTGCAAGAAATCTGAGGTATCTTCTGCAGCTTTGTCTGATTGTGACATGCAGGTATGCCTCCTTGAGGTCCAATGTTACCAGCCAAGACTCCTTGCCCAGTATGGGAAGAAGCTGCTGTAAGGTGAGCATCTTGAATTTTGGTACGAGTAGAAATGTGTTTAGGATGGATAAGTCCAAAATGGGTCTCCAGTCGGTTCCTTTCCTTGGTACCAGGAATAGTCTGGAATAAAAACCTTGACCTTGTTCGTGAGTAGGTACCTCTTGAATAGCTTTCATGTCCATGAGCTTTGAAATTTGTATTTGAGCCTCTGCCCTTTGATTGTGTGGCAGGTTTGGCATGCCTCTCATTTTTGGAAGAGTGTGAAAATGAAATCTGTAGCCTCTGTTTATAATGTCCGGATCCATTTGTCTGTTGTGATAATATGCCAATTTTTTGTAAATAATGCCAGCTTTCCTCCCAAGGGTGCTGCCAGCTGAGACTTGCTTGGCATGAAAAGGGTAAGTCATTGGGTTTGTTTCCTGTATTGTTGTGTACTGTCTTCGCCACCTCTTGGTGCTGGAGTTTGCCATTGTCTGCCTCTATATGATCCTTGAGATTGTCCTCTGCCCCTTGTGCGCCTGTATCTACCTCTTTGGGGCTTGTCCGTGGCTGGAAAGGACCAGTTTTTTGAAGGCCAATTTCTGCTAAAACGTGGTGGCTGAACCTGTAGAAAAGCTTTGACAGTTTGCATAGATTTAGCTTTTTCTTCCATTTTCCGTAGTATCTCCTCAGCATTAGTACCAAATAATACATCCTTTTGTAAAGGAGCATCTAGTAGTTTAGTTTTAACATGATCAGGCAAGGTTTGTTCCCTAAGCCAGGCATGTCTATGAATGACTGATCCTGTAAAAGCAGCTCTACTTGAGGCCTCTAGAGCATCATAGCCACATTGTAAGGTGTGTTTACCCACTTGTTCTGCACTATGCATCATATCCTGCAACTCCTTCAAATCTGGTTGTTCAGGTTGTGACATTTTAAACCTTAATTGTGATAACAGAAACTGCTGATATTTAAGCATGTGGAACTGACAATTTAAGGCCCTCATGGCTAGGGTGGCCGAGGTATATACCTTTTTTCCCCACCTTTCTAAGGATCTAGACTCTCTTTCGGAAGGTAGTGGATTCTTAGCAGTAGAGGCCTTCATTCCCTTGGGGCCTTGAGAAATGGTTTCAGGGTCAGCATTATGGCTTTTGTAAAGAAATTGGTGAGAGTTAGGAACTCTGTAGTACCTATCAGGCTTGACTGGGGCAGGAGGCAGGGAATCCGGATTAAGGCAAGCCTCCGAGTAAACATCATCAAGTATGTCCAAGACAGGAGGTATCGCCAGAGGTCTGTGCTGAGGTAGCAAAAAAAATTCCCTAAGTCTTTTCTTGGAATCAGAAAAGTCTTGGCCTTCCCAATGGAAGTGTTCCCTCAAGGTATGCAAGGTTTCCCCAAAAGAAAAATCCTCTGGGGGAGATACAGAAGGAATGGACTGCTCTGCATCAGAATCTTCAAAAGGGGAGTACGAGTGTTGCTCTTCATCAGAATGTTCTGAAATAATGGAGCCCTGGTCAGAAGAGGGAGAATCTTCCTCCACTCTGGGTCTCTTGTCCGGAGGGGGTTGGGAACCCCTGATTAGAGTAATTAAATCCTCAGCCATTTTTGGGAAACAAAGATGGCTGCCGTTCTATAAGCACTGCAGTACTTCAGCTCTTCAAATACCTGAGAAAAAAATCAACCCTGTGGAGTTATACTTAGAGTAAACAAACTAATTGGCAGTTATTACTAATTGACCAGAAGTCACTTTTGGTTCTGAGAAAGAAAAATCGAAAAAAAATACTTGGTAATAGCAGGATTGGATCTGATTGTCAGGTTGACTCTGAACAGAGCACCAAACAAAGGACTGATTGATCTCACTTTTGTAACTTTTCTTTGGGAAATAAATCTTCATGCAGAATTTCGAAATGTCAAAGGAGGACAAAAATATGGAAACTACAACTTCCAAAACCAAGCTGTCAGCTTTGCAATCACCGGAGAAAGAATCTTTAATCAAGAGACAGAAAACTATCAAACAGCAAGAGACTGCAAAAACAGGGCCATCAACAAAATCTGAACAACAGGTCACAATGGAAGAAATCAAATCAGCATTGCTACCTATACATGATGCCTTAAAAGAGCTAACATCTCAAACACTTTCATTTAGTGACACATGTAATCGGATTCTCGAAAGAATGGAGAAAGCAGAAACTAGAATTGCTACCAATGAAGACAATATATTAATGCTCACTAAAAGAACAGAGACACATGGAACTGACATTCAAATGATGCAAAATAAAATTCTGGACTTGGAAGCAAGATCCAGACGTAACAATATAATCATTAGAGGGATCCCAGAATCTATTCAATATAATGACCTGATCACTTCTATTACACAAATATTCGAAATACTGCTCAAGGACTCTGAGGTTGTTAAGCAGATGGTCATAGAAAGGGCATAGAGCATACAGAGAATCTCAAGCTTCAAATATACCCAGACCTGTTTATGTTAAAATATTGAACTACCAAGATGTGAGCAAAGTACTGTTAACTATTAAAAAATCTGGTGGATCTATAATGTGGCAAAATAATAAAATTTCTATAGCACAGGATTTACCAACACAAATAAGGCAATCTAGACAAATGCTGGCTCCATATTGTAAGTTTCTGATTGACAAAAATATCAGATTTCAAATGAAATATCCTAATAACCTAATTTTTACTGTGGATGGCATTAAATACTCTGTAAGCACAAGGAAAGAAGCAAGACCTACTTTTTTGAAGATTTTTACGGCTCTCCCATCTTCAGAAATGTGAGCAGTCCATTTTGGCTTTCTGCAGCACCAGGGAGAATGGGATGTTTCATTTATGACAATCTGAGGCTTTAAAATCCTTTGTCTGTTCTGTTTCTTGTAGCAGGCCTGGAATTTTATTTTCTTATCGTCTTATCTCGTAGTTCCAGTTGATTGAACTGCCTTTGCAGTTTAAATAGTTGAGAAGAAAGAGGAACTGCTGGCGAAGTAAAAAGAAACTTGTTTGAACTTATTTTGCAGGAAAAGGACTGTAAGATAGTGTGTGAAGTCAAAGTGATGCAGGTAAACACTGTGGAAATGCATTGTGTATTAAAAAAGGAGATGGTTATGTGTAGTGGCAGAATAAGGTACTGTAGTTTTTTTTTTTTTAATTTGTTTTCTCTTTTTTTTCCTATATCTCTCTTCTCTTTACTCCTTTCCTTTATTCCTGTAGATAGATGGTATTATTTCTAACTGATAAATGATGTAAAAATGGTTAGTTGATCAGATTTAAACAATGTGCATATAATAATAAAAGAACATAAAAGAAGTTATTTTTTTGTGTGTAATTTAAGGCATTTTTTCTTATTTCTTCTCCTGTTGCTGTGCTCCCTTCATGCTTTTTTTTTCTCTTTTTTTATTTTAACCCCTTGGTTCCTCTCTTATTCACATATGGTTATTACAAATGAAAGTGCCATTATAGTTTTATTTTGAACTGCATTGGTTTTCAATATTAATATGTTAGTAGGTAAGTTGTAGGGGAAGAACAAAGCAGATTAAAGTAGTTAGATCATTTTATTCAGTAGATACAGGATGTTGGGAAATGTTAAATAACTGTCTGTTTTCTATGTCAACTAATATTTAATACTGTATAGAACAACAAATTAGAATGTTATTTGCTATTGCTGAATATAAAGCTGAAGTGAATTGAAGTACATTAGAATCTCAGGGTACAATTAGTTTATTTGTATATCCATAAATATGTACAGAGCTGTAGTTACCTATAAGTAGTGTTTAGTAGGGAATGTCAGAATTAGGCTTTGTAGACGTAGAAGTAGTTGTTGTAGGTTTTTTGCATGGGGTTTCATTGTTAAATAATAGAATTAGTAGATTAGTTACTCAGATGGTTTCCAGTAATGTAAAAATCCTATGTTCATCCTGGTCCAGAGGAATAGTGGGGAGGCACTGGGTAGGGATAGGATGGCAGTTTTGCTTCCATACAATTGATGATACGCCAACTTATGTTATTCTAAGGTTGCTCAAAGAGATTAGATATCGAGTTATATTTCTAATGAACGTTAAATGTGGATAATAGAATCTTGGAATGTCAAAGGACTCCAGAACATGAAAAAAAGAAAGCTGTTTTTTCATTTGTTTCTCAAATCATCAGCATGTTGTACTTTATTACAAGAAACGCATATGACTAATGATCAGTGGGAGTCAGTGAAGGATAAGAAATGGGTTAGGAAGATTGTGACGGACGGAACAACAAATAGTGCAGGGGTGGCAATTTTAGTTAAGAATCACTTTCAGGGAGATATTAGGGATGTGAAAATGGATCAGGAGGGTAGATGGTGTTTGGTCCTTCTCACATCCAAATGTTATGATAAACCTATAGTACTAATATGTGTATATGCCTAATGTTAATCAGCATCATTTCATAGCTTCAATCTATTCCATTTTACAGTCATACAATAATTGCTATATAGTGTTGGGAGGTGACTGGAACTCTTATCAAGATCCTAAATTAGACAAGTTGGGTGCTTCTTCAGCGTTCAATAAACAGGCAATGGTAGCATTGAAAGAATTGAAAATGGATTTCAAACTCTTTGACCCTTTTAAACACATACACTCACAAGGGAAAGCAGAGAATTTTACTTATTATTCAACCTGCCATAAAATGTGGTCAAGAATTTACTTTTTCTTAATTTCAGAGGTGTTGATCTCAGCTGACCCTAGTGTTTCTAATCAAGTCAGACAACTCTCAGACCATTCAAAGATAACTTTAACCTTAAACAGTAGTAATATGGATACTAAGAGGCTTCGAGGGTATAATTGGTCCTTGAACCCATATTTACTAACCAAGGAAGATATATTAATGGAAGTCAAGGAGATACTTAAACAGTCATTAAATAATATTTCCCAAAATAGACACCCAATAGATATAGAATGGGCTACAACTAAAACGCAGCTAAGAGGACTATTTATACAAAAAGCTACATATTATAAAAAAATTACAAAAGAAGACTCAATTGGATTTAGAAACTAAAATTCAATTACTGGACCAAGATTTGATGAGGAACTATAATGAACAGACAGAAACTGAGCTATTAAGATGTCAAAAAGAACTATTTTTACTTCATAATAGAAATTTGTCACTTTATGAACAAAGAAATTTAGTTAAATATGCAAATCATATTCAAACCACCTCGAAAGCATTAGCTCGTATTATTAACCAGATGAAATCAACACGATTAATTACTGAAATACACTATAACAATACTACATATACTGACAAGGCGGATATCATGAAGACCTTTGAAAAAAATTTTAATCAGATTTATGGTGAGAAGCAGACACTCTTGCAAGATAAAGACAGAAAAGATTTTTTTTTACAGAGAATCACTTTCCCTAATATTGACAAGGAATTTCAAAGAGATTTAATCAAACCGATTACAGTTGAGGAGGTGTCCGAAACAATCAAGAAACTGAAGCCTCACAAAGCCCCAGGCCCAGATGGTTTGACCTCGGAATTCTACAAATCTTTTAGTGAGATTTTGAGCAGTGTATTGTCACAGACTTTTAATTATATCACTCTAAATAGAATTAATGATCCTCATTTTAATGCCTCAAGGACAGTTCTGATATTAAAAGAGAAAGGTGATTCCAAAAATCCTGATAATTACAGGCCTATATCACTTTTAAATATGGACATGAAAATCATGACATCCATTCTGGCGAGTAGGCTGAAAAAGGTCATAAACCCAATAATATCAGAGGAACAGGCGGGGTTTATGGATGGGAGGCAGACCACGGATAATACCTTAACGCTCCATACCTTAATCTCTTATGCGAAATATAAAAACCTGAATTTGTATGCCCTAATTATTGATGCTCAGAAAGCATTTGATAGGGTTAATTTGGATTATTTATTTGATACATTACCTTATTTTAATATACCGCAGGAGTTTATCTCAATGTTAAGGATACTATATAGAAATGCATACACAAATTTATTTATGAATCACGAATGCTCGAATAGGATAAAAATCATAAATGGTACCCGACAAGGTTGCCCATTATCTCCCATCTTATTTAATCTTTACTTGGAGCCTTTATTTTTACACCTTAACCAAAATGTTTTTATAATTCTCCTGTACTGTATGGAATAAAGGTTAGGATGGCTGCCTATGCAGATGATTTAAACATATATTGTACCACACCTGTTTCCGATACTGAAAAAATATTAGCTGCAATAGAAATCTTTGAGAGAATTTCCAATTACAAGCTAAATTTTAAAAAATCTAAAATATTCCCATTAAAGACACCGACACCTTTTTCAATGCTACCATTAATAGGACAAGTATTGACGGAAGAAAAGATAAAATAACTGGGAATTGTCTTCTCAACTGAAAATAGAGATTTTTTTATTAACAATGTAAAGTCAACTACAGATCAAATAACATTGGATCTTGAAAGATGGAGTAGATTGAAGTTACCGATGATGGCAAGAGCAGCTATCATAAGAATGAATGTTCTTCCTAGAATGTTATATATTTTTAGAGCTGCACAACTCAGAATTACCAAAACATTCTTTAAACAGCTTCATATAAGATTGGGAAGATTTCTTTGGGAACCTAGGAAGACGAGAATTTCATATGAAAAATTGATGGCTCCAAAAATAAGGGGGCTGGAATTACCGGATTTGAAATGTACTATTTAGTGATTCAGGCCAGTAGGATTTTAAAGACGTCTTACTTGATAGTGATAATAGAAAATGGACACCCAAATGGGTGCTCTTAGCATACAAGCATATAAATGAAGTGGGAGTCAACGCTAAAGCATTACCCTTTTTAAATAATTGGACAATGAGTAAATATAAGCTAATGGAGCACATCAAAAGTTATGTAACGGCAATTCAAACTCTTTTCGCTTCCTTAAATTTACTAAAATATATGATGGTTTTCCAACCGTTTCATAGGAACCCAAATTTAACAATTGGTGGTCAATTAATTGATCTAAAGAAATTCCCTTTAATCATGGAGTTAACTGTACTCTATTTATATCCTTTTCTAGGAGTACCAGTACAGGATATTTTAAAAGAAATAGAACTCCCTATTTCCTATTTAATTCTAGTAAGACAGCTAAAAGACTTGGTAATAAACTATTTTAACAACTTTGAAATGAAAGGGGAAGATTTAATCATTTCTCGTAATCTATGGGAAGCGCTGTTGCAGGATAGAAAATATATAACCGCAGGATATAAATTGATAAAAGAGAGGAAGTATATTATTTATATTCTTTTATCGAGTTACTGGAGAGAGAAATTGATATTCCCAGACGACAATAAGATATTGGAGGCATTTAAATTAACATTAAAGTCCGTATCCCTTCAGAAATTGGTATTTACGCAGCTGATGATATTTAACAATGCATACTATACTCGTCTCACTTTGCACAAATTTGATGCGAAGAATTCACCCATATGCCCACATTGCTTTGATCAGACAGCAGATTTGCTTCACATGTTCTGGATTTGTAAGTGCATTTATAAATTGTGGAATTCATTAAAACTGCAGTTACAAAAAATGGGTTACCAAAATTCAACACTCTCTTGGGAGTTTATGATTCTTCATATTCCCCCGGAGAATCTAAATAAATCAAAAACGATTGTAATTATGAATATTTGCCTATTAATGAAATTATATATAGCCACAAATTGGTTGAACCCAGCCCAGATATCGTGGGAAAATTTCAGATTGTTGGCAATAAAACACATCTTAGCGCATAAACTGTTAATTAGTGATCACGAGAAAAATATCAACATAAAAATCTGGGAGCAAATTTTTAATATTATTTTGGCTTAAGAGGTTACTATCCACTTTTTCTCGGGAACCAGAATATAGTCTAAATCAGCCTTAGATTAGATAGAAAATGTACAGAAAAGACAGATTGTTGGTTTGGATTTGTTAATGTTGAATTTTTTTTTTATTATTTTCTTTTTGATTGTTAGTGCTGTACCTTTGATCAATACATAAGGTTGATATATATATGTGAAATTAACCAATGGAAGCATTTTGTATATATTGTATATAATGTGTGAATTTGTAATATGGTTGTGAAAAATAATAAAAAATGATTATTGAAAAAAAAAATCCTCAGCCATTTTTAGCATCTGCTTTTTAGGCATGGGGCCTGGAGATGGGCCCTGTGCAACAGGCCTCTTGGGATGCATGGCTGATTTGGACTTAGTAAATGCCTTTATGGAAAAGGAAGATGAGGGTCTGAAGACACCATGGGTGGAAGTGGACCTGTCCACATTAGGAGGCTCAATGCTCACAGTGGCTTCGGTAGCTGTAGTCTGGGTATGGGCCGAGGCACCTGCGGTCTCGGTTACAGAAGACACCGCCAGAGAAGTGTCGTCGGTAGTCAGGGGCTGCGTAGGCACCTCGCTGAGAACCGGACCACGTGTAGCCGGTTTTGGGGTGGTGTCGGTGGAGACCGCGGACCTCGCGTGTCGGTCTTTGTCCTTGCGTCTTCTGGACAAAACGGTAGTCTGAGTCTCCGACGACATTTTATAATCAAAAGCTTTACCAAAAAAGTGCTGGGCGAACTCCGCCCGACGCTTAATAGTGTGTTTATTGAAAGTAGCGCAAAAGCAACAGCCCGAGACGTCGTGGTCTGGGCCTAAACAAGGTATACAGAGGGAATGGAAATCCTTATGCGGTATTTGCTTCCACAAGAAATACAATTGTTAACTTTGTCTGACATCGGTCTGAGGCAAGAAAAGTTTCAACGGGTACTTAGCTTTAAAGAAGACTTCGGTTTCCAAATTTTCGTAATTTCAGGAGCTGGCTGACCGGCACTTGCGAACTGCTTCTGCTTCGGGCACCGCGCGGCAAAAAAGACTGAAGAAAATGGCGTCGGCTGTGTCTTATATACCCCTGTCGCACTGATGTCAGGAAAGAAAGCGACGACAACCGACGCCGGACCTAGACTTTGGAATTCGCCCGACCGAGGACCCGCCTGACGGCAGGAGAACCCATCTGTTATGACTGCAGCTGTATGCACGATGTACATCTGGCTAGGCTTAAAATGGCTCGCAAGGGCAGTTAGCTTAGTACTGAACTATGAACTTTGGTTCTGAAACTTGAAAATGAAAATTTCAGGAGTCGGCCGACCGGCACTTGCGAACAGCTTCTGCTTCGGGCACCACGTGGCAAGAAAGACTGATGAAAATGGCTTCGGCTGCATGTTTTATAACCCTGACGACCTGACGTCATGGAAGAAGGGACAGCAACAGACGCAGGACCCAAGACTTTGTTAATCAGGCCGACTGAGAGCAAGCTGCCAGCAGATTACCCAAATGTAATGACTGCAACAGTGAAACACGAAGAACATCTGGCTGTACACACAGCATAGTGTATGAATTTGCTACAGGGTGGGAGGACCCAAGAGGGGAGAGAAGTCCATTTAACACCAAAGACAGCTCTCTCAACTGCCTCAAAGGCAGATGCAGAGAGAGAATCCAGGACCACTCTTGTAGGCTCTGAGGCAACCACACCAAAATGATCAATGGGACCTCCCTGACCTTGCTTCAAGATGGAAGCTGGAGCCGATGCTCTATGAGGGAGCGACAGCTCTAACAACTTCAGAGTCAAACCCCTCACTCAGATTTAGTGCTGAAGCTTTGACTCCTGGATCCTTCCAGATTCAAAACAGTCGGGGCAGGTGAAATCAGAGTGGAAGCTGGAATCAAGCATGATCACATTCTTGGATTAGACATGGATGAAGTTGGGTGACATCTCAGATCCTGAATTACGGCTGGAATGGGGTAGGAAATGCCACAGGTGAGGGAGAAGATCGAAAGCTCATGGGTCTGATGGGAGACCGTGATGGGAGCAACCCCAGCTAAATTTGGGTCCTGAGGAACTTTATCATTCTACCTATGTCTGCATCTGTTAAGCTCCTGGTAGACTTGATTCATTTCAAGAAGGAAGCAAAAAGCAGCCTAGGTAACCTTGAGCCGGCGTCTCTTCCGGAGGAGGATGCAGTCTAGGGGAGACCGGTCCTGCTGAAAAGTTCTACTCCAATAAGGGTGGAGTTTTAGATCTCCTTGAGGATGGATCTGATGGGGTGGTAGGATTCGATGACGTTGGTCTTTTGGGGGCCACAGCTGGAGGAGGAAAGTGGTAAGGGGATTGCTTCATTTCCTTGCCCTTTTCCTTGGGCTTATCACTCTTCTCCTCTGTATGCTTATCTGATGTTTTTTTTTGTTTTTTTTTTTTGCCAGAAGAGGATGATTCAAAAGAAGATCCTTTAAAACTAACTTGTTCTGGGGCTCAATAACAACCTGGTGCCCAAAGGCTGTAGAAAGCGAGCACTCCTCATTCAAGTGTGCTACTCTTAAGCAGTAGGCACACTTTTCAAGAGCGTCTGAACTGGGTATTCTGTGCCTACATGCCACTCATTTCTTAAAGCCTGAAGGTTTATCTGCCATGACAGAGTGAAAAGGCAGAAGAACACAAGACAGCAAAGGAAATACCAATAATGGTATCAATAATAGCACTCAAATAGAAATACCAATTTTCTTACACTACTGTTGATGTTATTACAAATATTATCCCAAAGGAGAAAGAGAAAGCAAGAAAAAAGGCGCCTATGGTGTGAGACAAGTGTGAATTTTTTTTTTTTTTTTTTGGTAAAGCGAGGTAGAAAATAAAATATAACAGAATACTATAGAATACAGACACAGAGAGAAATCTCCTAATACAGAATTAAAAACCGTAAGACAAAAAAGTAACTTAGCTGAGGTGAGCCCAAGCCAGTAAATTATGTCTGAATTCGACAAGTGGCAAATGAGATCTGAGGTAATATTACTGTTTGTAGGGGATTATGGTTAAGGGAAGGAGCATGAGCTATGGATCCAAAGGGCTGAAGCTTCCAAAGTCGGTTCTCAGAAAAAACAGCATTAAAACAGAGATTAAAAAAAAAAAACACTTTCAACTGACAAGTCCTGCAATAGTCCCAAAAACTGTTATCACCTAGCAAAAATCAGACATTCTCACACAAAATTACTGCTTTTGTCATAAAAAAATGTGGAAGTTTTACTTCCTGAAGGGAACTTATCTGCCCAGCTATGAAGATGCTCCAGCCAACCATCGAGCCTCAATAACTTGCAAGAGGAGCACTCTTGAGCGGTAGAAAAGCTCTGAAGTGCTTTGGTGCACAGACTGCTGTTTTTGTCCTTGCTCTGCTTGAGCTTTTAATGGTCTGGGTGTGTGGAAGCTGCCCTTAATCTTTGGAACTTCTCTGGCCATTACATCCTACTCAGAATACAACCCATATATAAGCTTTGGACTACTGCAGCCACGATGAACAAGTTCTACATTAGTGCAAATAATAACAGCTGTATGCAACATAAAGAAAAAAAAAAGAAAAATTCATATAAAATAAAATGTGGTAGTAGATAAAGAACCTATTTGCTGGAATGCTAAATCTTTATATTAAAGACAAGACATGTTATGGAACTATCAATGGTATTAATGCATGAAGTCAACTATCAGCCTCACCATACTGAATGCTTGTATTTTTATCCATTGTACTGTCTTGCATGGCAGTGGTTCATAATGTTGTATGTGTTACTGTTTAGGCTAATTCTGATGATAAATACAGTTTCTTTAAAAAAGTATGCAGCATAAAATTAAGGTCTTATGAGAGCCATATCTCCCAACTGTCTAGATTTTCGCCTTGTATTTTTTGTCTGTTCCTCATAATTTTTTTTTTTTTTTGGCGAATCACCGAGGACTGAAGTCACTAAATGACAGACATTTTAGTTTCAGACTTCATATACTTCAGAAAATGCATACTAACACAACACCTATTATTCTAACAACTTTATAAGTTTATATAAATGATATTTAACAATCTATCCCTATTTTTGGATGTTTGTCCCCCCATTATTTTAGGTATGTCCAGATTTCTTGCATTAAGAGGATGAGAGGTATGATGGAAGCAGCAACAGCTAACTATGTGGCTGTATGTGTAAGACCTATTTTTAGGGACCACTTCAATGAAAAAATGCAGACAAGGGAGAGTCTATGGGACGGAGGTATACTGCAACTGCAGACAGACATAACTTAACAAAGGCAAAGGAAAGGTTATTCCGAGAGAGTGACCAGGTACTGTAAAACTACTGGCTTTGTAGGTCATGGAGTGAGAATAATCCATTGACCTAAATCAGAAAAAGATCTCTTTCCACTTGAAAATAGGACTTTTGAGTGTTAGGCCTTCTGATCTCCTTCGTAACAAGTAGCACCTCCGTTAAGAACCAGTCTTTAAAAGAGTTAGGCTAACTGAACAAAGTGGGTAAACCTGACACTTCAGGTTTGCATGCCCAATGACTTATTTTACTGGTTCAACAAAAGGCACATGGAGATTATTTGACAAGCAGAACTAACTGGGAGAACCACGGATCACTTAATCACAGAAGTGCTAGTAGAATTAGTATGGCCTTGAATCTTCTTGCTTTCTCTAACACTTTGTGGATCAGGTGAATAGAACATGAATTCACCGATCATACAGCTGGCAGTTTTTAATAGTCTATCACTGGGAATCCCTATATCTCCCATAAAACTTTGGAAAACATTCGGATCCAGTCTCCATAGTAGCTGCTGGATTTGGGCATGTTCAGCTGGTCTGCCACCTTCATTAGGTCTGAGAGGAAAACAGGCCGCCTCCCAATGGAGGACGAGCTGTGCCATGGTAACAGGGACAACTTACAAGATGGTATGGATACCCCACCCACAATTTTTATATATTATATTACATGATTGGTGTCAGTTATCACTTCCACAGTTCATGTTTTTTAGAGGATTCTGAAGACTTTTAGGGGCTAACTCATGGGGGGCATCATCTCTTTCAGACCAATACATGTTTTTGTCATACAGGGACTCCACATTATCTGCAACTTGAGATGACTGGTAGGCACATCATGACAGATTCAAGGCACCTAAGGTCACAGTCTGGCTGCCCCCTGGAACAAAAAAGGGCATCCTCTTGTATAAACACTTATTCAGACCATCAGCTGAATTTGTTTCTGAAGGAGAAGGACATTACTGGAAACAACTTGTTCAAAAGGTGACTGTGCTGCACCCCAAGCTTTAGTGATATCACTGTACCTTTTTATGTAAATCCTGGCCCATGCAAAACTGTCTCACATGTAACCTTTGGGCTACAGGAACATCTAGTTGGTACGTCTGTCCTCTGGGTCAAGTCTGAAAAGAGCTACTCAAAGAAGATAGCTTTGCCCTCTGGTAAGAAAGTACATCTGTGCAAGTGAAACATGCCATAACAGTAGACATTCTAAAAGATCGTTGCTGCAGTAGCCCAAGCTATATTCGTCCATTCCCCACTGCAACAGATCAACTTCCAAAAGCTAAGGCTGCCTTCCACCCACTCCCAACTGTCAGGTGAAGCAGAGCTCCATAAAAGACAGTTGGAGCTAAAACTTTCAAAGCCCTTTTTGCCCAGGATCGTGGCAATAACCCTGAACAAAAAAAAAAAAAAAAACAGTAACTCTGGATAGATAAATCAACACCCAGGCAAAAAAAAAAGTGTACTGTTAATATACGTTTTAGCTATACAACTGTACACGTTTAAACATGTATCATTGTTGCAGTGACCTAAACTATAAGGTAGAGTACCATAGCACAGAGAAGAAAAAGGGAAGACAACCAAATAAACAGACTCCAGGAGCTCCTGGTGAATAGCCCTGACAAGGCCTATTCTGAACCTGGAAAATGAATCCAGTTTGTAGTTCTTCGTAAAAGTGTGTACACAGGAACATGTTACTGCCTCTTGTATAAGGCCACCCTTACTAGAAAGCCAAGGAAGATGCAAAAGCCCTTTTAGAACAGGCTGTAACTCTGCCAGGAAGTCGATTATTTTAGTGAGTATAATAGAACGCAATGGTGCTGCGGTAGCGTTGTTGCCTCACAGTAAGTCACTGTCTGGTTCGATTCTCAGCTAGAGCGTCTTCTGCGTGGAGACATGTGTGAATGGGCGTACCTTCGTTGAAGGCTGTGCATCAGGGCTGGTAACTCGGCACACAAAAATCAATTACCAATCATTAGCGGACCGGAGCTCCGCTGTGGCGACCCCTAACCGGGAAAAGCCGAAAGACACAACAACAATAGAAGGCAATGGCATGAGACAACCACCTGGAAATGGCCTGTTTATTGATTTTCCTTGCCGCTTATGTTTATGGGAGACAGCATTTCCTGAAGATTAGAGTTTTATCTAGGTAGCATCCAAGCTGTCTGTAGACTCAGCTCTTGTTCTTTGGTCCAGGAAAAAAAAAAATGGGAGATTAACAATTACTGAGAATAATTAATTTTTGGCACTGTATGAAATCCATCTTGTAACAAAAGCATCTTTCCTAAACAATCCTCCACATCCATACTCCCCCTTGGCTATGATTAACGGTATAGCTAGGAACATATCCAGTCCCCCATTTCACTATAATTCATAATTCACTAGTAGCCCCTTCTGCCCCTTTTCACAAGCTAATGCAATACCTCCTTTCTATTTCAAAACTGTTACCAAAAAAAGCATGCAAAAACTGTTGGAAAACATCGATTAAAATTACAATCCCTTCGTCGACTTTCTATACCCAGAAATCCTAAGAGTAGTCAGCCCTATCCTCACAATCCTCTTATATTTATGTTTAACCTATCCTTTACTCCAAAAACTGTTCCTTTAAGACTTATACACACAATAGTTAAACTCTCCCTAAAACATAGGCAACAGCAGACCTCTCCAACTACCACTCCCCATTGCCAACATTTACCCACTAGCAAAAATACTTGATACATTCTAGTCACACTGACTGCAAAACAGCACTGTTTCCATCCTAGTTATACATATGCTCAATAAATGTTATAACAGTACTGTTCAAGGTTTGACAATTGGTGCAATAATTCTTGATCTCAAAAGAGCCTTCAAAACAGTTAATCAAGAGCTATTACTAGGTAAGTTTACAGACCATGTCTTCTCTCCAGAGGTTGCACTGTGATTGTACAACTATCTATCCAGCAGATCCTACATTATATATGGAGCTTATTATTCCTTAGCAAATGGAAACAATTCTCATGGAGTTCAACAGGGGTCCGTACTTGGACCACATCTTTTCTCATTACTTGTTGGTTTCTCTTGAGATCTTCAAACACTTGATTGCATAATGTATGCAGATGATGTAGTGTACACCAAGAATGGAAAATCAAGTCATGAAATTGCTACAAACCTGCAGTTTCATTATGAAGTTCTTTGGAACTGGTTATAAGGACAGCAAACTTGTAAATACCATCAAGATTATTGACGTGCTGTTTTGGCACAGCTGAAATGATTAAATGTGTCCCTATCTCTGTTATTACTGATCCCTCTTTTAATATTCTTCATTAAAACTGCTTCTCAAAGATACATAGGAATTGTGCTAGACCTTTCTCTCTCTCTACTCTTCATACAGAAACCCAAGTTAACAATGTATTAGGACAACTTAAAGCAGTCTATTCAATTACCCAAGCTCCTCACTCCAGAATCCACATACTCCACAGCCAAAATATGTGCTCATTCCTAGGCTCTAATATGGACTTGCCCTTTACTGTTGTAAACTCAGCTGTTAATATCACATTATTACAAACTGAGAATAAAATACCACACTTCATTAAATTAGCTAACATTAGAGATCACCACTGCACTACAATATAGAACGGTAGGTGGTTTAAAGTTTCAGCAAGGAATGAGTTACAGCTTAACACTCACTCACAAGCTCCTCAATACTGGATACTGTCCATGTTTAGAAATCAAAATCCTTAATAAGGATTGTAATTATGCCACTACTGAAAACGCTTCCTCTAAAAATGCACCTTATCATTTTAAAAAATTCCCAGAATAAGTAAGACAAGTTAGCGAACTTACTTGCTTCAAAGTACAACTAAAATCTAAAAACAACATGCCTGTAAGTGTTTCAGAGATGTGGGCTAGAAAGCATCTGTAAGGTAAGCAGTGATTATGTATTCCATCTACTGGCTTAATGCTAATCTACTTCTTATCATATTCATTGAAATGCTTATTTGGAATTGAACTGTAAACTAACTTGCTCTGTCACTAATGGACTAAACTCTTTTGAAAATTCAAAATGATCAGTTTTGAAATGAAAATTCTGTACTGTGCTATACTTACAACGATGTGACTGCCAATGCCAGTGTAAATTTCTGTGTAAATAGTTTTACATTATCCTGTTTGTTTAGTTGTACTGACTGACCTCCCTGTCAAAGTCATGATGGAAAAGGGTCCATGGGCCAGTTCAACTACCTGGTTAACAAATGTTAAACAATAGTCTGCTGGGAAACCCACTCAGGCTCACACTGCTCCCTTACCCCCATTCTCAGCCACCCCCACATCAATTACATTTATAGCTAGCCTAGTCCCACCCACCATCCCATCCTCCAATCACATACCACCTCGTCCAGCATCATATCTCTTAACTCATTTCCCAACTCCACACCCTCTCCTTACATCTACCTCCCACCCCTCACACCCACACTCATTCATATCTCTGACATCCCTACTTAGTCTTTATACTCTACTTCCTTCTTTAATCCCCAATCTCTGCACTCCCATAATCCCTACTTCATCTCTATACTCTTAGCAACACCTCCCAACTCCCACTATTCTCCCCACATTACTCATCCTCCCCTTCTAATTTTACACTCATGCCTCTCATATCCTTCATCCATCTCTTATTTACACTTTACTTCTCTCTCCTTCCACTCAATCTATTTACCTCCTACACCCACCTGTATAACATCACCCCAAATTCACACCCTCCCCAGTTACTCTGCCATCTGCTCTAGTCTATCTGCAACTGATTTAATTTTACAAAAGAAACTAGTCATCCTGTCTCTCCACATCATAGACTTCCTTGCAACTATGTCCAGAAATATTCCCAACACCTTAAAAAGAAGCCCCTACCTACTTCTCTCCCTGTTCTTTATAATCTAATCATGTGTGGTGATATACACCTTAACCCTGGCCCTTCTCCTCCCTCTCATAATTCCCCCATCTCCAATAAATACCTAAATTTTACCACAATTAATCTCCAAAGCATAAGAAACAAAATTCCTCAACCGCACATTTGACGGAGTCAACATAAACCTGACTTTACTGCCATCACTGAAACTTGCCTAAAACCATATATTAAAGATTCTGAATTTCTACACCCTAACTACTCCTGCCTTAGAGCCGACAGACTTCATAAAAAGGTGGAGGCATCACATTACTACATCCAAGCACCTTTGCAGTAATTCCATACTCCAAACCTACTCCCATCTTTCCCACAGCAGAGCTACTAGTCACCTTCTTAAAACTCAATGATTGCATAACCCTTTGTATCATAGTCATATACATTGCCCCCCAGGCAAAAATGCTCCTATTCTAGAAGAAATTCTTGCCTGGGCAAGCAACAACATAAAAAAATGAAACTATCATCCTAGGTGACGTTAACATTAACTGGCTAGACATCTCCAATGACAATCCCTCTACCAATGTCAACCTCCACACTTACTCAGCTAATCTCAAATATAATCAGACCTGACAATAAGAATAAAAAGAAGTTATGTACTCACCATAACGGTCCATCTGAGTAGTTGTACTTCATTTTCTGCAACCTGTGGGTATTCGGATCCATATCGGACCCGAGCTGGCAACATTTTATCAAGCATCTGCTTCAGGTTTTCTTGCCCCAGATGTCAGGTGCCCCCAAACAGGAAGGCTAAAAATTATGCCACTAAGTATGCATGCACTAAAATAAACATTTCCTTCATCTACAAGCAAATGCACCACATAGGTTGTATAGGATAGAGAAGTACAGATAAGTCCCAGCAAAGAAAAGGGGGATGGTGGGTGGGTAACCTGGACTGCAACAGTGAATACACTCGAACATCTACATTTATGATAGGTAACACAACGGTACTATGTTCATAGTGTTTCACTGTTGCAGTCATTACACTTAGGTTGAATCCCAGAGCTGAGGTTGGGTGCCAGGTCTAAATACGATTAGGAAAGGCAATAAGGCCCTGCAGAACTGCAGTGGCAAAGCCTGCTCTGGATTTAGAGTAGAGAGGTAAGTGGTAGTGCTTGGTAAAAGTGTGCACTGAACTCCAGGTTGCAGCCACTAAAATGTCTTCGGTTGGTACTCCTCTGAGGAAGGCTGCTGAAGTGGCTGCTACTCTGAGTGTGGCCTAATGCCCTTAGGCACTGATTTGCCATGTTGTGAATAGCAGAAATGAATGCAGTGGCCTATCCATTTTGAAATAGTCTGCTTTGAGATCGCCTTTCCTTGTGATCCTGCAGCATATGCCACTAAGAGTTGCTCAGTCTTTCTGAAAGTTTTAGTTCTGTCCAAGTAGAAGCGTAGCTGTCTGTGTATGTCCAAAGAATGCAGGAGTGTCTCACCCTTATTCTGTGGGTTTGGATAAAAAGTAGGCAAATGAATGGTTTGGTTAAGGGCCACACTGGACACTACCTTAGGCATAAATGTCGGGTTTGTCCTCAGAGAAACCCTGTCTGGATGGAAAATGATAAAAGGTTCCACGACCATGAGTGCCTGTAACTCAGTCTCATCTTGCAGAGGTTATTGCTAGGAGCAGAGCTGTTTTCCAAGATAAGAACTTTATTTCAGCTGTATTGGCTGGCTCAAAAGGTGGCAGTGTGAGTTTTTCCAAGACATAATTGAGGTCCCCATGCAGCTATTGGTGCTCTCCTTGGGGGTCTTACGTTTTTGGCCCCCCTGAGGTACTGCCTTAGCAACAGATGTGAAAAAATAGGTGGTTCCGTACTGTAATGAGCTGAAATGGCAGAGGCATGGATTTTAATTGATGAAAAGGATAGGCCTTTGTCCAGCATCTCAGTTAAGTATTGTAAAATCTGAGGAATATTTAGTACAAACGTGTAAATTCCTTGTGCCTGGTTCCAAGCACAGAATCTTTTCCATTTTTCTGCATAAAATTTTCTGGTACTGGGCCTCCTGGTCTCCAAAATAACATCCATCACTGCTTTAGAGAGAGGTGTGTTCTGAATGGCTACATTATCCGCCATGCTGACAGATTTAAGGTTCTGAGTTGGCTGTGCAGGATCTGATTGTTTCATTGGGTCAGTAAGTGAGGAATTAGAGGCAATGTCCAGGCTAGGCCTTGAGATAGGCTCTTTAGGATTGGGTACCAGTGCTGGCGGGGCCAGTCTGGAGCATTCAGAATCATTTTTGGCTTCTCTTGTCTGACCTTTAGTAGTACCTTGGGGAGGAGAGGCAGAGGAGGAAAGGCATAAACTGTTAGGGTTTTCCAGCTGAATGATAGAGCATCCACTTTCCATGCTTGCTTGTGATAAGTCCTTGTGCAGAATCTCTGTAGTTGGCAGTTGTGAGGGGAAGCAAATAGATCTATGTCTGGGCATCCCCAGTTCTTTGTTATCATGCTGAAGACTTGTGGATCCAGTTTCCACTCGTGGGGATCCGAGAGGTTTCTGCTTAGTTCGTCTGCCAGAGTATTTTTCTTTCCTGGCAGAAACTGTGCTTGCAGGTGTACTTAAGTCGATGCTGTGTCCCACAAAGTCATGGCTTGTCTGCAGAGGGGGTAGGAATGAGTGCCTCCCTGCTTATTTATGTGCCACATGACTGTAGTATTGTCTGTCCTTATCCATTGTTGTCCTGGATGAAGTAGATCCTTGAACGCTTTCAGGGCATTCTGAACAGCTAGCATCTCTTTTTGATTGATATGAAGATGCATTTGGGTTGTGGGCCATGTGCCCTGAATACATTTTCCTGCCATGTGGGCCCCCCAGGCATAATCTGATGCATCTGTTGTTATTGACTGCCTGGCTGTCGGTAGGGTGAATGGCTGTCCCTTGTTGTGGTGACAGGCCTGTGCCCACCATCAAAACTCCTGTTGCAAGCAAGGAAAGAGGGTAATTAATGTTTCTAGGCTGTGACAATATCGAGTCCAAACACTTTTTAGATACCATTGTAGTTTCCTCATATGCAGTCTGGCATATGGAATTAGCAGAATGTGGGATGCCATGAAGCCCAAAGCCTGCAGAATTTTTCTTGCAGATAACTGGATCTTTGTTGCCAACATTTTGAAGTAAGAAGTCAGCTGCCTTTGTTTGTCTGGCGTGAGATAAGCCATCTGGGCAGTTGTATTTAAGCTTGCACCCAGGAATATTATCTCTTGAGAGGGTACTAGTTTTGATTTATTTTCATTTACTGTGTACCCTAGGCAAATTAATAATCTTTTTACAAATGCCAGATGCTTTAGTAGAATCTCCTTGTTCTCTGCTTGAATAAGGCAATCATCCAAGTAAGGATATATTTGAATTCCTCTATGTCTGCAAAATGCAATTACTGGTGCCAGACATTTTGTGAAGACCCTGGGCGCAGTAGATAAGCCAAAGGGCAGTGCAGAAAATTGGTAGTGCATTGAGCCAGCTATGAATCTGAGGTATCTTCTGCAAGATTGTCTGATTGGGATATGCAGGTATGCCTCTTTTAGGTCCAAAGTTACAAGCCACGTCTTCTTGCCCAGCATGGGCAGAAGCTGCTGCAGAGTCAACATTTTGAATTTTGTGACGTCCAGAAATGTATTTAGAATAGACAGGTCCAGTATTGGTCTCCAGGCTTTGTCCTTTCTGGGTACCAAGAAAAGCCTTGAGTAAAATCCTTGTCCCTGCTCTTGCTGTGGTACTTGCTGAATGGCCCTCATGTCCACGAGGGATGAAAAGTACAGTTTTGTACCTACCATAAATGTAGATGTTCGAGGATCCACATTGCTGCAGTCATAACCTGTGGGTAGTCCGCTGTCCTCGGTCGGCCCGAATACCAAAGAGTTAGGCTGGCGTCGGTCATGGGCGCCCGGAACTGACGTCAGTACGTAGTAGTACTTAAGCGAATGACCGACGCCATATCCTCAGTCTTTCTTGCCCCAGATGTCAGAAGGCCTTAAAAAGAAAAGGCCAGAGCCACAAAGGAGAAAAATAACAATTATCCCCAAGTAACAATAACAACAACAACAACAACCCCAAACCAAAGAGGGGAAGGAGGGAGGGAAAATAGGACTGCAGCAATGTGGATCCTCGAACATCTACATTTATGGTAGGTACAAAACTGTACTATGTTCTTCGTCTCACATTGCTGCAGTCATAACCTGTGGGTAGAATCCCAAAGCAAAGGAAAAGGGAGGCTGGCAAACTAAAAGGCATTAGGGGCTGCTAACATGCCCTGTAAGACTGCAGTGGCAAACCCAGCCCTGGACTTGGAGAAAAGAGGGAGATGGTAATGTTTAGTAAAAGTATGAACTGAACTCCAAGTAGCTGCTTCCAAAATATCCTTAGTAGCTACACCCCTCAAAAAAGCAGTAGAAGTGGCAGTAGCCCTAGTGGAATGAGGTCTAATCCCAGCAGGAACATTTTTCCAATGATGAGAATAACAAAAAGCAATACAATTACCAATCCACTTTGAAATAGTTTGCTTTGAAACAGCTTTCCCTTGTGAACCCAAAGCAAAAGAAACAAATAACTGTTGAGTCTGTCTGAACTCCTTAGTTCTGCTCAAATATTAACGTAACTGCCTGTGTATATCCAAAGAATGCAAGATTTTTCCCCCTTATTTTGGGGATCAGCATAAAAGGTAGGCAAATGGATAGACTGGTTCAAGGCCACATTAGAAATCACTTTTGGCATGAAAGTAGGGTTAGTGCAAAGAAACTCTATCCTTATGGAATATTAGAAAGGGTTCAACTGCCATGAGAGCCTGCAATTCAGATACCCTTCTGGCAGAAGTAATGGCCAACAAAAAAGCAGTCTTCCAAGACAAAAACTTCAATTCAGACGTAGCTGCAGGTTCAAAAGGAGGCAAAGTAAGCTTCTCCAACACAAAATTGAGATCCCAGGAAGGAGTAGGAGCTCTACGTGGGGGTCTTATATTTTTTTGCCCCTCTAAGAAATTGCTTAAACAAAGGGTGAGAAAATAAAGGAGGGTCACAATCATAGTGAGCAGAAATGGCTGCAGCATGAACCTTCACAGAGGAAAACGACAAACCCTTGTCTAGTAATTCAGTAAGGTACTGTAGTGTAAAACTCAAATTAGGTACCGAGACATCAAAGTCCTTTGTTGTGCTCCAAAGAAAAAATCTCTTCCATTTATCAGCATAAACTTTTCTAGTGCTAGGCCGCCTAGCTTACAAAATGACATCTAAAACCTGTTGGGGAAGCTGAGAACCCACAGGCTCTAAAACAGAATACGCCAGGCCGTTAGATGCAGGGACTGCACCCTGACATTGAGCAAATGACTGCTTGACTGGGACAACAAGTGAGGAAGCTGTGGCAAAGGCCAAGGAGGCTCCTGAATTAAACTCCTCAGCAGAGGATACCAATGCTGTCGTGGCCAATCTGGTGCTATTAAAATCATGCAAGGCTTGTCCCGCCTGACTTTCAAGAGTACCTTGGTAAGGAGAGGCAGAGGAGGAAAAGCACAGACGTGAAGGTTGTTCCAACTGAAAGATAGAGCATCCACTTTCCAAGCTTTTGGGTGAAACATCTTTGTGCAAAATTTTGGTAGTTGGAAATTTAGAGGAGAAGCAAACAGATCTATGTCTGGAGTTCCCCAAGCTACCGTCAACTGTTGAAATACCTGAGGATCCAATTTCCACTCGTGGGGATCCACAATTTGTCTGCTCAATACATCTGCTAGGGAGTACTGTGCTCCTGGCAGAAATCGTGCTTGAAGAGTGATGTGCAACCCCAGAGCAGTCTCCCACAATATCATAGCTTGTCTGCAAAGAGGGTAAGAATGGGCCCCCCCCCCCTGCTTGTTGATGTACCACATGACTGTAGTGTTGTCTGTTTGAATCAACACCTGTCCTGGTTGAAGTAGGCCCTTGAAAGCCATCAGGGCAAACTGGACTGCTAACATCTCCTTCATGTTGATATGCAAATGCTGTAATTTGGGAGGCCACGTGTCTTGAATCCATTTCCCATTGAAGAGTGCTCCCCAAGCCAGGTCTGAGGCATCCGTCGTTAAGATCTGACTCGCCTCTGGTCGGGTCACAGAGAGTCCCTTGTTTAGGTGACATTCCTGTGCCCACTACAAGAATTCCTTCTGGATGCACGGTATTATCGGAATGACAGTGTCCAAATCATGGCAGTGTTGAGTCCATACACTTTTGAGATACCACTGTAGCTTCCTCATATGCAGTTTGGCATTGGGAAGTACCAGAATGCAAGATGCCATGAACCCCAAGGCTTGAAGGACTGTCCTTGCAGTCAGCCTGGACCGTACTGATAATTGCTGGAAGTATAGGTGAAGAGTTCTTTGTTTGTCCGGGGTCAGAAAAGCCATCTGAGAGGCTGTATTCAGTCTCACACCCAGAAAGCACATGTCTTGAGAGGGTACTAGACTGGACTTTGTTTCGTTCACAGAACACCCTAGGCACCTTAAAACTGCCATCACATACTGTAGCTGTTGAAGTAACTTGTCTTTGTCTTGAGCAAGAATCAGGCAATCGTCCAGATAAGGATAAATTTGTATTCCCCTCAGTCTTAAGAAAGCTATTACAGGAGCCAGAACCTTTGTGAACACCCTGGGCGCAGTAAATAAACCAAAGGGCAATGCAGAGAACTGATAATGAGAAGTACCAGCCCGAAAACGCAGGAATCTCCTGCAGCTGGGCCTGATAAGAATGTGAAGATAGGCTTCTTTGAGATCCAGAGTTACCATCCAGTGCTATTTGCCTAGCAGAGGCAGAAGTTGCTGTAATGTTAACATCTTGAACTTTGGAATGTCTAGGTATGCATTGAGAATGGACAAATCCAGAATTGGCCTCCAAGTGTTTCCTTTCTTTGGCACTAGGAATAGACGAGAATAAAACCCTAGGCCTTCTTCTGACGAAGGTACCACCTGGATTGCCCCCATCTGTAAAAGCAAAGAAATTTGTTCCTGAGCCTCCAGCCTTTGCTGAGGAGGTACATCTGGCATGCCTTTGAAAGGGGGAAAAGTGTGAAAATAAAACTTGTAGCCTTGATTTATTATGTCCAACACCCATTTGTCCTGGGTGACCAAATGCCAATTTTGTTTGAAAAGTGCCAACTTTCCTCCTAGAGGAGCTGCCAGAAGAGAAGGGTCTGGCAGCTGAAGATACAGGTCATTGGGTCTGTTTACGAAAAGGCTGCCCCCTGCCCTCACCAGAAGATTGTGCAGGAGAACTCCAAGTCCTAGGTCTGAAGGAACCCTGAGCGTGAGCCCTGCCCCTACCACGTCTAGATCTGCCCTTAGACTGAAAATCCGAAGAAGGGTAGGACCATCCTCTTGCAGGCCAATTCCTGCTAAACTTAGGGGGCTGCACTTGCAAAAATTCCTTAACTGTCTGCATAGACTTAGCTTTGTCTTCCATCTTTTTCAAAACTGACTCCACAGGGGAACCAAAAAGAACTTCAGATTGAAGGGGAGCATCCAAAATTCGAGCTTTAACATGCTCTGACAAATTTTGATCCTTAAGCCAGGCATGTCTACGAATAACTGAACCAGTAGCAGCCACCCTGGAAGAAGCCTGAAGGGCATCGAAGCCACACTGCAAGGAATGTTTACCAACTTGATCTGAAGCATGAACCAAGTCCTGCAATTCCTTACACTCTATACCCTCAGCTAAAGCATCAACCTTAGCTTTCAATTGACCTAACAGAAAGTTCTGATACTTCAGCATATGGAATTGGCAATTTAAAGCCCTCATAGCTAACGTAGAAGAGGTGTACACTTTTTTACCCCACCTATCCAATGCTCTAGAATCTTTATCCAAAGGAACTGGATTCTTAACCACAGAAGCCCTGAAACCCTTAGGCCCTTGAATAATAGTTTCCGGGTCAGCTCTAAGGCTCTTATACAAATATTTATGTGCCTCTGGAACTCTGTAATACCGGACTGGCTTGACAGGGGCAGGGGGTAAAGAATCAGGATTAAGGGAAGCTTCAGAAAAAACATCCTGAACAACATCTAAAACAGGGGGAATAGCCAAAGGTCTATGCTGTGGCAAAAACAAAAATTCTCTAAGCCTCTTACGAGAATCTGAAAAATCCTGACCTTCCCACTTGAAATGCTCCCTCATGGAATGCAAGGTTTCAGAAAAGGAAAAATCCTCTGGAGGTGAAGCAGAAGGACAGGAATCCTCTGCATCCGAATCAGAATAGGGAGGAAAATCCTGAATATCCTCAGCTGAGGACTCAGAGTAATCTGAAGAATGCTCCATTCCCTCTAAATCTGTCTCCACCCTAGGCCTCTTCTCTGGAGGGGGCATAGAACCCCTGATCAAAGTAATCAAATCCTCTGCCATTTTCAACATATGTTTTTTAGGAACAGAGCCCGAAGAACCAGGGCTGTGGCCCGTACCAGAAACACCAGGTCTAGCCTTAGCAGGGCCTTTAGTGACTGAAGTAGAAGGCCTAATAACCTTTTGTAAGGATGGAACCACAGAAACTTGAGAGGCACCCTCGGCCTGACCTAACTCCTGAGAGGCCAACTCCTGTAAAAGTAAAGGTTCCCCCTGGGATTCAGCCGAGACCTCGGCTGGATCCACAGATTCAACCGTAGATTCCATAGAACCGGCGTCCGCAACGGACAACTCATCCGGTTTAGACCTTAAAGATTTATCTTTTCGCTTTTTAGCGGTAGCGGGCGTCGGAGGATCCGACGGCATGTTGTAGTTACACCGCTTACCGAAAACAAGCCTAGCACAGTCTAATCTGCGCTTAATGGTGCGCTTATTAAATCTAGCGCAAAAGCGACACCCGACTACGTCGTGCTCAGGCCCTAAGCAAGGAATACAGAGAGAATGATAGTCCCTATGAGGTATCTGTTTCCCACAAGAAATACAATTATTAACTTTTTCTGACATCCGGATTAACTGAGGCAAGAAAAGACAAAAATTTTCCCCAACGGGGTACTTAGCCCAACTTGGTCTTCGGTCTGAAACTCGAAAACTGAAAATTTCAGAACGCCGAACGGCACTTGCAAATGCTGCTTCTGCTTCGGACCACGCGGCAAGAAAGACTGAGGATATTGCGTCGGTCATGCGCTTAAGTACTACTACGTACTGACGTCAGTTCCAGGCGCCCATGACCGACGCCAGCCTAACTCTTTGGTATTCGGGCCGACCGAGGACAGCGGACTACCCACAGGTTATGACTGCAGCAATGTGAGACGAAGAACATCTTGTTTTTGTGCCACTGCCCATTGATTGTGTGGCAGGTCTGGCAAACCTTTTGCCCTTGGCAGGGTGTGAAAGTGGAACCTGTAGCCCTGGGACACTATATTCAAGACCCATTTGTCCTGGGTGATCATGTGCCAATTTTGTGAAAAGTGCTAGTTTTCCCCCTAAGGGGGCTGCCAAAAGATAAGTGCTTGGTGCTGGCAGAGGAAAGTCATTGGGACTGTTTCCTGTATGGCTGTGATTTGTCTTCTCCGCTTTTGGAGGTAGAAGTGCCCCACTGTTTAGGCCTGTATGATCCCTGGGGCTGGGATCTGCCCTTGGGGCGTCTGTATCTGCCTCTTTGTGGCCTGTCTGACACTGGAAAGGACCAATTCATTGTAGGCCAGTTCCTGCTAAATCTGGGTGGCTGTACCTGTAAGAAATCCTTTACTGTTTGCATAGATTTCGCTTTGTCCTCCATTTTCTTCAACACCTCCTCTGCTTTAACACCAAATAAGGGATCATGCTGTAATGGAGCATCTAATAATTTTGCTTTAACATGATCAGGCAGATTCTGTTCCTTTAACCAAGCATGCCTCCTAATGACAGAACCCATAACTGCATCCCTGCAAGAGGCCTCCAGAGAATCAAAACCACATTGCAATGTATGCTTTCCCACTTGTTCAGTTGCATGCAATAAATCCTGCATTTCCTTATTTTCTGCACAATCAGAATTTGACAACATTTTCTGTTTTAGCAGTGACATTAAGTATTGCTGATATTTAAGCATATGAAATTGACAGTTTAAAGCCCTCACAGCCAAAGTAGCAGAAGTGTAAACCTTTTTCCCCATCTGTCTAGCGCCCTTGAATCCCTATCAGAGGGGATTGGGTTTTTTGCAGTAGAAGCCTTGACCCCTTTGGGACCCTGAGAAATAGTTTCTGGGTCAGCAGCAGGGTTTTTATAAAGGAATTTATGTGAATCTGGAACCCTGTAGTATCTGCCTGGTTTAACAGGGGCAGGGGGTAGAGAGTCAGGAGAAAGGCCGGACTCTAAAAATACATCTACAATGTCTAACACATGAGGACTAGCCAGAGGCCTGTGCTGTGGTAGTAAAAGAAAATCTCTAAGCCTTTTCTTAGATTCTGAGTAGTCTTGGCTCTACCAGTGGAAGTGCTCCCTCATGGTATGCAGGGTTTCCCCAAAAGAATAATCCTCAGGTGGAGATGCTGAAGGGATAGATTCTTCAGCATCAGAATCCTCATAAGGAGGAAGAGAGTATTCCTGTTCAGAGGAGGAGTCAGAGGAAATGGAAACCTGATCTGAAGATTCATATTCTGTCTCTTGCCTAGGCCTCTTGTCAGGACGGGGATGGGAACCCCTGATCAAGGTAATTAGGTCTTCGGCCATTTTGAACATCTGTTTTTTAGGCATGGAAGTCTGTCCAGGAGAATGCTGTACTTGTTTCTTTGTCTTTAGAACTGCTTTAGTCTTTGCTTTGGAAGCTGAAGTAGGCTTTACATATAACTGTGTAGGTCTGAAAACACCCTCAGAAGCCGATGCCTGCTCAGCGGCTCTGGACCCATCTGAGGAAATAGTTTCCGTGTGTCCAACACCTTGAGTATCCAGAGGCCTAGCTGGCTCCACGTGGGAGTCGTCAGAGGCCTGTGGCCCTGACGTAGCAGGCGCCAGGGGCTGCGAAACGCCTCACTGAGAACCGGCGACTGGCTTAGCAGAAGCCTCGTCGTCGGTTTTGGACCTCGGATGCCTGTCCTTTTCTTTTTCCTTGCGCTTTTTAGAAAATCCGGTCGGTTGTTCCGACGGCATTATATAATTTAATCTTCAGCCAAAGTAATGAAAAGCAAAATCGTACCGACGTTTAATAGTGCGTTGGTTAAATCTAGCACAAAACCAACAGTTAGCAACACTGTGATCAGGGCCTAGGCAAGGAATACAGTAAGAATGAAAATCCTTGAGGTATTTGCTTCCCACAAGAAATACAATTGTTAACTTTTTCTGACATCGGTCTAGAGCAAGAAAAAAGTTTCCCCAATGGGGTACTTAGCTTTAATGAAGACTTCGGATCTGAAATTCATCTTTGAAAATCTCAGGAGTCGGCCGACCGGCACTTGCAAACTGCTTTTGCTTCGGGCACCGTGCAAGAAAGACTGAAGAAAATGGCGTTGGCTGCATCTTTTATACCCCTGGCGCACTGACGTCAGGGAAGAGGCGATAGCAACCGACGCCGGACCTAAACTTTGGAATTCAGGCCGACTGCGGGTAGCCTGCCAGCAGGATAACCCAAGTGTAATGACTGCAACAGTGAAACACTATGAACATCTAGAGTAAGGTCCCAAGGAGGGACGGAATTCTTAACCGGGGGACGCAAAAGAAAAGAAACTTTTAGAAAGGCCTTGCACAATCTCAAAGAGGCAGAGCATCCAGATTTTCGCCAACATGAAAATTAGATATGGCTGCCAGTTGTGCTTTAACTGTGGAGGAAAGTACAGTTTTGTACCTACCATAAATGTAGATGTTCGAGGATCCACATTGCTGCAGTCCTTACTATTGGGTAGTCCGCTGTCCAGTCGGCCCGAATACCAGAGTATATGGCTGACGTCGGTCAGGGCGCATTAGACTGACGTCAGTACGTCAGGGTACTAATGCGCATGACCGACGTCATATCCTCAGTCTTTTCTTGCCCCAGATGTCAGAAGACCCTAAAAAGACAAGGCCCAAAATACCTGCACCAAAATTATGTACAATATATACAAAAATATATATATAAAAATATCAACCTATAACCTCACCTACACAACCACCCCTAAACACAGAGGGGAAGGAGGGAGGGTAAATTGGACTGCAGCAATGTGGATCCTCGAACATCTACATTTATGGTAGGTACAAAACTGTACTATGTTCTTCGTTCCACATTGCTGCAGTCCTTACTATTGGGTAGAATCCCAAAGCAGAGGTAAGGGAGGCTGGCAAATCATAAAGAAGTAGGAGCTGACAACATGCCCTGCAAAACAGCTGTGGCAAAACCAGCCCTAGACTTAGAGTAAATAGGAAGGTGATAATGCTTAGAGAAAGTATACACTGAACTCCAAGTAGCTGCCTCCAAAATATCCTTAGTTGCCACCCCCCTTAGAAATGCTGTTGAAGTGGCAGTAGCCCTAGTGGAATGAGGCCTAATCCCAGCTGGAATCTCCTTGCCATGATGGGAATAACAAAATGCAATGCAAAACCCAATCCACCTAGAAATAGTTTGTTTTGACACAGGCTTGCCCTGCGAACTCAAAGCAAAAGAAACAAACAACTGCTGAGACTGCCTAAAATCCTTAGTCCTGCTCAAATAATAACGCAATTGCCTGTGTACATCTAAAGTGTGCAAAATCTTTTCCCTTTATTTTGGGGGTCTGCATAAAAAGTAGGCAAATGAATAGTTTGGTTTAAAGCCACACTAGAAACCACCTTAGGCATAAAGGAAGGATTCGTACGTAATGATACCCTATCCTTATGGAAAATCAAAAAGGGCTCTACTGCCATAAGGGCCTGCAACTCAGACACCCTTCTTGCAGAAGTAATAGCCAACAGAAAAGCAGTCTTCCATGACAAGTATTTCAATTCAGCAGTAGCCGCAAGCTCAAAAGGTTGTAGAGTAAGTTTTTCCAACACAAAATTGAGATCCCAAGCAGGAGTAGGAGCTCTATGGGGTCTTATATTCTTTGCCCCTCTAAGAAACTGCTTGAACAAAGGATGCGAAAACAATGGTGGGTCACAATCATAGTGGGCTGAAATTGCTGCAGCATGAATCTTAATGGAAGAGAAGGACAAACCTTTGTCCAATAACTCAGTAAGATATTGAAGAGCCACACTCAAATTAGGCTCAGAAACCTCCAAATTCTTTGCTGTACTCCAAAATAAAAATCTCTTCCATTTTTCTGCGTACACTTTCCTTGTACTAGGTCTTCTAGCTTCCATAATCACATTTAAAACTTGTTGAGGAAGTTGAGACCTGCTGTGTTTCAACACAGAATATGCCAGGCTGTTAGATGGAGAGAGTGAAGCTTGACATTGAGCAGATGACCGTCCTTCTGAGATAACAGATGAGGAATCAAAGGTAAAGGCCATGGAGGCTTCCTTACCAGACTCCTTAGTAGTGGGTACCAGTGTTGCCGAGGCCAATCTGGAGCAATCAAAATCATCCTTGGCTTGTCCTGTCTGACTTTTAACAGCACCTTTGGAAGAAGAGGCAGAGGTGGAAAGGCATACACATGAAGGTTTTTCCAACTGAAAGACAGAGCATCCACCTTCCAAGCTGTGCGATGAAACCCCTTTGTGCAAAACTTTGGCAGCTGGTGGTTTAGTGGAGAAGCGAACAGATCTATGTCTGGAGTTCCCCATGACACTGTCAATTTCTGAAATACATGAAGATCCAGTTTCCACTCGTGGGGATCCATGATTTGTCTGCTTAACACATCTGCTAAGGAGTTCTGTGCTCCTGGCAGAAACCTTGCCTGAAGAGTTAGTTGCAAGCTTATCGCAGTCTCCCATAAAATCATTGCTTGCCTGCATAGAGGATAAGAATGTGTTCCCCCTTGCTTGTTGATGTACCACATGACAGTTGTGTTGTCTGTTAGAATCAACACCTGCCCTGGAAGAAGTAACTCCTTGAAAGCCATTAATGCAAACTGGACTGCTAACATCTCCTTCATGTTGATATGTAGATGCTGTAGTCTGGCAGGCCACTTGTCTTGTATCCACTTTCCATCTAGATGAGCTCCCCAAGCAATGTCCGAGGCATCTGTCGTTAAAATCTGACTCGCCTCTGGCCGGGTCACAGAGAGTCCCTTGTTTAGGTGACATTCCTGAGCCCACCACAAAAATTCTTTTTGAAGGCAAGGTATTATTGGAATGACAGTGTCCAAATCCTGGCAGTGCTGTGTCCATACATTTTGAGATACCATTGTAGCTTCCTCATATGCAGTTTGGCATTGGGAAGCACCAGAATACAAGATGCCATGAACCCTAATGCTTGAAGGACTGTCCTTGCAGTCAGCACGGACTGATGAGATAGTTGATGGAAGTAAAGTGATAGACTCTTTTGTTTGTCCGGGGTTAAAAGGCCATCTGGGCTGCTGTATTCAGTCTCACACCCAGAAAGCACATGTCTTGAGAGGGTACTAGACTGGACTTTATTTCGCTCACAGAATACCCTAGGCATCTTAGCACTGCTATGACATATTCCAGATGCTGTAGAAGATCTTCCTTTTCTTGAGCCAGAATCAGGCAGTCGTCCAAGTAAGGATAGATTTGAATTCCTTGTAGCCTGAAGTAAGCTATCACTGGAGCCAGAACCTTTGTGAATACTCTGGGCAGTAGATAAGCCAAAGGGCAATGCAGAGAACTGATAATGAGAATTTCCAGCTCGAAACCGCAGATACTTCCTGCAACTTAGCCTTATAGGCACATGAAGGTAAGCTTCCTTGAGATCTAAAGTTACCATCCAGTGATCTTTGCCCAGCAGAGGTAAAAGCTGTTGTAACGTCAACATCTTGAACTTGGGAATGTCCAGATAAGTGTTGAGGAGAGATAAATCCAAAATTGGTCTCCACGTGTTCCCCTTCTTTGGTACTAGGAACAGGCGAGAATAAAATCCTAGGCCCCTTTCTGATACAGGGACTGGCTGAATGGCCCTATCTGGAGTAACTGAGAAATTTGCTTGTGAGCCTCTTTTCTTTGTGGAGGAGGAACGTCTGGCATGCCTTTGAAAGGGGCAATGTATGGAAATAAAACCTGTAACCGTGGTGAATGATATCCAACACCCATCTGTCTTGAGTAATTAAATCCCAATTTTCTTTGAAAAGAGACAGTCTTCCTCCCAAAGGAGCTGCCAGACGAGAATCTACTGGCAGCTGAAAAGGCAGGTCATTGGGTCTGTTTACGAAAGGACTGACCCCTGCCCTCACCAGAAGTCTGAGCAGGTGAACTCCTGTTCTAGGCCTAAAAGAACCTTGAGCTCTGCCCCTACCACGTCTAGACCTACCCCTAGACTGGGAATCATAAGCAGGATATGTCCACCCCTTAGCAGGCCAATTTCTACTAAACTTCGGTGGCTGCACCTGCAAGAAATCTTTAACAGTTTGCATAGACTTAGCTTTGTCCTCCATTTTCTTTAAAACTGCTTCCACAGGCGAACCAAACAACACATCAGACTGTAAAGGAGCATCCAAAATCCTTGTCTTAACATGCTCAGCTAAATTCTGATCCCTCAACCAGGCATGCCTGCGAAGAACAGAACTAGTGGCAGCCACCCTCGAGGAGGCCTGTACAGCATCAAAACCACATTGCAAAGAATGCTTACCCACTTGTTCAGACACATGAACCAAATCCAGCAACTCTTTACACTCAATACCTTCCGCCAAAGCATCCACCTTAGATTTCAATTGTGAAAGGAGGTAATTTTGATATTTTAGCATGTGAAACTGACAATTCAACGCTCTCATGGCTAGAGTGGAAGAAGTATAGACTTTCTTTCCCCACCTATCCAAAGCCCTTGCCTCTTTATCAGTGGGAACAGGATTTTTAACCACAGAGGCCTTAACACCTTTAGGCCCCTGAGAAACAGTTTCTGGATCCGCCCTAGGACTCTTAAACAAATACTTATGAGCTTCGGGCACCCTATAGTACCTATCAGGTTTAACAGGAGCAGGAGGCAAAGAATCAGGGTTTAGGGAAGCCTCTGCAAAAACATCTTCCACCACATTCAACACAGGAGGTATAGCTAAGGGCCTATGCTGGGGTAAAAACAAGAATTCCCTAAGCCTTTTCCTGGAATCAGAGTAATCCTGGCCTTCCCATTGAAAGTGCTCCCTCATGGAATGCAGAGTCTCTGAAAATGAGAAATCCTCAGGAGGAGAAGCTGTAGGAGTGGAATCATCCACATCAGAATCAGAATAAGGAGGATACTCCTGCAAATCTTCCGCAGAAGACTCAGAAGCCTCTGAACACTGTTCAAAACTATCAAACTCGGTTCCACCCTAGGCCTCTTATCAGGAGGGGCATAGAACCTCTAATCATAGTAATCAAATCTTCTGCCATTTTAAGCATATGTTTCTTAGGTACAGAACCCGAAATGCTAGGAGAAGCCACTGAAGCTGAACTTGGCCTACCTCTCAAAGAAGTTTTGGCAACAGAAGGAGAGGCTCTAACTACCTTGGGAAGAGAGGGAAGAACAGTTACCTGAGAAGCCCCCTCAGCCTGGCCTACCTCCTGAGAAGGCACATCCTGTAACAGTAAAGTTTCTGCCTGAGACTCCATAGAAACTCCTGGCAAAACCTCTGGCTCCACTGAGCCTTCTAAAGAACCGACGTCCGGGACTGCCGGTTCATCAACCCTAGGCTTCACTGTTTTGTCCTTGCACTTCTTGGACGAAGCGGGCGTCGGAGCATCCGACGGCATGTTATAATTGCAACGCTTCCCAAACACTAACCTGGCACAGTCTAACCTCCTCTTAATAGTGCGTTTGTTAAACCTAGCACAAGAGCGGCATCCAACAACGTCGTGCTCAGGCCCTAAACAAGGTATACACAAGGTATGGTAATCCCTATGAGGTATCTGTTTCCCACAAGAAATACAGTTATTCACTTTTTCTGACATCCGGTTAAATACTGAGGCAAGAAAACCAAAATGTTCCCAACGGGTACTTAGCCAACTCTGATTCGGTCTTAAACTCCGGTTTCGGAAATATTTCAGAACGCCAACCTGCACTCGCAAAACTGCTTCTGCATCGGACCATGCGGCAAAAAAGACTGAGGATATGACGTCGGTCATGCGCATTAGTACCCTGACGTACTGACGTCAGTCTAATGCGCCCTGACCGACGTCAGCCATATACTCTGGTATTCGGGCCGACTGGACAGCGGACTACCCAATAGTAAGGACTGCAGCAATGTGGAACGAAGAACATCTAGCCCCTTGTTGGAAAATATAGGACAAAAACTTCAACACTGCAGTAACTGGGGTTGTAAATGGATCTATGTTTCTCTGAGAAGCCCAAATAGAGAAGTGTTTCCATTTGCTGCGATAAACTTTCCTAGTGGAAGCTTTGTGGGATGCCACCAAAATACTCTTTACTGAAGATGACAGACCGGGAGTCCTAGCGATCAAGGGATCTGGAGCAACCAAAAATCGGTTAGTACATCCATCTCTCTGACAAATCTGTCAAATGTTGAACACATTCTGGCCACTCTAATAAATTGCACAATACTTTTTTTCAGTGAAAAGGGGTGGTTACTACTAAAGTCCAAATAATCATTGGAAAATGTAAGTTTCCTGTATATAGTGGAAGAAAATTCTTTCAACAAAGATTCCTCACAAATTGTCACGTCCAAATAATTAATTTCGTCATTATTACGTGTGGAAGTGAACTTGAAATAATCACAAATACTATTAATATGTTCACTAAACTTTTCACCATACCCATCAATTTTCCACAAAATAAAAATATTGTCCAGAAATCGCAGATACAAAGACCATTTGTGTTGAAAATCAGTATTAAATACATTTTTTTCTCCCAGCTATACATAACTAATTAACAAATAAAGGGGCACAACTGGAACCCATGGCTACCCCTTGATTCTGTTTAAAATATTCCCCTTCAAAACAAAAAAAAATAGTTTTTTAGTATCGTGTCCATACATGACATAAAATTTAATAATGAATTATTTAAAGTTGTTTTCTCCTTAAGGGCATCGTAAAATAACTCTGAAGCAATTTTATGTGGAATAAATGTAAAAAGATCGCAGACATCAATCGTGGAAAATGAACAAATATCACCGTATAATTCCTTTTTAATCCTTGTTAGGAAGTCCCTTAAGATATAATAAATAGGAACTAAAAATTTCCTTACTAGTCTATCAACAAAGACACCAAGTGAAAAAGTCATGCTGTAATGGGAAGAGATGATGAGCCTGTATGGGAGATCGAGAAAATCCTTGCGTGTCTTTGGAATTCCAAAGACCACAGGTATAACAGGGTGTTTATTAACCAAAAAGTTGTATATTGCTTCATTGATACTACCTTAAAACAAACTATCGTCCAACATTAACCCTATCTTACCTAAGGCTATGTTGACCTCATTCTTAGATGCCACGACAAACTTCCCTTCGTCGTGCAACATAGCAAGGATACTACAATTGTAATCCATTTTTTGTTTACAATAACTATACCCCCACCCTTATCAGGCTTCATAACTCTAATGTTTGTATTTCCCCTGTTATTATCCAAAACATTAGTCTCACTAACAGATAAATTAAAGTGTCCTCTTTTACTAGTGTTGTATAACCTAAAAATCTCTTGTGTACAAACATCCTCCAAGGATGCAATAACTGGGTGTAACGCAGGGTTATAACAACTTTTTTTCTTATACTGCGAGGGCAGTTCAACCTGTTCACAGAGACCATTAGTGTTCCTATTCTTAAACATATACTTTAAATTTAGTTTCCTGGTAAAGTTCTTAAGTTCCAGGAGTATGTGAAACGCTGCTTCTTTTCTAGTTGGAATGAACTTCATCCCTTTCTTTAGTAATGAGAAGTGTTCACGAGTAATAGGTTCATCCGAATAGTTAAAAATATTAAAGCATCCTAGACTCAAAAGTCTCCCTTCATAGTTAACTATAATGTCCTCGGTCTCATTGTTATTCAGTGGTTGTAATTCCCCCTTTTCCATCCTTGTCCTTGGGGGGTTTGACCCCCTCCCACAACCCTCTCTCACTAAAAAATTATGATTTGTGTTATTATAACTGACATCCTTGTTAATGAACCTTTCAGATCTCCTGAGAGGTGGATATCCTTGGTCGTATGATTCTTCTTCGTTCACTGAATAATCATTATCATTCTGATTCCTAAATGTATTCTGTTCCCTCCCATGTTACCTTATTTCATTCGTATTGATGTAATACGATTTAGGAAATGGATAAGCTGATCTATCCTTGCATTCAGCTTCATCCCTACACAATTTATTTTTCTTCCTTTTAATGTTAACATCAGTTTGTTTCTTCACATTATCAAAGATATCCTCGTACCAAGTACTATAGTCATTAAAATGCACATAGTTAACTATTATATTGCTCAATTTATCCACATTAACAATTTGTCAATTTTCTTACTGTTAATTTTAATGATAAAATGATTTAATGATAAACTCCACGAGTTCAAACCCATGTCTATCAAACATAGCCAACAATTCCTCACATTCAATATCATCTTTAGTTAGACCGTTGGGGAATCTGAAAACCCTCAGCCCTCTAGGTACTCGTTTTTTATTTAAACACTCCTTCAGAAATGCGTTGTCGCATTAGAGGTTACGTACCTTTGAGAGCATGTTTTCAAAATCCCTTAGTCCATTTTTAATACTTCCACCAATCTTTTAGGGTAGGAGTCTTCGAAGTAGTATTCGGTAGTAGTAATCTCTGGATCTGACCGACCGGCACTTGCGAACAGCTTCTGCTTCGGGCGCCACGCGGCAAGAAAGACTGAGGAAAATGGCGTCGGCTGATGCCTTTATACCCGAATAACTGCAGCTATGACGTTGGGTGAAGTGCGACACCAGCCGAGGCCAGACCCAGACTTTGGAATCCGGCCGACCGAAGGGCTGCCTGACAACAGGACAACCCATTTGTAAGGACTGCAGATGCATCCTTGAAGGACATCCTGTTCTTGTTGTAGGAACAGTCTTTATTTTAAAATTGTCAACAGTTTGTTGTAACAATGTCACTTTCTGTGTAAGAATCGCAATTAGTTGAGTAAGGTTACCACTATTCAGTGCTGTATCCTCATTGTTAATCGTGGGTAGGGGATCCTTCGTTGAGCATATCGCTCTGTAAAGTTTAATTGGTTCTGATGAAGTCCAGGCTTCCTGGAAGAAAGCACTTGACCGAATTTTCTAAATAAACTGTTGGGACTGTTGTTTGGATTACTATTTGGTACACCATTTTGTCTTCTAACTTTTGCACCATTTCAGCCAGGCGGAAAAGGATCGTTTTTTCCTGGTTCTGTTGTGCCTTCTTTACACCATTGGTTGTTTTAATCTCGCATACCTGATATCTGGAAAAAATCATTTGTTCTCCCACTTCACAAAGCTGGCAACTCTGACATCTCTAACTTCCGGCCAATCACCATTCGTACTCCCAGTTCCAAAATACTAGAGAAGTGCATCCACACACAGCTCCTTAATCATCTGGTAAAACACCAAATCCTTTCTCCCACTCAACATAGCTTTAGGCTCAAACACAGCACTAACACTGCCCTAATTTCCTTCTTGGATACAGTAAATAGGGCCCGAGATGCTGGCTCCTTAGTCTCTGCACACTTTCTTGATCTATCAAAAGTATCTGACACAATTTCCCACCCCTTCTGCTTACTAAACTCTACAACCTTGGCTTTTCTACCCCTACCTTACAATGGCTCACTACCTCAACAAGAGGCAACAATCTACTATATGGCAACATTCTTCATCACCTTTCATCAATACTAACACAGGTGTACCCCAGGGTTCTATACTGGGTCCACTCCTATTCACTATATTTGTCAATAACTTTCACACCACCCTCAACCACAGCACTGTTATCCAATACGCAGATGACTCCACTGTTATCTCCTGCTCTAAATCTGGCACTGCACTACAGCAACTTACCCAAGAAGCATTTACTACCCCTGAAACCTAGATGTCTCAAAACCATCTTGCCCTTAACCCTAATAAAACAAAACTCCTAATATTTACCACCAAAAAATCTACTCCTGTTGACAAGTCACTATTCTCTATTCACTCCCAAAACAACACTATCAATGAAGTTGTCCCAAGTACCAAATTACTTAGTGTCATCATTGATGATTAACTTTTGACCTTCACATCTACAGCAACATCAAAAAAACACAAACTAGGATCCCTTTATAGGGACAACTATTTTCTTAGCCTGTCTCCTAAAAAGGCACTTGCCTCATCTTTCCTGCTGCCAACTTTCTTATATGGCGCCCCTATCTTCACCAATCTACAGTCCTCCCTGAAAACAAAACTAGACTCCTGCTACAATAAAGTCGCAAAATTTGTTACTAATGCAAAATATTCCGCCCATTACTGTTCCTCTCTGCACCAACTAAATTGGCTCGAATCCCCTCAGTATCCTACTTTTCTTCAACTAACTACAGCCCATAAACTTATCTACCACCCTGCAACCTGCCCCTCCCTCTCCTCCATACTGACCATGTACAATCCTAATCGACACCTCAGGTCTGAAAACAAAATGTTACAGATGGTCAACAAACCCAAGCTCTTAGCCGGCCAAATGCATTCTTTTACTGTCTCTAAACTATGGAATAATATCCCTCCTTCACTTAGGACTATCAGCAATCCTGCTTCCTTTAAAACATCCCTCAGACTACATCTCTCCTCTCACTGGCTATGCAACTGCACTCCAACAAAGAACCTCAAAACCTGAGCATTAAATTACTGCTTTTCCTCCCCTCTTCTCTAATATAACCTCCTCCTTCTACTGTCACCTTGGCTTGACTTTTCCCTCCTGTAGCCTGCCTCCTTCTACTCTCATCCTATCTCCATCTACTCTCACCCTGAAGCTAACTTATAAATTAAATTCTGTAGTTACAATGATACTTGGGTGTTATTTGAAAGTATTCTATTATTCCACTGATCGTACAAATACCTCTTGACATACTTTGTTTTGTGTGTTAACATGTCATTGTATGTAATTAATATGGAGCTTTTCTCCATGTGCCTCCACTGAAAATGGGCCCAGTGGACTTTCCCGGTAAACAAATGCAATAAATAAATAAATAAATACTCTGGCTTAAAGGAAACTCTGAGACTACTTTAAGCACAAAGACAGGATTTGTTCTTACCATAAAAGCTTGTAATTCAAACACTCGCCTAGTAGATGTCATATCAATTAATAGAAGTTAAGAACCTCAATTCAGCCTAATGAGCAAGTTCAAATGGAGAAAGAGTAAGCTTCTCAAGCAAACAGACCCCAGGAAGGAGCTACCTTGTTTTCTAAGAGGATGAGTATGTAAAATCACTTTCAAAACCTGTTTAACTTGAGCATTATTAGAAAGGAGGGGATCCAGGGGTAGATGAGCAGAAAAGGCTGACAAATGTACCTTGACAGAGGAATACAAAAGGCCACAAAGACAGGGAAGTACATAAATAATAAAGAACCTGAGGTAACCGTCTCTGAAGAGGGTCCTGGTTCTTTAACTGTAATCAACTAGAAAATCTTTTCTACTTGCACATATATGATTTGCCAGTAGCAGGTTTTCTTGCCTACTTTAGCACCTGCTGCACATCCTCAGAAAAAAAAAGTACTTAAAAAGTAACAAAATTCTATTATCCATGTAGCCATAGTTCAATACTTTCTACAGTGGGATGTATCAAACTCTGCCTGTTCTTGGAGAGTAAATCCAGTCTGTGGGGGAAGTGTGTGTTACTGCACTCAGCCAAGCTGAAAAGAAGGGAGAGAACCAGAGTTGCATTGGCCAAAAGGGAATCACCATCACAATTTCTGGAGAGCCCATCTGGATCATTAGAGCACTGGATATCAGTGGAAAAAGCATGCGGAAATGTTTCCTTCCATGTGAAGAAGAAAGAATCAGTCTTTCAAAGTCTGTTTGCAAGGAGTCCTGCAACTAAATTCCTTTAGCTGTCTGTTCCCATGGGAGGCAAACAGGTCTATTTGAGGCGTTTTCCACAGTTAATCAATTTTTAAAAGACCCAGGAATGAAGTTGCCATTTGTGGGTCTGCCCTTTTCCTGCTGAACTTGTCTGCAACCAGATTTTACTCTGATGGAATGAATTGAAGCCTAAGTGTCAAACTGAGCTGAAATGTTACCAACCAGGCTATCATAGCAAGTGAGCAAATGAGGTAAGACATGGTACCCCATTTTACCTAATGACTGTGGTAATGCCTGCATACACCTGCTGAAGATCTGGGGAATTATTAAGACCTTCATAGCATCGATAACTGGCAACACCTCTCTGACATTTATGTACTTTTGTCTGTAAACATGATCTCAAAGAGCTTGTGCTTTTACTCCTTTTGACACCACTCCTGACCAAATTTCTGAAGTGTCCATGGTGACCGACTAGACAGGGGTCAGAAAGGAGAATCTAAGACCTAGACTGCAAGCTATCTTATCTACCCAAAATCTAAGCTCCAATTATACAAAACCTAGAAGTGGGACTTGAAAGGGGAAAGGGTGTAGATACAGAGTCCAGACTGATCTGATATACTACTTTATTTTCCTCGTGTATTCTGGCCAAGGGAAGCACGAGAATCACTGATGCCATGTACATCATAATTCTGAGAAACTCCTTTGCAGATGCATGGTTTTGACTGGAGAAACTAAGGAAAAGCTATGGAAACAAGTCTACTTTGTCTGAAAGAAGGGCTCTTCCCAAGACAGAATCTAGCAAACATCCTAAGAAAATCATTCTGTGAAAAGGGATGAAAGAAGGCTTCTGAAAGTTTTTTTTTCTTTTCTGAAAATCAGACTGAGCAGGTTTCTAAACAGCTGCTAAAATCATGTGACAGCTGAAAAAATTCTGGAAAGATTAGTAAGTTATCTAAATATGGAAAAATGTGAATAGCTTGACGTTTGCAGTAAACTATGACTGAAGCTAGGCATTTTATGCATACCCATGGTGCTGTGAACAGTCCAGTGGGTAAAACAGAGACCTGATAAATTAAAACACCAGCAAATAAACTCAGACCTGAACCTGAGAAGGCAAACAGCTGAGGTACCACATGTGGTGCTACAATCTAAGTGCTTGTGGAGCGACTGGTAGAATTAAATGATAGTATAAGCAAGATACAGCTAATCTTAAACACCTGAAATGATCTGCAATGTGGATGTGATAACTGGAGTTATAGTTCTAGCTATACCATGAAAGCTAGAGAGGTAATAAGAGGTACAAGAGACTGAAGGCAGAACATCATGAACTTCGAAATCTTGACAAAATGGTTTAGAAAAAAGATCCCGTACAGGCCTCCAGAATCCTTCTGTTTTGGGAACTAGAAAAATTATTGAATAAAAGCCTTTGCCTAGAAGACTGGGATGGGGAGGGCATAGGTTTTTCTGACTCCCTGAGACATCACGTTAGGTGGGAAAGCCCTTGCAGAGAGGGTAGGTATTCTCATTGACCAGTATACCACCCCCCCCCCCACCAGATTACCTTTTTAACCCAACTGTCTCAAAGACATGGAAAGTACAGTTGTATACACTTACCATAAATGTAGATGTTCAAGTGTATTCACTGTTGCAGTCATTACATTTGGGTAATCTGCTTGCTGGTTGCCCTCAGTCGGCCTGATTAACAAAGTCTTGGGTCCTGCGTCAGTTGCTGTCCCTTCTTCCATGACGTCAGGTTGTCAGGGGTATAAAACATGCAGCCGACGCCATTCCATCAGTTTTTCTTGCCCCAGATGTCAGGTGCCCCCTAATGGGGAGCAAATAAACATAAAAAACACAATGGTATACCTCCAACAAAAAAGCAAATACACCAAAAAGGCTGTTAAGCATAGTAAAGGAAAGTAGAGGTATAGCCAAAAGAAGTTAGAGGGAAGGAATGAGGGTAACCAGGACTGCAACAGTGAATACACTCGAACATCTACATTTATGGTAAGTGTACAAAACTGTACTATGTTCTTCGTGTTTCATTGTTGCAGTCATTACATTTGGGTAGATTCCCAAAGCTATGGTTGGGAGGAGGAGTTTAGATAGCATTAGGAGCAGCTATAAGGCCCTGCAAGATTGCAGTGGCAAAGACAGCTCTGGATTTAGAGAAAATTAGCAAATGGTAATGCTTGGTGAAAGTATGTACAGAACTCCAGGTAGCAGCTTCTAGGATGTCCCTTGTAGGAACGCCTCTGAGAAAGGCTGTAGAAGTAGATGCAGCCCTGAGGTCTGATCCCCTGGGGAATAGGTTATCCATGGTGCTTATAGCAGAAATGGATGCAATGGCTTATCCATTTAGAAATGGTTTGTTTTGAAATAACCTTCCTCTCTGCCCCTGCAGCAAATGCTGCCAACAGTTGTTCAGATTTTCTTTGAGGCTTAGGCCTGTCCAAGTAGAATCTAAGCTGTCTGTGCACATCCAAGGAATGCAGAATCCGTTCCCCTTTGTTCTGTGGATTGGGAATGAAGGCTGGCAAATGAATGGACTGATTTAGAGCCACACTGGATACCACCTTGGGTATGAAGGATGGATTGGTCCTGAGTGATACCCTGTCCGCATGAAAGATGATGAAAGGCTCTACTGCCATAAGGGCCTGTAATTCAGATACCCTTCTAGCTGAAGTGATTACTAAAAGGAAAGCTGTTTTCCAAGAAAGAAATTTTAAGTCTGCAGTAGCAGCTGGCTTGAAAGGAGGGAGAGTGAGTTTCTCCAATACAAAGTTAAGGTCTCAGGCTGGGGTTGGAGCTCTCCTGGGTGGTCTCAAATTTTTGGCCCCTCTGAGGTACTGCTTGAGCAGTGGATGAGAGAACAGGGGAGGTTCTGTGTTATAATGAGCTGAAATGGCTGAGGCGTGGATTTTAATGGAGGAAAAAGACAGGCCCTTGTGAAGCATCTCAGTTAAGTATTGTAAAATCTGAAGTAAATTGGGTGCTGCTGTGCTCATCCCTTGAGAGTGGTTCCAGGCACAGAATCTTTTCCATTTTTCAGCATAAGATTTTCTAGTATTAGGCCTCCTTGCCTCAACCATCAAAGGTTTGCTGAGGGATGGTAAGGGAGAATTTAAGTAATTAGCCAGGCTGCAAGGTTCAGTGTTTGAAGCTGAGGGTGCATAATCTGGTTCTCCTGCTGAGACAGCAGGGAAGGAGTTTGAGGCAGGTGCCATGGAGATAACCATGACACACTGCGCAGGAGGGGGTACCAGTGTTGGCGCGGCCAGTCTAGAGCAATCAAAATCGTCCTTGGTTTGCCCTGTTTGACTTTTAGTAGTACTTTGGAGAGCAGAGACAGCAGGGGGAAGGCATAGACGGATAGGTTTTTCCAGATGAAGGACACAGCATCCACTTTCCAGGCTTGTTTGTGGGGAGTCCTTGTGCAAAATTTGTCCAATTGGTAGTTCTGGGGCGAGGCAAACAGGTCTAGATCCAGGGTCTCCAATTCGCTTGTCAACATGTTGAAAATCCTTGGTTCCAATTTCCATTCGTGTGGGTCCATAAGGTTTCTGCTTAGTCCGTCTGCCAGTGTATTTAACTTTCCTGGCAGGAATGGAGCTTGTAGGTGCACTTGATAGCTCAAGGCTGTGTTCCACAATGCCATGGCTAGTCTGCAGAGGTGGTAAGAGTGTGTACCCCCCTGCTTGTTTATGTAGCACATAACCGTGGTGTTGTCCATCTTTCCCATTAGTTGTCCTGGAAGAATGTAGTCTTGAAGGCTGTCAGAGCATTCTGTACAGCTAACATTTCTTTTTGATTGATATGCAGGTACATTTGACTTGGGTTCCATTTGCCCTGAATGCACTTCCCTGCCAGGTGAGCCTCTCATGGATAGTCTGATGCATCTGTTGTTAGGGTTTGGGCGGCAGGGAGTGGTGTGAGAGGTAGTCCCTTGTTTTGGTGGCAGGCCTCTGCTCACCAAAAGAACTCTATGCGTAGGCAAGGTAAGACAGGAATCATTGTTTCTAGGCTGTGAGAATGTTGACTCCATAGGCTTTTTAAATACCACTGTAGTTTCCTCATATGCAGTCTTGCATATGGAATTAGAAGAATGCAGGAGGCCATGAACCCCAAGGCTTGCAGTATTTGTCTTGCAGATAGCAGGGTTTTTGTGGCCACTTGTTTGAAGTAGGTTGTCAAATGAGTTTGCTTTTCTGGCATGAGGTAAGCCATCTTGGAAGTTCTATTCAAGCTTGCTCCCAGGAATGCAATTCATTGACAGGGAACCAGCTGTGATTTCTTTTCGTTTATGGTGTACCCCAGACAAGTTAGAAAGTACAGTTTTGTACCTACCATAAATGTAGATGTCCGAGAGGAATGCATCTGCAGTCTTAACAAATGGGTTGTCCTGTCGACAGGCAGCCCTTCGGTCGGCCGGATTCCAAAGTCTGGGTCTGGCTTCGGCTGGTGTCGCACTTCACCCGACGTCATTGCGGCAGTTCTTTGGGTATAAAGGCATCAGCCGATGCCATTTTCCTCAGTGTTTCTTGCCCCAGATGCCAGGTGCCCTCTTTGTTGGCTAAATTTGGATAAATGCCAAAGTTTCCAAATAGTAGAGAGCAAACACACAAAATAAACATGTATGTACATATATACAAACAAATACACCATAATAGATCCCCCCCAAGCTAGCTAAAGATTGGTAAGTACCCTAGGAGTACCTCAGAGGGGAAGGAGGGTGGGTAATCCTGACTGCAGATGCATTCCTCTCGGACATTTACATTTATGGTAGGTACAAAACTGTACTATGTCCTTCAAGGATGCATCTGCAGTCTTAACAAATGGGTAGAATACCATAGCTAAACTAGGGGAGGAGGAAATGAGAATAGATTATGGTGTAGACAGGATCCCTTGCAAAACAGCAGTGGCAAAACCAGCACGGGATCTAGAGTATAGAGGTAAGTTATAATGCTTGGCAAATGTATGCACGGAGGTCCAAGTAGCAGCCTCTATAATGTCCTTGGTAGCCACTCCTCGTAAGAAAGCTGTGGTAGTGGCTGTGGCCCTTGTGGAGTGAGGCCTGATGTTCTCTGGAGTTTTCTTTCCATGGTAGGAGTAACAAAATCTAATGCAATTTCCTATCCATTTGGAGATTGTTTGTTTAGAAATTGGTTTTCCTTCCTTTCCTGTTGCATAAGCTACCAGAAGCTGGTCAGTTTTTCTATTGTTTTTTGTCCTGTCCAGGTAGTAGCGTAATTGTCTGTGTACATCCAAGGTATGCAAGAGCTTTTCTCCCCTGTTCTGTGGATTGGGGAAGAATGTAGGAAGGTGGATAGCCTGATTTAAAGAGACTCTGGATACCGCCTTAGGCATGAATGTAGGATTTGTTCTCAAGGACACACTATCTTGATGGAAGATCAGGAAGGGTTGTACTGCCATTAATGCCTGTAGTTCAGAGACCCTTCTTGCTGAAGTTATTGCCAGCAGGAAAGCAGTCTTCCAGGATAAGTATTGGATTTCTGCTGTAGCTGCTGGCTCGAAAGGAGGTAGAGTCAGCTTTTCTAGCACAAAGTTCAAGTCCCATGCTGGCAATGGAGGTTTCCTGGGAGGTTTTACATTTTTAATTCCCCTCAGAAACTGTCTGAGCAGAGGATGCGAGAAGACAGGAGGATTCAAGCTGTATTCTGCTGAAATAGCTGATGCATGTATCTTGATGGAGGAATAGGACAGGCCTGTATGGAAGAGCTCCGCCAAGTACTCCAGGATGTTGGCTATGTTCACCAGTGTCACATCTTGCCCCTTTGCAGTACTCCAGATGAGATATCTTTTCCATTTTGCTGCATAATTCTTTCTTGTTGAAGGTCTACGAGCCTCCAGGATTATGTCTTTAACCCTTTGGGATAAATCTGGGTTAATTGCTGTTATGTAATGTTCCAGGCAGTTAGCTGCAGAGTTTTTAGGTTTAGATGCAGAATGCTGTAGTTGTTCTGTCTCAGCAGTAATGGGATCAGGGGCAGTTTCCATATTTGTTCCCGGGACATGCTCCTCAGCAGTGGATACCAATGTTGTCTTGGCCAGTCTGGGGCTATCAGGATGATCCTCGGACGTTCCTCTTTGATCTTGAGAAGCACCTTGTGCATCAAAGGAAGTGGTGGGAATGCGTATGCTGTCAGGCTTTTCCAACTGAAGGATAGGGAGTCCACCTTCCAAGCAAGTGGGTGGTAAGTCCTTGTGCAGAATTTCTTCAACTGGTGATTGCATGGGGATGCAAACAAGTCTATTTTTGGTAATCCCCATTCTCTTGTGATGGTTTTGAAAATGTCCGGATGCAGCATCCATTCGTGGGCATCTGTTGTAGTTCTGCTTAATATGTCTGCTAGAATGTTTTCCTTCCCTGGCACATAAATTGCCTGTAACTGAATGTTGTAGCTCAGAGCCACGTCCCATAGGTCCAGTGCCAGCCGGCATAGGGGGTATGAGTGTGTGCCTCCCTGTTTGTTGATGTACCACATAACTGAGGTGTTGTCTGTCCTTATCATCAACTGGCCTTCTTGGAGAAGAGGTCTGAATGCCTGGATTGCCAATTTTACTGCCATCATTTCTTTTAGATTTATGTGCAGATGCAGCTGGTCTTGGGTCCATAGGCCTTGAATGCACTTGTCCATCATGTGTGCCCCCCAACCGAGGTCTGAGGCATCTGTCGTGATAGTCTGTCTTGGTTGACTTTTGCAGAAGGGCAGTCCTGTGTTTGATTGACAGGCCTGAGCCCACCATAAGAACTCTTGTTTCAGGCATGGGATCATTGGAATTTTGGTTTCTAGGCTGTGCTTGTGCTGAGACCACAAATTTTTTAGGTACCACTGTAGCTTTCTCATATGAAGCCTGGCATGAGGGACCAGAATTATGCAGGATGCCATGAAGCCTAGAGCTTGTAGCACTTTTCTTGCAGTTAGATGGCTGTGCTTTGTTAATGCCAAGAAGTAGAGAGGAAGTTGCTCTTTCTTTTCTGCAGTTAGAAATGCCATTTGTTTTGATGTGTCCAGTTCTGCACCCAGAAAGGTTATTATTTGGGATGGAATCAGCCTTGATTTTCTTGTATTGACTGTATATCCCAGGGCTTGTAGCAGGTAGATGACTCTTTGTAAGTCTTCTGTTAATTTGTTTTTGTTGTCCGCTTGTATCAGGCAGTCATCCAGGTAGGGATAGATTTGAATTCCCTGAAGTCTGCAATGAGCAATTACTGATGCCAGGCATTTCGTGAACACTCTGGGCGCAGTAGATAAGCCAAAGGGCAATGCTGAGAATTGATAATGCTCTGATCCTGCAAGAAATCTGAGGTATCTTCTGCAAATTGGTCTTATGGGGACGTGCAGGTATGCCTCCTTGAGATCTAGAGTTACCAGCCAAGACTCCTTGCCCAGCATGGGAAGAAGCTGCTGTAGGGTCAGCATTTTGAATTTTGGAACAATGAGGAATGTGTTTAAAGCGGACAGGTCCAGAATAGGCCTCCATTTGTTTTCTTTTCTTGGTACCAGGAAGAGCCTGGAGTAAAATCCCTTCCCTTGCTCCATAAATGGTACCTTTTCCACAGCTCGCATTCTTAGTAATTGAGATATTTGTTTTAGAGCTTCTGCCCTTTGAGAAGGTGGTAGGTTTGGCATTCCTCTCTTTCTGGGTAGTGTATGGAAATGGAACCTGTAACCTTTGTCTATAGTCTGCAAAATCCATTTTTCTCTTGTAATGCAGTGCCAGTTTTTTGAAAATAATGTTAGCTTTCCGCCTAAGGGTGCTTCCAGTTGTTCCCTGGTAGGCGGTGCCACCGCCAAGTCACTGTGATTGAGTTGTTGTAGTGGTGGTGGCTGTATCCGTGCCTCGTTGGTTGTTACCCTGCCACTGGTGACCCCTGTAGGCACCCCTGGATTGGTTTCTGCCTCTAGAGCGCCTATTCCTGCCTCTTTGTGCCTTAGAGGAGTCTGGAAAGGACCAATTCTTGGAGGGCCAGTTCCTGCTAAACCTTGGAGGTTGAACTTGTAGGAAATCTTTTACTGTTTGCACAGATTTTGCTTTCTCTTCCATCTTTTTTAGTACCTGCTGTGCAGGGGCACCAAATAAATTGACCTTGTCCATAGGTGCATCCAAAAGCTTAGATTTGACATGGTCTGGTAATGCCTGTTCTTTCAACCATGCATGCCTCCTGATAACCGTGCCAGTCATGGCTGATCTAAAGGAAGCCTCCAGTGCATCATAGCCACATTTTAAAGAATGGTTACTAACCTGCTGTATGTTATGTAACATTTCTTGAACATACTTTGTATCTATAGATTCTTCAGAGGACAGTTTTTTAGTCAACTGGTCAAGCATAAACTCTTGGTATTGAATCATATGAAATTGGCAGTTCAAAGCTCTAGCTGACAAAGTAGCAGAGGTGTAAACTTTTTTACCCCATCTCTCTTAAGGACCTGGATTCCCTTTCAGAGGGGAGGGGGTTTTTAGAAGAAGTAGCTGCTACAGCTTTAGGGCCCTGGGAGATAGTATCTGGATCTGCAAAAGGGGCCTTATATAAGTGGTGATGAGTGTCCGGGACCCTGTAGTACCTATCGGGCTTAGCAGGAGCCGGAGGTAAAGTATCAGGAGTAGTGCAAGCATCATTAAATGCATCATCAACAACAGATAGAACTGGAGGTATAGCTAAAGGCCTATGCTGTGGCAAGTGTAGAAAAGTCCTAAGCCTTTTTCTAGAGTCTGAGAAATCTTGGCCCTGCCACTGAAATTGTTCCCTCATAGCATGCAAGGTTTCCCCAAAGGAAAATTCCTCAGGAGGAGAGGCTGAAGGGATAGACTCCTCAGCATCAGAGTCTTCGTAAGGAGAGTAGGAAGCCTCAGGAGGGTCTGTATGTTCTGAGTCATCAGAGGAATCATCTGTGGCTACTGGCTCAGGGGGCTCTGCTCTAGGCCTCTTTTCTGGAGGAGGGAGAGAGGCCCTGTCTGGATCAGGCTGGGATCCATGAATTAAAGAAATGAGATCCTCTGCCAAAGAAAGCATATGGGAGCTGGTGCTGGGCCTGTGAGAGGGGGGCTTGGCAGGCCCAGGTTTTGAAGCTTTGGCTGCTTTAGCCCTGGCAAAGGCCTTAATAGACATAGCTGGAGGAGGCCTAGCAGCTCCACGTGCAGGGGTAGAAATATCAAGGGGAATGGTGTCTGATAATTCCTGTGAAATCGCAACAGAAGGTTGGATTTCAGAAGCCGTTTCTACCAGGGTAGAAGAGGCCTCGGTAGAAGGCACGTTATCGGCAGAAGAAAGAACCGCTTGCTCGGTTTCGGCCGAAACCGAGACACTCGCGGGTTGCTTAACCGCGGTTTCGGCCGAAACCACGGACCGCGAATGTCGGTCCTTTTCTTTGCGCTTTTTGGTTATTTGCGTAGTCGGAGGATCCGACAGCATAATGTAGGCAAAATCGGAGCCGAAAATCTGTTCAGCAAAGTCCGAGCGACGTTTAAGCGTCCGCCGGTTAAAAGAAGCACAGGCTAGACAAGCTGCTACGTCGTGGTCTGGGCCTAAACAATGTATGCAATAGGAGTGGAAATCTTTATGAGGTATTTGTTTCCCACAAGATAAACAGTTATTAACTTTCTCTGACATTGGCTGAGGCAAGAAAGAGTCCCCAACGGGGTACTTAGCTTTATAGAAGTCTTTGAAGTAGTATTCGGTAGTAGTAATCTCTGGATCTGACCGACCGGCACTTGCGAACAGCTTCTGCTTCGGGTGCCACGCGGCAAGAAAGACTGAGGAAAATGGCGTCGGCTGATGCCTTTATACCCGAAGAACTGCCGCAATGACGTCGGGTGAAGTGCGACACCAGCCAAAGCCAGACACAGACTTTGGAATCCGGCCGACCGAAGGGCTGCCTGACGACAGGACAACCCATTTGTTAAGACTGCAGATGCATCCTTGAAGGACATCCCTTTTTACAAACGCCAGATGATTCAAAAGTATGTCCTGGCTTTCTGCCTGAATTAGACAATCATCTGGATATGGATATATTTGAATACTTCTTTGCCTGCAATATGCAATCACTGGAGCTAGGCACTTTGTGAATACCCTGGGCGCAATAGAGAAGCCAAAGGGCAGTGCAGAGATAGTGCGTGTAGCCTGCTTTGAAGCGTAGGTATTTTCTGTAAGATTCCCTGATTGGGATGTGCAGGTATGCTTCTTTTAGATCTAGTGTTGCCAACCAGGCATCGTTGCCTAGCATAGGAAGAAACTGGTGAGGAGTCAGTATCTTGAATCTTGGAATGTCCAGAAAGGTGTTTAGAGTAGACAGGTCCAGGATAGGACACCATGAATTGTCTTTTCTGGGTACCAGGAAAAGTCTCGAGTAGAAACCTTGTCCCTTTTCCTCTTCTGGTATGAGTTGAATAGCCCCCATGCTTAAGAGAGAACGTACTTGTTTTTGGGCCTCTGTCCACTGATTTGGGGGTAGGTCCGGCCACCTGCTTGGAGTTGGTAATGTGTGGAAGTGAAATCTGCATCCCCGGGGACACTATATTTAAAAACCATTTGTCCTGGGTAATGAGTTCCCAATTCTTTGCATGAAGAGCAATCTTCCCCCCCAAAGAGGCAATCAGTTGATAAGTGCTTGGAAATTTTAAAAGGAAGTCATTGAGACAGTTGGGTGTCTTATTATTCCCAGATTTGGAAGTGGAGGCCCCCCATTGCTTAGTTCTGTGTGTGCCCTGGGACTGAAACCTGGGGTTTTTGCTGTGTCTGGGTTTGGCTTGAGAAGACCTGGAAGGGGCTGGAAAGGACCAATTTTTAGAAGGCCAGTGTCTGCTAAATATAAGAGGCTGAACTTGTAAAAAATCTTTAACAGTTTGCATAGACTTAGCTTGATCTTCCATCTTTTTAAGAACTTCTTCAGCCTTGTTGCCAAACAGGCGGTCCTCATTTAAAGGAGCATCAAACAATTTAGCTTTAACATGGTCAGGCAAAAATTGCTCCTTAAGCCAAGCATGCCTTCTAAGCAAAGACCCAGTAACAGCAGCCCTGCAAGAGGCCTCTAAGGAATCAAAACCACATTGCAAAGTATGTTTTCCAACTTGTTCAGCAGAATGCATTAAATCCTGTAAGTCTTTATTTTCCAGTCAGGAATCAACATCATTTTCTGTTTAAGTAGTAAAAAAACAAGTAAAGGAACAAGTGCTTGAAAAACCAGTAACCAAAAAGAGATAAAGCACAAAAAGCTCCACCAGTTTCAATACGTGTCGGAATTTAATAAGGTAAATATAAAAACAACACAAGAATCCATAAACGTTAAAACCACAAATACGTTTTCATCGCCAACTACTTCAGATGAGTGTACTAAATCCACCAACAACATTTAAATATCAATCAATTCCAACCAATGAATGAATACCATAAAGCACAAATACTATATAAGGTTGTAATCCACTTAAATATACACATGAACATAAACTTTCCCCGACAATCCCAAAGGATGATATAAAGTACATGATATAATTATATTAAAGATACATTTATAAAATTCACACATTTATGAAAAACTTTTCATACATATTTAATACAAATACTAGGAATTAACTTAAAAAATATTAATGAATAAATAAATAAATAGCACCATCTTGTGGACAATCATAAAATTAAAAACAGTTGGTTAAAAACCTTTTCTTTCTTTTACCAAATAAATATTATTGTATTTGCGTGACAGAACATAATTAATTTCAAACCCAATCTACAACTTGGCAGACCCTAAGCTTTAATACAGGCATTATAGAAATCATGTCATTTAACCCAGGAATTTTACAAGCTTCCAGTATTATTTGCCAGTACAGTTCTCTGTATTCAACACTTGTTTCCCATGGTCCAACCCCTCGGGTCAATAGCTACTGTCTCCAAAACAAATAATCCAAATTCAGCTCCTGTACATACGTTTAAAAACGACATTATTTTCATGTTTCATTTTAATGTCCCGAGATGTTCGTACAACCTCTGAGTTTTCTCTCACTTTTCCCAATATAAAATGAATCACATGTTTTACATAAAGCTAAATAAATAATTCCTTTGGTGTTACAGTTCACAAAGGTATTCAAATATAAATTCCTGTTGTGTGATTTTAAATATAATGTATCTCCTGTCAACAGGTGAGAACAGTAATTATAACTTCCACATTTAAACATACTTTTCTTACCCCTGGGGTGTCCTTCAGCTCTTACTGTTTGGGTGCCCTTTTCCAGAAGGTTCTTAATATTTTTACCTTTCCGATATATATATTTTAACTCTATCAAAAATATGGTCCAAGTCAGAGATTTTAGCAAAATTCAACCATTTTTTTTCAATAACTTTCCTAATAATACCAGCTTGTCCATCATATGTAAGTGTAATACCTGAATTATAACTGTCTAACATTTTCATCTACAACATTATTTGATGTATGAATGGAATCTTTCTTTCCTAATATAGGGGCAAAAATAGCTTTTCTTCCCTCTATTACCTTTAAACGTATCTGTTTCAACAGTTCCATTGGGTAACCCCTATCTACAAACAATTTTATAATGTAGCCACATTCTTTGTTAAATGTCTCATCTTCAGAGGTCATCCTACATGCCCTCACCAGTTGACCCTTCACCACCCCTCTCTTCTGATATGGTGGATGGAAACTGGTGTAGTGCAAGTAGGAATTAGAAAATGTCTCCTTTCGATAAATTTTTGATGTAAAACTTTCCCCAACCTTTTGTATATTAACGTCTAAATAATTCATTTGATCTTTATTTTATTAAATTCATATGTAAAACTTAAAAAGGAGGTTGTTCCACTAATATAATCAAAACGACTTTGAACATACTCTCTGTACTAGTCCATAGGATACAAATATCATCCAAAAATCTCCCATAATATTTCCAATAAAGGTGAAAATCAGAATTTAACACAAAGTGGTCCTCCCAATATGCCATAATTAAATTTGCATATGTGGGGGCACAATGTGCACCCATCGCTACTCCAGTCATTTGTTTATAATATTCACCTTCAAAAAAGATGAAATTATTCTTCAAAATTGTATCCATTAATACAAGAGTAGTTCTAAATTCATTAAAGATAATCCCTTTGTAATCTGCTAACATCTCCTCAAACCATTTTAACACCACTTCATGCGGTATACATGTAAAAAGATCAACCACATCCAGGGTTACAAAACTTAAATCTTCACTGAATTTTGCACTATCTAGTCTCATTAAAAGATCTCGAGTCATTTAAAATATTTTTATTTTCTTTAACCAAATTTTTAATCTTATCTACACATTTTGCCAGTGGTGCAGTAACAGAACCTTCTGATGAAAATGTAGGTCTCAAAGGAGGGTTATTCAAGTCTTTGTGCACCTTAGGTATGCCAAATATTGTTGGCACCCTAGGTTTTTCCACGTGTAAAAAAATGTATGTATCTACATCTATCAAACCTTCCATTAACAAATCTTTTAAAATCACGTAAATTTTATTATAAGCAATATTTACTTCATTTATTGATACTCTAGTATACTTTTTTGAGTCACTTAAAAGTTCTTGCATCTTCCCTTCATAGGTGACGTAATCCATTAACACACCACCACCCTTATCAGGTTTCATAACTGTAAGATTTCTATTCCCGCTGCATAATGTCAACATTTATTTTTCCTCAGGTGTTATATTTGATTGCAGTCTTTGATGTTTCAATACTTTCCTTATTTCAGCTTCCAATACCAATTTGAAATTTCGCAATTGTGGGTGTATAGGTGGATTAAATATACTTCGTTTAGTTAATTTATCACAATTGTTGTTCACACTCTTCCCTTTAAAAAACAATTCTAAGTGTTTCCTCCTAATAAAAAGTTTCAAATCCACTAATAACTTAAAAATATTAGTTCTCACTGTTGGTATAAAAGAAAAACCTTTTGAAAACAAATCAAAAAATGGTTTAGTAACCTTTAAACTAGAATAGTTAAAATGTTAAAACCATTATAAGACCATTTAAAACCTTCCTGATTGATAATGTTAGTTAATTCCAAGTTCCTTGTCGTGGTTGCCTCATCTGTGTCTCCCACCCCCTTCCCCCTGAAGTTTTTTGGCCCATATTGAACAGGCTCCTTCTGCATCAATCTCTCAGACCTCCTAAGTGGGGGAAATTCCGTGAGATCATAGATGCTAGCATTAGGCCTATAATTATCTCCTTCTAAATCCATCCCCTTCCTATTGTATTAATTTTTATCATAATCAGATCTAGTATGTTGTTTGTACATGCTTTATATTCACTCAAATCCCGTTCAGTCTTTTTTACTTTCCTATTTTGTACCTCGTTACATTTCAATTCAACCTTTTTCAACAGTTCATGGTATTTAGCTTTTTCAATATCAGTGGTGTACTTTAAATCATTTACAATGTTGGTATTAGTACGCTCAATTACCACTATATATCTTTTCCATTTCTACTTCATTATTTTTTATTATTGCTCTCATTATTTCAAACCCACAACATTCAAAAGCCTCAATCAACTGTTTATGAAAATCCGTACCCTCGTTCACATTATTAGGGTACTTACATACCATTAATCCCTTCAGTACAATGTTCAATTACGAACAGTATTTTAAATATGCGTTGTCCATTTCCCACATCTTGCATTTATATAACAGATGTTCTAAGTCCAACAATTGATTTGCATAGGTACCATTAAAGTCAACACAGATGGTGTTGCATTTAAAATAAAATTTCACATTTAAAACGTCATTTAAATTACGTTTAGTACCTGGTAAAACCACTGAAGGTTCTGTTACAAAGCGCGGTGTGTTACTATCTTTATTGCCATAAGAGTTTACAGATGTGTTTTTTTCACCGGTATGTTGAACCAATATATGGGGAAAACCATCCAAACTTCTCCTCCCAGTACTAGTGTTAGGAATCTCACTGCCTTCAACCAGCTCATCCGTTGCCGTTCCTTTCTTCGAAGCTGAACGCCACCTTGCTTCCTGGTTGCCTGGAATGGCCAGTGTTGATGCCAACGTCATCATCGATTGCCTAATAGGTGTTAGTAGCTCCACAACCTGTGGAATTTGTCCAATGAGCTTAAGAAGCTTGCCAACTTCAGAACCTCTATTAAGCCCTTCAAGCAGTGAAGAAGTTGGCGACGAAAACGTACTTGTGGTTTTTAACGTTTATGGATTCTTGTGTTTTTATATTTACCTTATTAAATTCCGACAAGTATTGAAACTGGTGGAGCTTTTTGTGCTTTATCTGTTTAAGTAGTCCAATAACATGTTGCTGATATTTTTAACATATGAAATTGGCAGTTTAAAGCTCTAATTGCCAAGGTTGCTGAAGTATAAACCTTTTTACCCCATCTATCCAGCGCCCTGGAGTCTCTATCAGAAGGGGTAGGATTTTTAGCAGTAGAAGCCTTAATGCCCTTGGGCCCCTGTAAAATAGTCTCTGGATCTGCAATAGGATTTTTGAAAAGGAACTTATGGGATTCGGGGACCCTGCAGTTTCTGTCAGGTTTAATGGGAGCAGGAGGCAGGGAATCAGGGGCCAAACTGGATTCCGAGAAAGCATCATCAACAATGTCTAGTACAGGGGGAATAGCCAAAGGCCTATGCTGAGGTAGAAGGAAAAGTACAGTTTTGTACCTACCATAAATGTAGATGTTCGAGGATTCCATTGCTGCAGTCCTGACTATTGGGTATAGTCCGCGTCCCAGTCGGCCCGAATACCAGAGTATAAGGCTGACGTCGGTCAGGGCGCATTAGACTGACGTCAGTACGTCAGGGTACTAATGCGCATGACCGACGTCATATCCTCAGTCTTTTCTTGCCCCAGATGTCAGAAGACCCAAAAGACAAGTCCCAAAACAACCTGCACCAAAAACATGTATAATATATACAACAATATATATATATATATATATAACATATAAGCATGTAAACTCACCTACACAACCACCCCTAAACACAGAGGGGAAGGAGGGAGGGTAAATTGGACTGCAGCAATGGAATCCTCGAACATCTACATTTATGGTAGGTACAAAACTGTACTATGTTCTTCGTCTTCCATTGCTGCAGTCCTGACTATTGGGTAGAATCCCAAAGCAGAGGTAAGGGAGGCTGGCAAATTATAAAGTAGCAGGAGCTGACAACATGCCTTGTAAAACAGCTGTGGCAAAACCAGCCCTAGTCTTAGAGTATATAGGAAGGTGATAATGCCTAGAGAAAGTATGCACTGAACTCCAAGTAGCTGCTTCCAGAATATCCTTAGTTGCCACCCCTTAGAAATGCTGTTGAAGTGGCAGTAGCCCTAGTGGAATGAGGCCTAATCCCAGCTGGAATCTCCTTGCCATGATGGGAATAACAAAATGCAATGCAAAAGCCAATCCACCTAGAAATAGTTTGTTTTGACACAGGCTTGCCCTGTGAACTCAAAGCAAAAGAAACAAGTAACTGCTGAGACTGCCTAAAATTCTTAGTCCTGCTCAAATAATAACGCAATTGCCTGTGTACATCTAAAGTGTGCAAAATCTTTTCCCCTTTATTTTGAGGATCTGCAAAAAACGTAGGCAAATGAATAGTTTGGTTTAAAGCCACACTAGAAACCACCTTAGGCATAAAGGAAGGATTAGTGCGTAATGATACCCTGTCCTTATGGAAAATCAAAAAAGGGCTCTACTGCCATAAGGGCCTGCAACTCAGACACCCTTCTTGCAGAAGTAATAGCCAACAGAAAAGCAGTCTTCCATGACAAATATTTCAATTCAGCAGTAGCTGCAGGCTCAAAAGGTTGTAGAGTAAGTTTTTCCAACACAAAATTGAGATCCCAAGCAGGAGTAGGAGCTCTACGTGGGGGTCTTATATTCTTTGCCCCTCTAAGAAACTGCTTGAACAAAGGATGCGAAAACAAAGGTGGGTCACAATCATAGTGAGCTGAAATTGCTGCAGCATGAATCTTTATGGAAGAGAAGGACAAACCTTTGTCCAATAATTCAGTAAGATATTGAAGAGCCACACTCAAATTAGGCTCTGAAATCTCCAAATTCTTTGCTGTACTCCAAAATAAAAATCTCTTCCATTTTTCTGCGTACACTCTCCTAGTACTAGGCCTTCTAGCTTCCATAATCACATTTAAAACTTGTTGAGGAAGTTGAGACCTGCTGTGTTTCAACACAGAATATGCCAGGCTGTGAGATGAAGAGATTGAAGCTTGACATTGAGCAGATGACCGTCCTTCTGAGATAACAGATGAGGAATCAGAGGTAAAGGCCATGGAGGCTTCTTTACCAGACTCCGTAGAAGTGGATACCAGTGTTGCCGAGGCCAATCTGGAGCTATCAAAATCATCCTTGGCCTGTCTTGTCTGACCTTTAATAGTACCTTTGGAAGAAGCGGTAGAGGTGGAAAGGCATACACATGAAGGTTTTTCCAACTGAAAGACAGAGCATCCACTTTCCAAGCTGTGTGATGAAACCCCTTTGTGCAATACTTTGGCAGCTGGTGGTTTAGTGGAGAAGCGAACAGATCTATGTCTGGAGTTCCCCATGACACTGTCAGTTTCTGAAATACATGAAGATCCAGTTTCCACTCGTGGGGATCCATGATTTGTCTGCTTAACACATCTGCTAAGGAGTTCTGTGCTCCTGGCAGAAACCTTGCCTGAAGAGTTAGTTGCAAGCTTAGCAGTCTCCCATAAAATCATTGCTTGCCTGCATAGAGGATAAGAATGTGTTCCCCCTTGCTTGTTGATGTACCACATGACAGTTGTGTTGTCTGTTAGAATCAACACCTGCCCTGGAAGAAGTAACTCCTTGAAAGCCATTAATGCAAACTGGACTGCTAACATCTCCTTCATGTTGATATGTAGATGCTGTAGTCTGGCAGGCCACTTGTCTTGTATCCACTTTCCATTTAGATGAGCTCCCCAAGCAATGTCCGAGGCATCTGTCGTTAGAATCTGACTTGCCTCTGGCCGGGTCACAGAGAGTCCCTTGTTTAGGTGACATTCCTGAGCCCACCACAAAAATTCCTTTTGAATGCAAGGTATTATTTGAATGACAGTGTCCAAATCCTGGCAGTGCTGTGTCCATACATTTTGAGATACCATTGTAGCTTCCTCATATGCAGTTTGGCATTGGGAAGCACCAGAATACAAGATGCCATGAACCCTAATGCTTGAAGGACTGTCCTTGCAGTCAGCACGGACTGATGAGATAGTTGATGGAAGTAAAGTGACAGACTGTTTTGTTTGTCCGGGGTTAAAAGGCCATCTGGGCTGCTGTATTCAGTCTTACACCCAGAAAGCACATGTCTTGAGAGGGTACTAGACTGGACTTTATTTCGTTCACAGAATACCCTAGGCATCTTAGCACTGCTATAACATATTCCAGATGCTGTAGAAGGTCTTCCTTTTCTTGAGCCAGAATCAGGCAGTCGTCCAAGTAAGGATAGATTTGAATTCCTTGAAGCCTGAAGTAAGCTATCACTGGAGCCAGAACCTTTGTGAATACTCTGGGCAGTAGATAAGCCAAAGGGCAATGCAGAGAACTGATAATGAGAATTTCCAGCTCGAAACCGCAGATACTTTCTGCAACTTAGCCTTATAGGCACATGAAGGTAAGCTTCCTTGAGATCTAAAGTTACCATCCAGTGATCTTTGCCCAGCAGAGGTAAAAGCTGTTGTAACGTCAACATCTTGAACTTGGGAATGTCCAAAAACGTGTTGAGGAGAGATAAATCCAAAATTGGTCTCCACGTGTTCCCCTTCTTTGGTACAAGGAACAGGCGAGAATAAAATCCTAGGCCCCTCTCTGACACAGGGACTGGCTGAATGGCCCCTATGTGAAGTAACTGCAAAACTTGCTTGTGAGCCTCTTTTCTTTGTAGAGGAGGAACGTCTGGCATGCCTTTGAAAGGGGGCATTGTATGGAAATAAAATCTGTAACCGTTGTGAATGATATCCAACACCCATTTGTCTTGAGTAATTAAATCCCAATTTTCTTTGAAAAGAGACAGTCTTCCCCCCAAAGGAGCTGCCAGACGTGAATCTGCTGGCAGCTGAAGAAACAGGTCATTGGGTCTGTTTACGAAAGGACTGACCCCTGCCCTCACCAGAAGTCTGAGCAGGTGAACTCCCTGTTCTAGGCCTAAAGAACTTTGAGCCCTGCCCCTACCACGTCTAGACCTACCCCTAGACTGAGAATCATAAGCAGGATATGTCCACCCCTTAGCAGGCCAATTTCTACTAAACTTGGTGGCTGCACCTGCAAAAATCTTTAACAGTTTGCATAGACTTAGCTTTGTCCTCCATTTTCTTTAAAACAGCTTCCACAGGCGAACCAAACAACACATCAGACTGTAAAGGAGCATCCAAAATCCTTGTCTTAACATGCTCAGCTAAATTCTGATCCTTCAACCAGGCATGCCTGCGAAGAACAGAGCTGGTAGCAGCCACCCTCGAGGAGGCCTGTACAGCATCAAAACCACATTGCAAAGAATGCTTACCCACTTGTTCGGACACATGAACCAAATCCAGCAACTCTTTACACTCAATACCTTCCGCCAAAGCATCCACCTTAGATTTCAATTGTGAAAGAAGGTAATTCTGATATTTTAACATGTGAAACTGACAATTCAAAGCTCTCATGGCTAGAGTGGAAGAAGTATACACTTTCTTTCCCCACCTATCCAAAGCCCTCGCCTCTTTATCAGTGGGGACAGGATTTTTAACCACAGAAGCTTTTACACCCTTAGGCCCCTGGGAAATAGTTTCTGGGTCCGCCCTAGGACTCTTAAACAAATATTTATGAGCTTGGGCACCCTATAATACCTATCAGGCTTAACAGGAGCAGGAGGCAAAGAGTCAGGGTTCAGGGAAGCCTCTGCAAAAATCTTCCACCACATTCAACACAGGAGGAATAGCTAAAGGCCTATGCTGGGGTAAAACAAGAACTCCCTAAGCCTTTTCCTGGAGTCAGAGTAATCCTGGCCTTCCCATTTAAAGTGCTCCCTCATGGAATGCAAAGTCTCTGAAAATGAGAAATCCTCAGGTGGAGACGCTGTAGGAGTGGAATCATCCACATCAGAATCAGAATAGGTAGGATACTCCTGCAAATCTTCCACAGAAGATTCTGAAGCCTCAGAACACTGTTCAAAACTCTCAAACTCAGATTCCACCCTAGGCCTCTTATCAGGCGGGGGCATAGAACCCTAATCATAGTAATCAAATCTTCTGCCATCTTAAGCATATGTTTCTTAGGTACAGAACCTGAAATGGTAGGAGAAGCCCCCACTGAAACTGAAGTAGGCCTACCTCTCATAGAAGTTTTGGCAACAGAAGGAGAGGCCCTAACTACCTTGGGAAGAGAGGGAAGAACAGTCACCTAAGAAGCCCCTCAGCCTGGCCTACCTCCTGAGAAGGCACATCCTGTAAGAGTATAGTTTCTGCCTGGGACTCCATGGAAACTCCTGGCAAAACCTCCGGCTCCACTGAGCCTTCCAAAGAACCGACGTCCGGGACTGCAGGTTCCTCAACCCTAGGCTTCACTGTTTTATCCTTGCGCTTCTTGGAGGCGGGCCGGAGCATCCGACGGCATTTTATAATTGCAACGCTTCCCAAACACTAACCTGGCACAGTCTAACCTCCTCTTAATAGTGCGTTTGTTAAACCTAGCACAAGAGCGGCAACCAACAACGTCGTGCTCAGGCCCTAAACAAGGTATACACAAGGTATGATAATCCCTATGAGGTATCTGTTTCCCACAAGAAATACAGTTATTCACTTTTTCTGACATCCGGTAAAATACTGAGGCAAGAAAAAAAAACCAAAATGTTCCCCAACGGGGTACTTAGCCAACTCTGTTTCGGTCTGAAACTCCGGTTTCGGAAATATTTCAGTACGCCAACCTGCACTCGCAAAACTGCTTCTGCATCGGACCATGCGGCAAAAAAGACTGAGGATATGACGTCGGTCATGCGCATTAGTACCCTGACGTACTGACGTCAGTCTAATGCGCCCTGACCGACGTCAGCCTTATACTCTGGTATTCGGGCCGACTGGGACGCGGACTATACCCAATAGTCAGGACTGCAGCAATGGAAGACGAAGAACATCCCTTAAGCCTCTCCTCTGAATCAGAAAATTCCTGGGTTTCCCAGTGAAAATGCTCCCTCAGAGTATGTAAGGTTTCCCCAAAAGAAAAATACTCAGGAGGGGAAGCAGAGGGAATAGAGTCCTCTGCATCAGAATCCTCATAAGTAGGTAAGGACAAATCCAGGTCATCACAAGAATCAGAAAAAACAGAAACCTGAATAGAAGATTCATAATCCAGCTGAGGCCTACGCCTCTTAGAGGAGGGGTTGACTACCCCTGATTAGAGTTATTACATCTTCAGCCATTTTTATAATTTTTTATTTAGGCATAGAGGCCTGAGCATGTGGCTTCGGCGTCATTTTTTTTTAGATATGGATCGAGATTTAGGCCTTATTAATGAAGGATGCATTGATTTAATATGCAAGTCCGTAGCCCTGAATACACCCTCAAAAGTCGGTGCCTGCACAGCGGCTCCGGACCCATCCAAGGTAGAGACATCCGCGGGTTCCATAGTTGAAGTATCTCGTGGCATACCGGACTCCAAATGGGTCTCAGTAGAGGCCTGTGAATCAGAAGTAGTGGGTATCAGGGGCTGCAAAAGCGCCTCACTGAGTACCGGTGAACTGGCGACTGGCTTAGGAGAAGCATTATCAGCAGTTTCGGACCTCTGCAGCCTGTCTCTGTCTTTATCTTTGTTTTTTTTCAGAATTCCGGTAGTCGGATGGCTGATGACATTTCTGGATAATTAAACAGAGAACCAAAATATTTACAGGCAAAAATATACAGACGACAGATAGTGCGCTGATTAAATAAAGCACAAAACCAACAACAAGGTACGTCGTGGTCAGGGCCTAGACAAGGAATACAGTATGAATGAAAATCTTTATGAAGTATTTGCTTTCCACAAGTAATGCAGTTATTAACTTTTACTGACATTGGGAAGGAGCAAGAAAAAGTTTCCTCAAAGGGGTACTTAGCTTTTAGTTGAAGACTTCGGTTCTGAAACTCGAAAATGAAAATTTCAGGAGTTGGCCGACTGGCACTTCCAAACTGCTTCTGCTTCGGGCACCGCACGGCAAGAAAGACTGATGTAATGGCGTCAGCTGCATGTTTTATACCCATGATGACCTGACGTCATGGAAGTAGGGACAGCAACCGACGCAGGACCCAAGACTTTGTTAATCAGGCTGACTGAGGGCAACCTGCAGGCAGATTATCCAAATGTAATGACTGCAACAGTGAAACACGAAGAACATCAGTTGACTATGTGGGGGCCTGAAGAGGTGGGTAGTCATGCTGACTGAGAGGACTGTTTTTTGATTAGAGGCCTTTAGGCCTTTCCTTTCTTTTTACAGCCTCCTTTGCATTGCTTTTTAAAACCCTGTGAAAAATTAATTACCAGGCTGCACACTGATGAAATAAATATACTTTACAGCACTGTACTTTATCAACTTCAGAGCAGTTACTAATAAAATAACTTTCATATAACAGATGACACGTACTATACATTACAGCTTTTAATGTACAAGGTTTGCTTTTTAATACAAATATAGATGATAATTCTCTATTTCCCTCAGAACTATATGTTCCTACAAATTACCAAAATTAATACCGTTTAGTCTTAAAGTCCTTTTATAGTACTTTTTGTACCATTTAAATCCTGTCTATAAAAGCAATCTTAAAAGTCTGCTTAATGTCATACAGTCTTAAGCTGATTCTGTTTTAAGGTAAATTATGTGGCAACCTCCAAGACTTAAAAAGTCATCCTCGTTTCCAGTCATTCTTGCAGCTGCACTAGTCACAAAACATTTTGTATCACACACAAGACAAATGCCAAACATGCATACTTAACTGCGCTACTGTATTCTTTTTTCAACTTATTTTTAGCTAAAAAATGTTTAACCGTTTTATATGTACATATACTAACAAAAATGTACATGCACTGTTGTAAGTGTTTAAATGTATATATAACACTCTGCTTTCTCCTTGCTGCTTGAATTGCTTAATGGAGAAGGGAGCTGAAGAGAAAGGGAAATTACTATTTGTTCTAAAAAGGAGAATTGAAATTTTGGAGGCACCCCTTGAATCAGTTTCCTCCTTTCATCTCACTTTTAAATCACCTCAGCTGCAGAAGGGCTAATCAGAACCGGTTTATCCAAAAAGAAAATTTAAAATCTCAGATTTATCATCAAAGATTCTGAGTAGGAATCCAAGCAAATCTCCTCAACATCCAGAAGCTGCAGCTCAGGAGGAAGAATCAGCAGCATAATAGGCATAATTTAAAACATGCTTAATCATGAGAGACATGGCAATTGTTTATTTTAGAAGGAAGGAAGGTTCAATACAATAAAAATTTTAACGTGAGCTTCACAACATCAAAAATTCTGAAAGCTTAAGTAATAGAATACATTTTCTTCCCCAACTTATCCATCCCTTTCCCATGATTTTCACCATCCTGATCAGTGGAAATGGGTTAGCAGTAGAAGAAGAAGAAACAGATTTAGGTAAGAGAAATAACCACTGGATCTGATTTAGGATTACAAAATAGGTATGTGTGTGTCCGGGATACCTTGTATAATTTGTTATACTTCCTTGGGGCAGGAGGCTGACCATGAGGTAACGAAGTAGCAATGAAAAAACATTCTCTAAAGCAGGCAAATTCAGGAGGCAAGCCAGCAGTTTTTGGCATCTTACTATAATAAATCAAAAACGTGTATTTACCACAAATTCCCACCTGTGCTGTCCATTTTCATTCTTCCTCAACTGTTGGGCTCAGATCTGACTCGGTCATTACTAAAGCTCGTGGTAACCAAAAAGCTCTCGGGTTTCTCCCTGACCCATAATGTACCAACTTCTAACATATCTCAGATGTTTGCTGATTTTACCAGAAAGGGAGGAAACTATATCTGGAGCTCAATCAAAAAGGATATCTCACTCTTCCAGAAGCTTGTAGAAACAAAGGATGGAGGTTGGTGGGTGGGAAGTTGAGAAAGAATGAAAATAGACAACAGAGAAGAAACATCATGGTGAGTACACAACTTCTTTATCTGATGTTGTCAATCTTCATTCTATCCTCAACTGTTGAGACAGAGTCCCCAGCTACCTAAAACCCCAGGTGGACTACAAGGTAGGATATTCCTGAGCACAGATGAACGAAAAGATGCTCTGCCCGTTGAGACCAGATCTCATTTATAATGAGAGATAAACATATGAGGACTCGCCCAATTTACTGCTGCATATATGTCATCCATGGAAATCCTGAACAGAAATACTGAAGAAGTTGCCATGGATCTAGCTGAATGGGCTTTTACAGGTTTAGTTAAGGTAAGACCCAATTTGTTATAGATAAACGAATACAGTCAGCTAGCCATCTAGCTAAAGTTACTTTTGCGACTGATTTGCCCAATTTCAAATGTGCAAAAGAAACAAACAATTGGTCTTTCTGATTTCTTTTGTCTTATGTAGACAAAAACAGTCTGTGAACATGTAAAAAATGCAACATATATTCACCTTTGTTTGCAAATATAGGAAAGAATACTGGCAAATTTATGGACTGACTAATACTGGATTCTGACACCACCTTGGCAAAGAAGGATGCATTGGTTCGTGATGTAACCCTATCCTTACTGAAAATCAAGTAGGGAGATATTGAAGACAAGGCTTGAAGTCCTGAAATTCTTCTTGCTGATGAAATGTCTACTAGAAAGGCAGTTTTCCAAGTGATAACCCTAAGGTCACATTTAGCTGCTGGTTAAAAGGGGGACTGTATTAATGTTTGAAGTGCCAAGTTGAGATCCCATGGTGGATTGGGGTCTTTAAACAGTGGTCACAAAAGAAGACTGCCTCTCAAGAATGCTTTGCAAAGTTTGGAAGAAGCCGCAGAAGAACCTCTGAAATCTGCCTAAGAGGTACTAATGTTACTGCTGCTGACATTTATACTAGAGCCTGACGGACCAAGCGGGTTGAGAACTTTGTACTTTAAACTATTTTTCTGACCATAATCTGATAGTCTACTCTTGAGAGAGGAACAGAAGCTATCACTGGCTTCATGTTGAAAACTGCTCCTATGAATTCTAAATTTTAAGTTGGTTGCGAGACTTGTCATAATTTATGGTTATCCTCAGTTGAGAGGAAATCTGGAGTACCCGATCCTGCCCTTATTAACAGATGCCTGATCAAGTTGGTAATGAGCCAGTCGTCAAGATATAGAAACACCCAAAATCCCTGCAGTCTCAAGTGAGTTGCTACTACTGTCATACATTTGGTAAACAAAACGCTCTGAAGTGGTAGTGACTGGATCCCAGCCAAAAGTGTAAATAACTTCTGGATAGTCTATCTTTACATGACAGAATACATCCTGAAAGTCTATTGAGCACATCCAGTCGTCCTTGCCCAGAAAAGGGAGTATGGACTGAACCATGACCATCTGAAACTCAGTGTGCTGAATTGACTTGTTCAAGTTGCCGAGATTCAATTTTTTTCTCCAGTCCCCTGTTTTCTTTGGCACTAAAAAGAATTTTGAGTAAGTTCCGAATTTTATCTGGTCTGGCGGGACTTCTTGGATTACTTTTTTCCTAGCAGCTTTTGTATTTGTATTGCTGCTTCTTTCCTCTGACTGGGTGGGACATTGGGAATTTTTCGTAGAATTGGGAGTGGAAGGGAAAAGGGTATTATATAACCTCTGGAAATAATTCTCTGTATCCAAGTATCTTTTATCTCTAGCCAGGCTCTCTGGTGCAGGTATAGTCCACCCCCAATTGCTGCCAGATGTGGACAATCGGGCCTACTTTCAGGAGCACTGGTAAGAGCTGTCAAAGAAAATCTCTGGACACCGGGTTTTTAGGGCTTCCTCTGCTGCTGCTGTAAAGTCATCGTATAGTTGAGTTTCCCCCTCTGTCTCTAGGGGAACTTACTCTGCATGTGTACTGAAAAGGACCCCGAGACTTCCTGAACCAATATCTTAGGACCACCTTGTTGAGTCCTAGAAAAGGATCTTTGAGGAGTTGAAAAACTTATGTCCACTGCAGAGGGTCCCTGTACCCCTCTCACACTTAGAAAATGTGTCCTTCACTTTGGGTCCAAACAAAGAACTGTTGTCAAAAGGAGCATTGGACAAATGAGGACTTGAAGGGCTCCACAAAATCACAAATGCATCCAGGCATACCTCATAATGGATATGTCTGAACCCGCTACCCTTGAGGCAGCCTTTGGATGTCCACAAAACAAGCCTCATGGATGAATTTGGCCGAGATTGGAGGGTAGCCAACTGAGAAGCCAGAGACAATTGGGCCTTAGCAAAAATTGTCCCTGAAAGGGAAGTTGAAATTTTTTTGAACAAATCCCTTTTCAACCTAGTAAAATTTGTCAGATAGTTCAGCAACCAAGAGCAAAGGTTGCTGACGCATAGATACGCTTCCCAAACCTGTCACCCTAGACTCCCTGTTAGGGGGATGACTGTTTGGCAAGGTCCTTCTCTTGGGAGCTGCCATAACCATGGCATCCATGGGTACCCCTTTAGCCCAAAAACCCATCCCTGTAGGTGGAGCTAGTATACTATCTGGCCTTTGGGGTATTGATTCAACTGCATTAGGCTCCTTCCACTCCCGCCAAGAGACCAAATAAAGAAGTTATGTTCTTACCATAACTTTCCATCTCTGTTGTACACTTCTTTCCGTTAACCTGGGGAAATATGGTTCCGATGCTCAGAACTGACTGGCCACCTTCTTCCAGCTTGAGACTCCTGACTTGAGCTCCTCCTACCTACCCATAATGCCCCACACCCTCACAGTACTTAAATCGAGTTGCCAACAAGAACATAGCATCTATTAACCATTAACTATATCACAACAGCACGAAGATCAACTGTACATATACATGTATCATTCAAGAAAAGAACACCAGAAGCTCAACCACAGGAATAAGATTCCTTGTAACTTCTACTAGGCTTCCTGAAAAAAAATTTGGATGGGGCAAGGGGGTAGGAAGGTTAATGGCAGTGGCAGCTGGTGACTTCAAATCAAAGGGGGGGGGGCTGCAGGAGAAATCTGAATGTGTGGGGCCAACAGGAAGGGGTGTGGCCAACTAGAAAGGGGTGCAGCTATGCCAAAAACCGCAAAAAGTGGGACTTTTAAATACGCTGCCCTTTGTGCCAAACCATCACTATGAGAGTCCAATCAAGACAAAATGAATTGTAGAAGAAAAAAAAAATATTTTGATGCATTGGCTGCATGACAGCTTACTTAATATCTAGATGGAAAAAAAGGTTGTAAGGCATGAAAAAATAAATTACTTTTTAAATACATTACTGAAATGCCAGTCAAAATCAAGTATAAAAAAACAAGCAGCACTCAACTCAAAACACTTCTTACACTGAAGTTCTAATTATAATTTATATCCAGCTTTATAAAAGTACCAAATAACATGCTGAAAGTAGTAATCTCTGTGATACTCCCACTAGCAAAAATTAGAAGTTATGTACTCACCATAACGTTCCATCTGAGTAGGTGTATTCATTTGTCTGCAACCTGTGGGTTATGGATCCGATATCGGATCCGAACCGGCATGGTTTTACCAGCTATGGATCCAAGCTCTCAGCTCCTCCCCTCACCCATAATGCCCTGCTCTACCCTCATGACCTCAGATCGAGTTTGCCAACAGCAAGAACACCCTGAAAAGGGTAACACACCATATGCAGGAAACTGAAAGGCCAGGGGGATAGGAGGGCAGGATGGTTGCAGACAAATGAATACACCTACTCAGATGGAACGTTATGGTGAGTACATAACTTCTAAATCTGAAGTAGGAGATTCATTTGTCTGCAACCTGTGGGACAGAGTCCCCAGCTACCTGAATCTTGGGCGGCCATCATGGAAGGATATTCCGGAGCACCGCGGAGCCAAATGATGCTCTACCCCTAGATGAAAGATCCAACTTGTAGTGGGAAATAAAAGTATGAGATGAAGCCCACATGGCTGCTGCACAAATATCATCTAGAGGAATCCTAGCCTTAAAGGCTGCCGAGGTAGAGACTGACCGGGTTGAATGGGCGTGTACACCCTCCAGTGCGGGCCTTCCTGAAGCTTGATAAGCCAATAAGATACATTGTGAAATCCAGCGAGACAGAGAGACTTTAGAAATTGGCTTGCCCAAATTAAATTTAGCAAAGGAAATGAACAACTGGTCGGATTGCCTATGACCAGCCGTTCTGTTTAGATAAAATCTAAGTTGCCTGTGAACAACTAAGGAGTGAAGCTTGTATTCACCTTTGTTTTCATATTTAGGAAAGAAAACAGGGAGGTTAATGGATTGATTAATGTTTGCTTCAGAAGCTACTTTAGGAAGAAAGGACGGGTTGGTCCTGAGGTAAACACGGTCCGGATGAAAGACCGAGTAAGGAGGTTTAGCTGATAATGCTTGGAGCTCTGAAACTCTCTTGGCCGAAGTAATGGCTACTAAGAAGGCAGTCTTGAACGACAAGAATTTGAGATCTACCGTAGCCGCCGGTTCGAAGGGGGGGGGGCGGTCAAGGAGAACTAAGGAAAGGTCCCAGGGAGGAACCGCTTGTTTTACAGGGGGCCTGAGAAGGAAAGTACCTTTAAGGAAAATTTTACACAACTTGGCCGACATGAGTGGACTGGAGTCATGACCAATGTGATAATGTGAAATTGCCGCAAGTTGTACTTTGACTGTGGAACTGCTGGCACCATCGTTAAAAAGAGTGGTTAAGAAATCAAGCACTAAAGGCAGAGGAACTGTGAAGGGGTTCAGGCCTTGCCGCTCCGCCCACAAAGAAAACCATTTCCACTTGCTACGGTAGACTTTCCTAGTGGACGGTTTATGAGCTGCCACCAGGATCGCCTTAACAGGGGACGAAATACCGGGAGTCCTGATCAAGAGTGGAACTGGAGCAGCCAAGCAGTCAGCTTCAGGTTGTCCAGGTTCGGAGGAGATAGGCGGGATGGATGAGATATCAGATCCGGAATGGGATCTAGAATCCAAGGGGGATTCACCGAGTGAGACCTTAGGAAGGGGAACCAGATCTGTCGAGGCCAAAACGGAGCAATGAGAATCATTCTGCACCCCACCCGAGAGGCTTTCTGAAGAACTTGGAGCATCAGAGGCAAGGGGGGATAAGCATACAGAAGACCGGGTGGCCAAGCATGCACCAGAGCATCTCTTGGGGAACCTCCTGGAGGAGGTATCAGAGCGAAAAAACTGTCGCACTTGGTGTTTGAGGGAGAGGCAAAAAGATCGCATGAAGGAGTTCCCCACCGTGCGAATATGCGTTCCGCTACTTGAGTATTGAGAGACCACTCGTAAGGGGTCAGAATGGTGCGACTGAGCTTGTCCGCCAGGATGTTGGACCGACCCGGAATGTGCGTTGCTATGAGAAAGCGGTTGGTGGAGATAGCCCATTCCCAAACTCTCATGGCTTCTCGACAAAGAGGGTAAGACCTGGTTCCTCCTTGCTTGTTGATATACCAGACAACCGACATGTTGTCCGATTGAATCGCAATTGTTCCCAAGGGAAGAAAGTCCTGAAGTGCTAGCAACGCTAAGAGCACTGCTCTCATCTCTAGAACGTTGATATGCAATAAGGTCTCTGAATCGTTCCACGTGCCTTGGACGGTCCGGCCTGCAAAATGCCCCCCCCCACCCGAGGCAGGAGGCGTCCGTGGTCACAGTGGCGAGAGGGGGAGAAGCACAAAATGGGCGGCCTCCGTGGAGATCTGGAGAGTGAAGCCACCACAGGAGGGACCGCCTGCAAGCCTTGCTGATCGCAATGGGATGATGCATGGGAAGAGCAAGGTACGACCACTGTACTAAGAGAGTCCACTGGAGGATGCGCATATTGAGCCTGGCGAGAGGAAGAAGTGCTATAGCAGACGACATGAACCCTAGAGCCCTCAGGACCAACTCCGTCGGAACTGAATTTGAGTGGAGAATGGCCCGCACCTGGAGCTGCAGATTTTGAACTCTGTCCGCAGTGAGAAAGGCTTTCAAGCTCCTTGTGTCTAACCTGGCCCCTATAAAATCTATGAGCTGTGTGGGTGCTAGGTTGGATTTCTTTGTATTTATAGTGATGCCCAGACTGGGAGCAAGATGGAGAAAGGAGTCTCGCGCCAATAGTAGTAGATGCCTTGTTGGGGCGGTAAGGAGCCAGTCGTCCAGGTAGGGAAAGACCTGCACCCCCTGAAGCCTCAGGTGGGCCGCTACCACTGCTAATACTTTGGTGAACACCCTGGGGCTGTGGTGAGACCAAAGGGAAGGACCCGAACTGGTAGTGACTGGCTCCCAGCCGGAAGCGGAGAAACCTCCTGGAGCGCCTGTCCATTAGAATGTGGTAGTACGCATCCTTGAGGTCTATGGAGCACATCCAGTGATTTTCTCCCAGAAGGGGGAGAATAGATTGCAGAGTGACCATTCGGAACTTCTCCTTGGGAACTGCCAGGTTCAAGAGAGAAAGGTCTAAAATTGGTCTTAGATCCCCCGTCTTTTTTGGCACTAAAAAGAACCTGGAGTAGAACCCTGATCCGAACTGGTCTGGCGGGACGGGCTGGATGGCTCTTTTCTTTAGCAGATGGCCAATTTCTGCCAAAGCGACCTCCCATTGACCGGGTGGAACGTCTGGGAGGGACTTCAATTTTGGTAAGTGACGAAATGGGATGCGGTATCCTCTGGATATAATCTGGAGAACCCAGCGGTCTGATGTTATGGACTCCCATGCCGCTAGGTGCCCCGAAAAACGTCCCCCGACTGCCTCCAGAGTGGAGCAGCCGGGCAACCCCTCAGGGTTGCTGCGTGGGCCGTTCAGAGAAGGGTTCTCTGGACCCGAAGTTCCTGGGAGCCCCTCTGCCTCTAGGGCGGCGTCCTCCCTGTCCTCCTCTGCCACGGAAGGACTGGTTGTCCGGAGCAGGCTGGGATTGCTGCGACTTCCGGAAACCACATCTTCTTCTGACCCTTTTGGTTCCTAGAATAGGGCCTCTGGGGTGCAGAGAAGCAGATTCCGACGGCAGACAGCGTCTTCCCGTCCTTCTCGCTCTGGGTCAAAGTGTCGCGAACGGTTTTGCCAAAGAGGGCAGAACCATCAAAGGGGGCGTTCGCAAATGACGCTTTGAAGGGCTCTGAGAAATCGCAATGACGGAGCCAGGCCTGACATCTAGTGACTAGACCTGCCCCTGCGGCTCTAGCGGCACCTTCCGTAGCATGGGAGAGTAGCCGCATAGAGGTATTGGTAACTGATCTAAGAGTGGCCATGCGGGTGGAGTGCAGCATTTTGTCCTCCTCCGACATGGACTCTGGGGGAGATGCAGCGTATTCCTTAATGAGATCGCGCTGCATCCTAATTACGTGTGCCAGGTAGTTCAGCGCCCTTACAGAGAAGGTCGCTGAACTAAACATCCGCTTCCCCAAGCGATCCATCATCCGAGACTCCTTGCTCGGGGGATGGACTGAGGGACTCTCCTGAGCAAGTTCCCTCTTGGTGGCCGCCGCCGTCAACATGGCATCTACCGGAGGCCCCTTACTCCAATGGGCACGGTCAGCCGGTGGACTGAGGATCCGGTCGGGCCTCTTAGGGATTGGCTCCACGGTGTCCGGTTCCTTCCACGCCCTGGTGGTAATGAGGTCCACCAGAGGGTCGGCAAGAGGGGACACCCAAGAGGTAGATGGGCCCACTTCAAATGCCTCCAAGAACACGGACTCGTCCGAGGAAGACTTGGGGGCAGACCACCCCCCCCTTATGCGGAGCATTTCCATGATGTCTCCAAATGAGACATCCTCGGGGGGTGACCGTGGGGAGCCTTCCCCTTCCTCCAAATCCGTGTCTTCCGTGAGAGACTCGGGGGAGTCAATGTGCCTCCTTTTGCACGTATGCTTGCGGGGGACATCCTCTGGGGGGCTGTCAGAGGACTCCTCGCAAGCAGCAACCTGTTCCAGGGGAACAGCTTGGGGCACAGAAGCAGGCTGTCCCAAGGGCCGGATGGTGGAAGCCTGACCCAGTGCAGAGGGAGCACGGGACGGAGCAGAAACAAGTGCCGGGGTCCAGAGACCCTCAACAGGGCCCTCTCCACTACATCAAAAGTCGAAGGGGAGCCGACCTCGACCAAAGGATCCGACAATCGGCTCCCCCTCGGATCCGAAGAGTGGATCGGAGCCGGCGCCGAAGCGCTCGGATCCGAAGGGACAGTGCGCTCCGACACAGACGGCGCCTTAGGAGCACTGATCCCCCCGGATCCGAGGCTCGGATCCAGGCTCCGAGAGGTCGGAGCCGATGCACTCGAGGGCAGGGTCGGATCCGAAGGAGGGGAAAGCCAGCAGACAAGGAGGCCGGGGGAGAAGCCCGCTTGGCTGGTGGGGCCGAAACAGAGGTCTCGGCCCGCCGCTTATGGTGCTTCTCCCTCCGGTCCTTTTTCCTAGCGTCCCTCTCCTCCGAACCAGAAACGGGAGTTGAGTCCCAGGAGGAGGAGGGGGAGCCGGAGAGGGAATAACCGTGGTAACGGTTACCCCCGAAGGAGCGGAGGCCGGAGCTGAGTCCAGCGGCAAGAGACCCGCCAAAACAAGCTTGGACCTCCGCTCCTTCAATGCCCTGGGGTTGAACCCTGCACAAATGGAACATCCAGATGTGAGGTGTTCAACCCCCAGGCATCTAACACACCGAGTGTGGCCATCAGCTGGGGAAAGCTTATGGCCACACTCGGAGCACTTAGAAAAAATAGCTTTGGGCTGCTCAGACATCCCAAACTAACAAATAAAGTTACTAGACCTAAAGTAAAAGTAACAAAAAAACCACTCACAGGCCCAAACACACACTACGCTACCAGCGAGGGGAGGGATATAAATTTAAGTTTTAAACTCTAAAAAAAAGGTAATAATACAAGAGGGAAACCTACACTTTCACACAAAATTAACCAAAAAAATTTAAATTTAAGTATTTTAAACACTAAATATAGCACTTAGCTGGAGAGCTGGAAAAAACAATCTGGTCACCATGCGCGGCAAACGAGATCTGGGGTCATGAGGGTAGAGCAGGGCATTATGGGTGAGGGGAGGAGCTGAGAGCTTAGATCCATAGCTGGTAAAACCATGCCAGTTCGGATCCGATATCGGATCCATAACCCACAGGTTGCAGACAAATGAATCTCCTACTTCAGATTGTTTCTTATCCAAAAAAGACCTGCTGCCTGACAACTATCTAGTTGTTTCATGGGAAAAACATGATCAAAGTAAAAAAATGAACAACAAACAAGAAACAAACCCAAGATAAATTGCTTAAAGGATTACTGCACAGGTTATGGACCACACATGATAGATTGGCATTCTGTTTAGTTTATGGGTAAAGCCTGCAAAGATGACTGCAAGTCTCCAACAAATGTAATGAGCTTCTGAAAATACAGCAATCCTGTCCTATCCTTTATTACAAGTACATATGCATTTCAATACCTAAGGCTTATACGCTATCTAGTTATGTAAATATTCTCTGCATGGCAACAACAAAAAGGCCTTCAATGTTGGTAATTCTTTAACAGTATGCTTATTAAAGCTTACTTGCATCTTACAATCTCAGACAAGCTTATCTGATGGTCATTAAAGCATTGCTACTTAAACACAGAGCAACAGGCACTGCAACAACATGCATTTTCTGAATAAGAAGCATAAATTAACAGTATAAAAATATGATAGAAAACCAGAACATTCTGCAAAATCAAGGGCAGATGAAAAGCCACTGTAGTACTTGTGTCTACCTTGGATGGGGGATACTCTGCACAGTTACACTGCATAACTGCTCCTTGCCTTGCTTGGACACATTTAGAGTCACTACATGGGGGAGTGGGTGCAACAAGTATGTCACAATTTTAAATGTCTCTGGCTGACCGTGATGGCCCGACATATTTTTCATACTTCTCAGCCTCAGAGCAAGACATCTGGACAAAGCCGTGAACAGAAGTGGGACAAAGGACCAAAAATAAGTACAATTTTTAAATATTGTTCTTATAGAATAAGTAGGTCTTGCATTAGTATGAATTTTCTGAAGGGTGTGAAATCTGAAACTCAAATGTCTGTCATTATTTTCTAACTTCAATCTTTAATGATTTGCCCCTAATTTGCCAGGAAACCACAATTTTATGAAAAACAGGCCAAAAATGTGATGCAAAAATATAAAATAGCCACACAGTACAGCTAGGAACCTGTCAAAGAAGGGACACTTTTTTAATATTAGTACTGTTAACTTGAACAACTGACAAAATAAGAGACTCTACATGCATTTCTGAAATTAAAAGTAATCTATAACTGATCATTACAATTATTCATTAATTGTAAATCCTCCACATTTTCTTCCAAATTTGCGATTTTGCAGAGGGATTATTAGGGGGAGAGCAACATTTTGAGCCAAAATTGGACACAGTTGAGAGGTTTGGATATGCCTAATTCTATAAAGTGATTTATTTACGTGTACCTCTCAACCTCAACGCAGGAAATCTGGACAAGGCCAAATATATTGGGAGAACATACAAACAGTACTAAAAAAGGCTATTGTATAAACTTAGACAGTTGACAGAATAACAGGTCTTGCATTAGCATGCATTTTTCTGAAGGGTATGAATTCTGAAACTCAATGTCTGTCATTATTTAGTGACTTCATTCCTAAATTATTTGCCACAAAAACACAAACTTTGAGGCACAAACCAAAAATAAGAAGCAAAAATCTAGACAGTTAAGAGGTATAGTTCTGCCAAGGCTGAGTTTGCCGCTCTTCCCCCCTCACAAAATCATGGTCGAATGGGGCCATCCCCTGCAGCTATTCCAATGTCCCATTACTTGGCTATTTTGCCCCATTTACCATAAACACTGTAATTTGCATACTGCTTTACTTCTAACAATGATTTGGATTTCATTTAAAAGTTTTATTTTACATTTTACAGCACAAAACCTAATAGACATCTGCTAAACAAAGCAATGCAGTCCCACAATGAAAATAGACTGAGCATTAAAACTTCTCTGCCTTTGAAACTCACATTCAATGAAACAGCATTGAAACCCACATTCAAAGAAAATACATCTTGCCAGTGGCAGATAAGTTTAACTTTGGGCTGTTTTCAAATCATAGGCCCCTTGCACAGGAACATACATATGTTCTTTGATACACCTTACTGATTGTATTAAATTATATTCCATGTATAATACAGTACAGTTGTTAGGTGGCGTTTTAAATTTGTTTTGAACATTTTTCCAGTAAACAATGAAACAAAATGCATGTACCAATAATGACAAAACTGCCCAATTCAGAACATTTCCATCAAAAAAGTCTATTCAAACTTCTGCAATCCACCAGTATCAGTAAATATGCACAATCTCTGCAGACGTCATCTAAATAATTCCACATTAAATAGATCTCTAACTAATACAGAGGTTGCTGCTAGCAAACAACCGTATATTTCATTTCATCTACAAATAAAGTGCCTGTCGCCCTTGAGGAATAAATTGCCTATGTTACATTAAAAAAAATAAGCTAGCAATAGGGAATGGATGGCAATAACAGGTTCGTTGTTACCATGTATCTCCAACAAACAGAACATTCTCAGGACTGCAGCATCCACCCCCTTTAAAAGTACAGTATCAGCAATGCATCTAAATACTGTGGAAGTAGAGCCCACAGCCTTCTTCATTAAAAAGCAGTTGTGTTATTAACTGTACTTGTTGTGCTATTAACAATGCAAGCAGACTCAGCATAAGCAGCACTAAACTTCTCTTCAAGCTCTCAGCTCCTTGTAAAATCCACTCGATACTCAGTTGTATCTCTCAACTTTGAAGCACAAGAAATCTGGAAAAGCCAACATTTATTGTGGGGGACAAATGCCCAAAAACTTGGGACACATTTTAAACATCGCTTGTATAATCTTGGAAAGTTGCTAGAATAAAATGCTGTGTTACCACCATGCATTTTACTGCCAAGTCTTGAATCCAGGACCCTGTGCACTATAGTCAGAGCAACATACTACTATGCCAAATCAGCAGTTTCTTGAAAGACAGGTAGACAAACTTAAATGGCCATCATTTAGTGAATTCAATTCTCACCATAGCTCTCAACCTCTTAGCACAAAACACCTAGACAAAGCCAATAATGGCGGAATACAGCCCCCAAACATATTCAGTGAATTCAGTTCTCACCATAGCTCTCAACCTCTTAACACAAAAAACCTGGACAAAGCCAATAATGGGGAATACAGCCCCAAAAATAGGGACACATTTCAAATATTGATCTTATAAACAGAAAATTGCTAGAATAAAAGGTTTTGTGATACCATGTACTTTTTGAAGAATATGAAGTCTGAAATTCAAATGCCTGTCATTATTTAGTGAATTCAAAATCCAGAAAACCACAGATTTTATGAGGAACAGAACAGAACAAAAATATGAGGCAAAAATTTCACAAGAACAAAAATATGAGGCAAAGAATTCACAAGTGGTAGTGGGTAGGGAATTCAAGCTCTTGCTACCTGCTCCCAAGGTACAGGGTATGAGTCTAGCCATCAGATATATTTAACTGGGGCATTACACACACACACACACACACACACACACACACACACACACACACACACCCCAAGGGGTTCAGTTGTTTCAAAAAAGCCCTGCGAGAGCAAGCTACCCAGCCTGCAGACGTTGCAGTCCGATCACTTTCCAGTCGATGCAGTAGTAACTGCATGGACTTCTGGGATCTCTGTTGTTTGAATTCCTAATCCAGACTGGTTCACCAGCAGTCCGGATTCCTGTCCGCATGATCCAGACTGGTTCACCAGCAGCCGGGTTCCGCCAACACGCATGTGCAAAGTTCTGGGACTCGCATTTTTGTTTTTTAATTTTCTTTTTCTTTTTTCTTTTTATTTTAATGTTGTTTTATTTTCTTTTACAGCTGGGGGGGCTGCAGTCCAATAGCAAGAGCCGGCCCTAGTTAATGTAATGAAGTTGGACAACACCGATGGATCGTTATGGTAAGAACATAACTTCTTTATCTGATGTTGTCCACTTCATTCGTTTAACCTGTGGTACAGTGTCTCCAGCTACTACAATCCCGGGTTCATAGGTTGGTACTAGGCTATCAGCCCTAGGGCCTATACAAGCCTAGCCATAACAATTCCTTGGCTACTTCTCCCCACACTATTTACTTCCCTGGACCCCTGTCTAGCAGGGCGACTGACGTGATCCCCGGGGTGAATTTCCTTTCTCCCATCCAACTGTCAAGGTTCCTTTTGAAGAGGACCAAAGAGGCACTCTGCTTGACATGTATGGGCAATCTATTCCAGAGTCTGGGGAGTCTCTGGGTCAGGAACCTATTCCTCCAGCATGTTTTATTTATTGTGATGACAAGGTTTAGATCCCTGGAGTGTGTGGCTCTGAGGGATTGGGATTTCTTTAAGTGTAGCATGTCCAACAGCTCTGGGTTTGACATGGCCTTGTATGTTAAGCAAAGATCGCCTCTGAGTAGATAAGCGACAGAGTATAGCTGGAGTTTTTTAAGGCGGTCAGCGTAGGGCATCTGCTTTAGGCCTGTGATTCTTTTAGTGAGGTATTTCTGTGGCCTTTCCAGTTGTTGCAGATGTCTTGAGAGGTACATACCAAACGGGGCATTGTATTCTATAATGGGCCTAATGAGGGATGAGTACAGTGGGACAATGACCTCCTTTTTTCTGGATGAAAAGCCCTTAGTGATGAGGTGCACCACATAGAAGGATTTCCTGACTGTTGTGGCGATGTGGTTATCGAAGGTGAGACCACTGTCCACCTGTGTCCCTAAGTCTCTTATCAAACTTTCGGTGTTTAGTGTACTGCCACCTATATGGTAATTCACGGATACATGTTTTTTCCCAAAGGGGATAACTATACATTTCTTGGCATTGAGCTTGAGCCCATGGCTCTGGTACCAAGCATCTGTTTCTGTAAGGCCCTTTTGTAGAGTATCCACATCATTTGGGGATTCAATAATGGCTCCCAGTTTGCAGTCATCTGCAAACTTTGTTATCCAGAGTCCCTTAGTGTTGGCCTGGGATGTGGATGCCCCGATGGATGAGAAAGTATATCTAGACTCGGATCCAACTTCACTGGGGCAAACCAAATGAGACCAAAGAAAGGTGAACCAAGTCTGCTGAGGACAAAAGGAGGCAGTAAGGATCATTATGCTTCGCAACCTGAGAGCTTTCTGCAGGGACTTGGGAATGAAGGGAAGAGGGGAAACGCATAGAGTAGACCGAAGGGCCAAGCATGCACAACTGTCTTGGTGGACTGTTCTTGATCAGGGATCAAGGCAAAATACTTGCTGCATTTGTTGTTGACAGGGGACATAAAGAGGTCGCAGCAAGGATAACCCCATTTCTGGAACATTGCATCTGCCATAAACTGATTCAGGGACCACTCAAAAGGCATCAGTAACACTTGGCTGAGCCTGTCGGCTAGAATGTTGGATTCTCCCAGAATGTGCATTGCTACCAGAAAGCAGTTGGAAGAAATCACCCACTGCCAGACTGTCATAGCTTCTCGACATGCAGGTAAAACCTGCTTACACTCTGTCTGCTGATGTACCAGACCACTGACATTTTGTCTGTCTGGATTGCAATAGTCTCCTGAGAAGAAAGCGGTTTAGTTCCTGCAACGCTAGAAAAAAATGCTCTCATCTCAATAACACTGATATGCAACTTGGTCTCCTGGGGCATCCACGTGCCTAGGACTGTGCGGCCCAGACAATGCCCCCCCCCAAACTGGGAGGTATCCGTGGTCAACGTGATGATTGAGGAAGGAAGGCCAAATGGGTGTCCTTGAGTGACCTCTGGGGAATGGAGCCACCAAAGAATAGGCCTCACACAAACGAGACAGGTTGATGGGAAGGTTCAAAGGATTCCTGAGAAGAGACCACTATGCTGCCAAGGTCCACTGAAGAATTTGCATGTGGAAGCATACCATTAGAAGAAGAGTTATGGTTTCTGCCATGGATCCTAATACTCGGAGAACTAGAGGGGCCAGGAGTTTTGAAGCAGTCAAAATCTGGCTAAGGTGGAATTTTAGATTTGATACCCTGTCCGATGTAAGGTAAACATAGGACATCGGCGTATCAAGACGTGTCCCTACGAAGTCTATGGTCTACACTGGATCCAAGTGTGACTTCTGCAAATTGACAGTTATTCCTTTTTTCAGTTTCTCCAAATATTTTGGGTTTCTAATACCATGACAGGACTGTACCCCATTCCTAAGTCAAAGTATGATTAAAGTTCATGAAATTAGTATTGTTTCAATCTTTGATGTCAGCCAGAAATGGTCTTCGCAGCACCCGCAATATGCCCAGTAATGACTACTCCTGCAATTCACATGGAGTTGCATGTATTGGTAACGTATCTAAATATGACTGCAGATTTTTTATAAGACCCATTGTTCCTACTACTACTATTGGGACTGTCTGGGTATCTTTCTTCCACATTGCTCTCGTTTCTGCCTGCAAATCCTGATATTTTTTGACTTTGTGTCTCTCTGTACGCAAGACACTGTAGTCACTGGGTGTAGGGATTTCAATGATCAATGCTACTTTTGTCTTCTTTTCATGGACCACTACATCTGATTTTCTAGCATCTATCTTTTAAACAGTTGGTAATGGATGATACCATGTGATGTAAACTTCATCATTTTCTAAGATGCTTTATGGGTCATGTTTATAGTGTTTTTCAGCCACTTCAATAGCATAATGTTTGCAAAATCCCCAGTTCAACAATCTTGCCACATTACTATGCCTTTCAGTATAGTACAGTTGTGTACCTATCATAAATGTAGATGTTCAAGTGTATTCACTATTGCAGTCATTACACTTGGGTTATCCTGCCGTCAGGCAGTCCCGCAGTCGGCCAGAGTTCCAAAGTCTTGGTCCGGCATCGGTTGCTGTCGCTTCTTCCCTGATGTCAGTGGGCCAGGGGTATATAAGATGCAGCAGATGCCATTTTCTTCAGTTTTTCTTGCCCCAGATGTTAGGTGCCCCAAAATAGGTAGGCAATACATAAATAAAAAACCAAAAACAATACCTTCAGCTACAAGCAAATACACCACGTAGGTTATATTGGAAAGAAAGGTAAAGATAGGCCCCAGCCAAGAAAGAGGGGATGGAGGAAGGGTAACCTGGACTGCAACAGTGAATATACTAGAACATCTACATTTATGGTAGGTACACAACTGTACTATGTTCATCATGTTTCACTGTTGCAGTCATTACACTTGGGAGGAATCCCAAAGCTGAGGTTGGGTGGCTGGATCTAAGTAGAAGTAGGAGAGGCGATGAGGCCCTGCAGAACTGCAGTGGTGAAGCTTGCTCTAGATTTGGAGTAAAGAGGCAAGTGGTGGTGCTTGGTAAAAGTGTGCACTGAACTCTAAGTTGCAGCCTCCAAAATGTTCTTGGTTGGTACTCCTCTGAGGTAGGCTGCTGAAGTGGCAGTTGCCCTGGTAGAATGTGGCCTAATGTTGTTAGGCACTGGCTTTCCATGTTGTGCATAGCAGAAATGAATGCAGTGTCCTATCCACTTTGAAATGGTCTGCTTTGAGATAGCTTTTCCTTGTGGTCCTGCAGCATATGCTACAAACAGTTGCTCAGTTTTCCTGATAGCTTTTGTTTTGTCCAAGTAGTAGCATAACTGCCTGTGTATGTCCAAAGTATGCAGAAGTCTCTCCCGTTTATTCTGGGGATTTGTTAAGAATGTTGGCAAATGAATGGTTTGGTTAAGAGCCACACTGGATATTACCTTAGACATAAATGTTGGGTTTGTCCTTAGAGAAACCCTGTCCTGATGAAAAATTATAAAAGGTTCCACTGCCATGAAAGCCTGTAGCTCTGAGACTCTTCGTGCTGAAGTTATTGTTAGGAGCAGAGCAGTCTTCCATGATAAAAATTTTATATCTGCTGTATTAGCTGGTTCAAAAGGAGGCAATGTGAGTTTTTCCAAGACGAAGTTGAGGTCCCAAGTAGGTATTGGTGCTCTTCGGGGGGGTCTTATGTTTTTAGCCCCTCTGAGGTACTGCCTTAGTAATGGATGAGAGAAAATAGGAGGCTCCGTGTTATAGTGAGCTGAAATGGCAGAAGCATGGATCTTAATTGATGAAAAGGATAGAACTTTGTTCAACATCTCAGTTAGGTATTGTAAAATATGAGGAATATTTGGAACAACTATGTCAAAGCCTTGTGCCTGGTTCCAGGTGCAGAATCTCTTCCATTTGTCTGCATAAGATTTCCTGGTGCTGGGCCTCCTGGCTTCCAGAATGACATCAATCACAGCTTTAGAGAGAGATGTGGTCTGAGTGGCTTTATCATCGGCCATGCAGCCAGATTTAAGGTTTTGAGTTGGCTGTGCAGTATCTGATTGTTTTGTTGAGTCAGAAGGTGAGGAGTATGAGGCAAGGACCAGGCTGGGCCATGTGCCTTTAAGATTGGGTACCAGTGCTGGCGTAGCCAGTCTGGGGCAATCAGGATCATTTTTGGCTTTTCTTGTCTGACTTTTAGGAGCACCTTGGGAAGAATAGGCAGTGGTGGAAAGGCATAAATTTCTAGTGTTCTCCAGCTGAATGAAAGAGCATCCACTTTCCATGCTTGTGGATGGTAAGTCCTTGTGCAGAATTTCTGTAGTTGGCAGTTGAGAGGAGAGGCAAAAAGATCTATGTCTGGGCATCCCCATTTCTTTGTTATCATGGTGAAGACCTGTGGGTTTAGTTTCCATTTGTGAGGGTCCATGAGGTGTCTGCTTAGTTCGTTTGCCAGAGTATTTATCTTTCCTGGCAGGAATTGTGCTTGCGGATGAACTTGATAGGTCAGTGCTGTGTTCCACAAGGTCATAGCTTGCCTGCAAAGGGGGTATGAATGTGCGCCTCCTTGCTTATGTACCACATAACTGTGGTATTGTCCGTCTTTAGCAGTAGTTGTCCTGGATGTAGAAGGTCCTTGAAATCTGTCAGGGCATTCTGTACAGCCAGCATCTCTTTTTGATTGATGTGAAGATGCATTTGGTCTGCGGACCACATGCCCTGAATACATTTTCCTGCCATGTGTGCCCCCCAGGCATAATCCGATGCATCTGTTGTCAGTGTCTGTCTGGCTGTGGGTGAAGTGAAAGGCTGTCCCTTGTTGTGGTGACAGGCCTGTGCCCACCATCGAAACTCCTTCTGCAGGCAAGGAATGAGAGTTATTATTGCTTCCAAGCTGTGACAATGTTGAGTCCAAACACTTTTTAGATACTATTGTAACTTCCTCATATGCAGTCTTGCATATGGAATTAGTAGAATGCAGGATGCCATGAACCCTAACGCCTGCAGAATTTTTCTTGCAGGGAGCTGGGTTTTTGTTGCCATTATTTGAAAGTAATGAGTCAGTTGCCTTTGCTTGTCTGGCATGAGATAAGCCATCTGGGCTGTTGTATTCAAGCTTGCACCCAGGAATATTATCTTGAGAGGGCACTTGTTTTGACTTCTTTTAATTTACAGTGTACCCTAGGACAACTAGTAATCTTTTTACAAACGTTAGATGTTTTAGTAGAATGCCCTTGCTCTCTGCTTGAATAAGGCAGTCGTCCAAATAAGGATATATTTGAATTCCTTTTTGTCTGCAAAATGCGATCACTGGTGCCAGGCATTTTGTGAAGACCTTGAGCGCAGTAGATAAGCCAAAGGGCAGTGCAGAGAATTGATAATGCATTATGCCAGCTATGAATCTGAGGTATCTTCTGCAATTTTGTCTGATAGGGACATGCACGTATGCCTCTGAGATCCAAAGTAACCAGCCAAGCCTTCTTGCCCAGCATGGGTAGAAGCTGCTGCAGTGTCAACATTTTGAATATGGGCACGTCCATGTAAGTATTTAGAATAGACAGGTCCAGTATGGGTCTCCAGGCTTTGTCCTTTCTGGGAACCAGGAACAGTCTTGAATAAAATCTGTGTCCTTGTTCTTGCTGAGGTACTTTTTGAATTGCTCTCATGTCCATGAGAGCTGTAATCTGCTTTTGCACCTCTGCCCATTGATTTTGTGGCAGGTCTGGCATTCTTTTTGACCTTGGTAGTGTGTGAAAATGGAACCTGTTACCGTGAGAGACAATATTTAATACATTTACCCATTTGTCCTGGGTGATAATGCGCCAGTTTTGTGAAAAAAGTGCTAGCTTTCCTCCTAAAGGAGCTGCCAAAAGGTAAGTGCTTGGCTCCTGTAAAGGAAAGTCATTGAGACTATTTCTTGTAGGGTTGTGACTTGTCTTCTCCTCCTTTGGGGGTTGAAGCACCCCATTGTCTTGGTCTGTAGGAACCTTGTGGCTGAGATCTGCCTCTTGGGCATCTGTATCTGCCTCTTTGAGGCCTGTCTGACACTGGAAAGGACCAATTTTTTGAAGGCCAATTTCTGCTAAATCTAGGTGACTGTACCTGTAAGAAATCCTTCACTGCCTGCATTGATTTTGCCTTATCCTCCATTTTCTTTAATACCTCTTCTGCCTTAACACCAAACAGAGTATCATGCTGTAAAGGAGCATCCAGTAATATGACTTTAACATGATCAGGTAAACTTTGTTCTTTTAACCAAGCATGCCTTTGAATGACAGATCCTGTAACTGCAGCTCTACAAGAAGCCTCTAAAGAATCAAAACCACACTGCAGAGTGTGTTTTTTCACTTGTTCAGCTGCATGCAATAAATCCTGCATTTCCTTATTATCATGGCATTCTGAGCTTGTAGACATTTTCTGTTTTAACAGAGACATTAAATATGGCTGGTATTTCAACATGTGAAATTGGCAGTTCAAAGCCCTTACTGCTAAGGTTGCAGAAGTGTAAACTTTTTTCCCCCATCTATCCAGTGCTCTGGAGTCCCTGTCAGAGGGGACTGGGTTTTTTGCAGTGGAAGCCTTGACCCCTTTGCGACCCTGAGAAATAGTTTCTGGGTCAGCAGCAGGGTTTTTATAAAGAAACTTATGACAGTCTGGGACCCTATAGTACCTATCTGGCTTGACTGGTGCTGGGGGTAAAGAATCAGGAGTCAAACTAGATTCAGAAAAAACATCAACAACAACATCTAACACAGGTGGTATAACAAGGGGCCTGTGTTGTGGCAATAAAAGAAAATCTCTGAGCCTTTTCTTTGATTCTGAGTAATCCTGGCTTTCCCAGTGGAAATGCTCCCTCATGGTGTGTAAAGCTTCCCCGAAAGAATAATCCTCAGGAGGAGAGGCTGAAGGGATAGATTCTTCAGCATCAGAATCCTCATAGGGAGGAAGAGAGTATCCCTGGGCTGAAGAGGAATCAGAGGAAACTGAAACCTGGTCAGAGGATTCATAGTCTGTTTCCTGCCTAGGCCTTTTATCAGGAGGGGGATGGGAACCCCTGATCAAAGTAATTAGGTCTTCGGCCATTTTGAGCATCTGTTCCTTAGGCATGGAAGACTGTCCAAGAGAATGCTGTACTTGTTTCTTTGACTGTAATGAAGATTTTGACTTTGCCTTTGCTGCTGCAGACGACTTGATTGTAAGCTGTGAAGGTCTGAAAACACCCCAGAAGCCGATGCCTGCACAGCGGCTCCGAACCCATATGAGGGAATAGTTTCCGTAGGCCCAATACCTTGAGTTTCCAGAGGCCTAGATGTCTCCACGTGGGAGTCGGTAGCAGCCTGTGGCTCTGAGGTAACGGGTGTCAGGGGCTGCGAAAGTGCCTCGCTGAGAACCGGCGACTGGCCTAGAAGAGGCTTTGTCGTTGGTTTTGGACCTCGGATGCCTGTCCTTTTCCTTGTCTTTGCGCTTTTTATGAATAGCGATCGTCGGCTGTTCCAATGGCATTATATAGTTAAACCTACAGCCAAAGTAATGCAATGCAAAATCAAACCAACGTTTAATAGTGCGTTTGTTGAATCTGGCACAAAACAGACAATTAGTGGCGTCGTGATCAGGGCCTAGGCAAGGAATACAGTAAGAGTGGAAGTCCTTATGAGGTATTTGCTTCCCACAAGAAATACAATTGTTAACTTTTACTAACATCGGTCTGGAGCAAGAAAAAGTTTCCCCAATGGGGTACTTAGCTTTATTTAAGACTTCGGTTCCGAAACTCGATTTCGAAAATCTCAGGAGTAAGCAGACTGGCACTTGCGAACTGCTTTTGCTTGGGCACCGCGTGGCAAGAAAGACTGAAGAAAATGGCGTCAGCTGCATCTTATATACCCCTGGCGCACTGACGTCAGGGAAGAAGCGACAGCAACCGACGCCGGACCAAGACTTTGGAACTCTGGCCAACTGCGGGACCGCCTGACGGCAGGATAACCCAAGTGTAATGACTGCAACAGTGAAACACGATGAACATACAGTCCCCTTCTGCCATTAGTGTGTCACAAACAGCAACAAGGTGTGTGATTGTTTCCAATTCGGTTTTACAAAACCTACATTTATCTATTTCTCCCACATGTTCAATGGACTTTGTAAACCAATGTGTATGCAGCCCACTACCTTGGCCGCCAATATTAACCTTTCATTTTTTTGGTTTGAATTCGCCTCTCCTTAACCATTCCTATGTTCCGTTCCTGACCAACATGGAGTTCTTCGAGAAGTTTTCTATACTTGGCACTATATTTATGCATTTTCCACATTTCTTGCCTTCTCATCTAGTCCTTCACCTTATATTCTTTCTTTTGTCTTTTAGCACATTCAGTTGTTGCCTAATTTTTATCTACATCTGGTCTGATTTCCATTCCTGCTCGACACCGATATGGTTCTGCTAAATTAAGCAGAGAAGTCGTCTAAGATTTATTCTCTCACGTTTCAAAACTTTCACTACATTTGGGTCTTGTGAGATCAGCAGATGTGTGTGGAGTCCCACGATTGCAGATCTATACATGTAATCAGTTTCAAGAAGGTCCATCCCTCCTTCGGAATGAAGAATTTATAATCTTGGTATGCACAGATTTTTATAAATCATTTAGTGAGCACGAAGCAGCCTTCTTGTTTTCCTGTCTAATCTATCCAGCACATTTTGGGGCCAGTCAGTCACTCCAAAACTGCAAGTTAGGACAGGAAGAGCAAATTGGTTTATAGCTTGGATTTTGTTCCTAGATGTCAATGCTGTTTTTAGGATTAATTTAAGTCTTCTAAAGTATTACTTACCAAGTTTTATTCACGTTTGTTCATGTTTTATTGTTGATCCTTCATCCTTCTTGCTCAAATTTTTTTATTTTATTTTTATTTATTTAACATTTGTTTACCAGGAAAGTCTGACTTGGAACGAAGCTAGTTTTCAGCGGAGGCCTGGGGAGAAACACTCCAGACGCATGTCTTTGTAACATGGGAGAAAACCGGAGCACCCGGAAAAAAACAACACAAATGCAGGGAGGATAAGCAGACTCTGCACAGAAGGCACTCCAGCCGAGAATCGAACCGGAGGACCTCTTGCTGTGAGGTGACAATGCTTCTGTTGCACCACTGTGCCATCCTATTATATCACATTCATGTCCCAAGCTGATGTTTTCTTGGTACTGCAGTTTTCCTGCTTTAAAGGTAGGTTTTGCACATTTAATCAAGACCAAATGACATTCTTACATAATCTGAAAGTATCGACAACTTGCAGTTGTGCTTTCAGTTTCTCATCTGATGAGCTATACAGTTTTAAATCATTGACAAAGAGAAGATGAGAAGTCTTTAAACTTTTGTGTTTACTAGGAACCAAATTATAGCCATGGCCTAAACTGTTAAGTAGACAGCTTAGTGGTTTAAGGGCAAGGTAGAATAAAAGTGGTGACAGATCCCCCTTTGAACTCCCAGTGTAGAGGCCGAGTTAAGGAAGTAAGGAGGAATAGATGCCTGGTTGGGGCGGTTGGGAGCCAGTCATCCAGACATGGAAATATCTGATAGCCTTGCAGTCAGAGATGAGCTGCAACTACCACTAGACATTTGGTGAACACCCTGGGGGCTGTGGTGAGACCAAAGAGAAGCACCTGAAAAGTACAGTTGTGTACACTTACCATAAATGTAGATGTTAAGAGTGTATTCACTGTTGCAGTCATCACATTTGGGTTATCCCTGCCAGGGTAGCCCACGGACGGCCTGAATACCAGAGACTTAATATTTCTGCGTTGGTTGCGGTCATCTGAGGACTGATGTCAGGTCGGCAGTGGTATAAAGGAAGGCATCCAATGCAATTACATCAGTTTTTCTTGTCCTAACCTGTCAGGAGCCCACAAAGTAGGAGGCCAGGCTCTGGTGGTAGAACCCCACCAGTGGAAAATAAATACCAATATGTCCCTTGTAAGGAAAGGAGAACAACAAGAAAAAAAGGGAAGAAAAAGAGAAAGGGGGCTAAAGAGAGGGAAACCAAGACTGCAACAGTGAAGACACTCGAACATCTACATTTATGGTAAGTGTACACAACTGTACTATGTTCTTCGTGTTTCACTGTTGCAGTCATCACATTTGGGTAGAGTTCCAAAGCTGAGGAAATGGGTGGAGGCAGTCCAGGAAGCTAGGGGCTGGCTAGCATGCCCTGCAAGACTGCAGAGGCAAACCCTCTCCTGGATTTGGAGAAGAGAGGCAGGTAGTAATGCTTGGTAAAAGTGTGAACACATGTCCAGGTGGCAGCCTTCAGGATGTCCCTGGTGGGGACTCCTCTGAGAAAAACTGCAGACAGGGATGCTGCTGTGGTGGCTGTTTGGAGCAGAAATGGATGCAGTGTGCTATCCATTTGGAAATGGTTTGCTTGGAGATGGCTTTGCCTTCTGCCCCTGAAGCACAGCTAACCAGCAATTGATCAGATTTTCTGAAGGGTCCTGTCCAGATAGTATCTGACCTGTCTGTGCACATCTAGAGAGTGCAGAATCCTTTCCCCTTGTTTTGGGGGTCAGCAAAGGTGGTGGGTAAATGGATGGATTGGTTGAGAGCCACATGGGACACCACCTTGGGCATGAAGGATGAATTAGTTCTGAGGGATACCCTGTCTGCATGGAAGATGATGAAGGGTTCCACAGCCATCAGTGCTTGCAGTTCAGAGACTCTTCTGGCTGAAGTGATGGCCAGGAGGAAGGCTGTCTTCCAGGAGAGAAATTTTAGCTCTGCAGAAGAAGCTGGTTCAAAAGGGGACAGGGCTTTTCCAAGACAAAGTTAAGGTTCCAAGCTGGTGCTGGTACCCTTCTGGGGGGCCTCAAGTTGCTAGCCCCTCTGAGGAACTGTTAAATCAGAGGGTATGAAAAAGAGAGGGATGGAAGGTTGTGACATACTGGCTCCCTTAGCCTGGATCCAGGTGCAGAACCTTTTCCATTTATCTGCGTAAGACTTTCTGGTGCTAGGGGGTCTGGCCTCTCGAATAACATCCAAAACCTGTTTACTGAGAATGGCAGACTTGCCAGGGGTTAGGGTATAAGCCAAGCTGCCA